>NC_056743.1:1021555309-1021910309 GCF_019279795.1 Protopterus annectens
GTTACTTTGGTGCATGTGTGCAAGGGAGATGTAGCTTGTGTGGTGGTGTTTCGTGTGTTTGTGTATGTAGTGTGACCTTGGAGTCAGTGTATTTAAGTAGGGGGGTGTGGGGTGTGCATGAAAAAAATGTTGAAGCACAGGAACACAAATACACAAAATATTGAAAACCTATTTAATGCAGAGGCCAGGCCTTCCCCTGCACTCTCCATATGCTGTGCTTCTTATATATACATACTTCAGGATCGTATAACAATGGGGAAAGGCCAAATTCCATTTTCAATACTTTGTGGTTTAGACATTTTGTGTTTTAGTCCTTTTTTATTTCAATCAAATGGCATGTAATCATATATATATATATATATATATATATATATATATATATATATATGTTTATATATATATATATATACACACACACACACACACACACACACACACACACACACACACATGTATATGGGTGTCCAAGTATAAATTGAAAATCTGGATGGTTGACCTGCGTATTGTTGACCTATATTGGTTGATGTATGCAACTGGTCAACAACTGTATGAGATTGACAATCCCCAGGGTAGGGGAATATGCTCTTTCCCCAGAGTTTGTGCAGTGTTGGAGTTAGTATATATAATTAACATGGGGTATTGGGGGGGGGGGTACAGAGCAAAAAACAATTTTCTCTTGTTTGCGTGTTCCGGTGATTAGCCTTGGAGCAAGCCTAGTAGTGCGTTAACATGTTTTTGTCGATATGAAGCACATCAATGTTTCTGTAGATTGACTAACACTACCAGATATATATGGATTCCTATTACAAGAACGAAAGTTCACTACTTCAGACTTGTAATAGGAAGCCTCACTTATGCAAAAGTTAATTTTAACGAAAGTAAACTTTTGTGTAAGTGAACTTCACCGAAAACACCGCAGCACAGTGGAGGACATAAAAAACAAGCTATGTCCTCCACAATGCTGTGATAGTCATGGACCTTAGGGTTAGAGCACAGGTTAGGGTAAGGGGATAGTTCGTAAAGCTATCCCCCTACCCTAACCCATGCCCTAACCCTAAGATTCATGACAATCGCACCACAGTGGAGGCCATTGCTATGTCCTTCACTGCGCTGCAGTCATCACGGACTTTAGGGTTAGAGCATGAGTCATGGTAAGGGGATAGCCTGACAGGCTATCCCCTTACTATGACCTGTGCCCTAACCCTAAGGTATGTGAGTACTGCACGGAAGTTCAGTACAACACCCGTTCGTTGTACTGAACTTCGCGTAAGTGCACTTTCGATTAAGTGCACTTTTGCTGCAGTGAGCATTCCATGCACTATTTCAAATTAGTGAAACTTCGATCTAGTGTATGCAACCCATATATATATATATATATATATATATATATATATATATATATATATATATATATATATACAGAGAGAGAGAGAGATCAGATAGAGATATAGATATAGATATACATACATATATAAAACATAATCCATACAATAACAAGCAGTTTCACGGGTTGTTTAGGTTTATCTTTGCCTTATTCTTATGCTGCAACATCAAGCTGACAAACTTTCAGTCCAAAGATACACAGCTTAACTCTGCCAAGGTATGGAGTAGGACATTCAAAATCCAGTCCAGAGGCTTTATCCATCTAGTGTGAGCCATCTGGACCTCATGACTTCTCTCTTTACCTAGACACTTTATTGTCTATGGCACCTCCTACCGCAAGAGAACTCTATGTTCAGCTCACTTTCTACATGCTTCCAGTTACCTGAATAGGAACTCCTCCAAATTCACCAGTGTACCAGCCATCAGTCAGAGCTAATTTTGTCATTGCCTCCCTGTCCAGCCAGTGCACCAGCCATCAGTCAACACTCATTTGGTCAGTGCCTGCCCCTCCATCTTCTGTCCTGCCTCTAACCAGTGCACCAGCCATCAGTCAGCACTCATTTGGTCAGGGCCTGCCCCTCCAGCTTCTGTCCTGCCTCTAACAAGTGCACCAGCCATCAGTCAGCACTCATTTGGTAAGTATTTGCCAGTCCACCTTCCTTCTTCAGCATTTCTCCTCCACAATGAAGTACAGACAGCCAGAATGTTCATGTCACTGAGACTTTATTATTCTAGCATTTGTGCATGCTGAAATCTGTAACACAGGCAGCCATCTGGAGAGCTGCATTCAGGATACTACAGTTCGCAAGGGTTTTATATCAATTTATTGAAGGGTCATTCCCACAAACCTTTGTTCATCAAACCATATACAGAGAACGTCCACTTCTGTGAACAATCAGTTTAAAGAATTACTTTTGCAAAGAACGTAACAAGTTGCCCAGCATTTGGACCACCACACAAAGCACAGTATTTCAAACCAACCTAGGTGGGGAGCTGAGCCTCCCACACTCCCCCTAACTATATATACCAAATCTGTGATCGCACTACAGTGGGGAAGAGGGCAAATTTCTAATGCTGGGAAACTTGTTACTTTTCCTTGGAAAGTCGTTCGTTGAACTGAATGTTCGCAGAAGTGAACATTCACTGTATATGGTTCGATGAAAGAAAGTTCGCAGAAATGAACCTTCAATAAAGTAATATAGACCTGTTGGCAAGTGCTTTATTATGAATCAAAACTCAGATGAAAAAATACTTAGTGACAGGTGACATAGTAAAAAAAACTGCACTTATTTATAAGCTTTTGTTAGCTGTGTGTATACATTACACCAAACTGCATATGTTCAGGCATAGTTTTGTGGGACATAATGAAATTACATTGTGCAAAAAGAGTAGAAGTGACACAACTGAAGTCCCATCAGGTGACCTAAAGATCATAGTGATCTGCTGGGGTAGAGTTCTGGAACAAATATGACAATCTGTTCTTTCACATACACTATAAGATCCATGAAAATATTCAAGTAACAGATAACATAAAAACAGTGGGGTAAATAATACACAGTGCATATAACACTGTATTTGCGTTGAAAGTAGTAAGAAGCCTGTAAACTATGTGGGTCAAGGACATCCAGAGCTAAGTAACTGCTGGGTGCAAAATTATTCTAGAAATTAACTTTAAAAATCAGAATGTTTATAAGTTTATACATTTCATGTAATATGTAGATCAAGTGCATTTTTGTTTTCTGTATCTCCTAGGTGGAAATTATAGCAGGAATCAACTTTCAGTTTATGAATTTTTATTAACTTACAACCATCATCTTTTATGCAGTCTCTGAAATTTATTTCATTGTTCTACATTACAGAAAAAGAAGAAAAATGTAATGATGAAATATATTTAAAGATTTCTTCTGTGAAGTAGTTGCCATGGCAAACAACTATATGTCACTGATATTATATCTGGTTATCTTTAATGAGGCTGGCACATTTCAGAGAAGCAGGTAAGTTAAGAACATGAGAAACATTTCAGCATTTTTTAAATTTTTTCATCATCTCTGTAGCTGCTGCCATCAGGCCTCTGCCATGACAAGGTGCATTCAGCCCTCACCACTGGACTGAGAGATGGTCACCTCCAATGCTGTTACTGAGGCAACCATGAGAGATTTTCCATTTTCTAACCTTAACCCCCCCCCTCCCTGGCAGCTGACAAGCACCATTGCAGATGTGACATATCATGAAGGCTATCACACTGCCATGGCCTGGCCCCACTTCATCATCAGCTTCTCCAGTACATCAACCACTAATCAACTCTGGGCCATGTATCACAGGCAGGGTTTTATCTCTGTGTGCCATGCAGCACACAGTTTTATCTCTTCCGTCTGTTTCCAAATTGCTGGTTCATCCAGACTTGTACCCACAATCTCCTCCTTTACTTACATGTTCTCATACCTTTATATTGTTAAAGCCTTATAGGGTATTAGTTCTGGCATTGTTCTATCCCTGTAAAACATTACCACCCCTTATAAAACAAATTATATATAAACATCATTTGAACACATACTTTTCTTTGCCTGATCTTTGCTTTTTTCTTTCATAGTCTATATTTCCTTCTACATCTCACTGTTACAATTCTCATGTGCAAATTCATTAAACTATATCTGAGTTTATTTCCTTTAAACTTGAACTCATTTATAGGACTCTGCATATGCTGGGTCATCATACTTAGGTTATCTTCTGCCAATGCCAGTGGCCCATTACTTCGCTCTCTATGTCTCACCATTTACCATAAACACTATTAGTGTGCATTCTATATTCTTCCATACTTCTACAATGATTACAAATATTTGGATATAATTTAAAACTTTTATATCAAATTTTATAGCACAAATACTGATAGATATTTGCTAAACAAAACAATAGAGTCTCACAGTGAAAACAAACTTAGGATGCGCATCTCTGTCCTTGAAACTCACTTTTGTTGAAACTGTATTGAAGCCCACATTCACAGAAAATGAATCTGGCCAGTGGCAGATTAAGTGTACCTTTGGGCTGTTTTCTAACCATGAGCTCCTTGCACACATTGTAAGGAATTTGCCCAAATTCATGTGTTCTTTGATTTGCCTTTCAACCAGAAAAGGCCACTCAAACTGCTGTTATTATAATTTACCAATATCAGTTGATATGTACAATCTCTGCAGAAATAAAAGTAATTGGTCTGGTTTCTGTTCTGTGCCTTAAATAGCCAGTGTTTTAAATCGAATATACCTGTTGCTCAGGCTGCTGCAGAGAGACTGACCTACTGCCAGCTGTGATACTGAGAAAAGATAAGATAAGAGTTTATTCTCATTTATCATCTGCACTTTTGATTTACTATCTCTGTAATCTGTATAACTGTTGTCTTGGTGGCTTTGAGTTGCCCATCTCTGGTATAAAGTTGATACTGGACACCCCTTCCCCCAGTCACATTACATCAGCTCATTCTACTGTTAACTGTGAGAACTTAGCAACGGCCCACCCCTTCAGCTCCTATATATTGAATTATCTTCTATCTCGTCATTTTCTACTAAAAAAAATAAAAACAAACCTGTTTCCTGCCTTTCCTAGAACTAGTGTAGTCCAGATACAGATTTGCTGTATCCAGGACTTTTTGTAAGCGTCAGAGCGGTGCTCTTAAATTTTTTCCTTAGATCTGCTAGTTCTCTGCTCTCATAGGTTCATAGGTAGGTACTAGGCTATTGGCCCTAGGGCCCATACAAGCCTAGCCAAAAAATGTACCCTGGCTTTCGCCACCCAAGAAAATTATTTTCCTGTGCCACTGTCGAGCAGAGCCACAGAAGTGATCCCCGGGGTGAATTTCCTATTTCCCATCCATTCATCAAGATTTTTCTTGAAGAGTGCTAATGAGGAGCTCTGTTTGACATAGATAGGTAGTCTGTTCCAGAGTATGGGAAGTCTCTGGGACAAGAATCTATCCCTCCAGCATGTTCTGTTTATTGTGGTGACAAGGTTAAGGTCCCTAGAGCGTGTAGCTCGAAGTGATTGGGATTTCTTTAAGTGGAGCATGTCCAACAGCTCTGGGTTTGACATAGCTTTGTATGTTAGGCAGAGATCGCCCCTGAGTAGGCAATATGAGATGGAGTAAAGCTGTAGTTTTTTGAGACGGTCTGCATTGGGCATCTGTTTGAGGCCAGTAATCCTCTTTGTGAGGTGTTTCTGTGGTCTTTCCAGTTGCTGTAGATGTCTTGTGAGGTACATACCAAAAGGGGCGTTGTACTCTATAATGGGTCTAATGAGTGATGAGTAGAGGGGAACAACGACCTCTTTTTTCTGGATGAGAATCCTTTTGTGATGAGATGAGCCACATAGAAGGATTTCCTGACCATTGTGGCGATGTGATTATCAAAGTTGAGACTACTGTCCACCTGTGTCCCAAGGTCTCATCACATTTTCTGCATTAAGTAGACTACCAGCTATGTGGTGAGTTTTTACCAAAGGGGATGACAATACACTTTTTGGCATTGAGCTTCAGGCCATGGCTTTGACACCAGGTATCTGTCTCAGTGAGGCCCTTTTGTAGTTTGTCCACATCGTTAGGAGTTTCGATTATGGCTCCTAGTTTGCAGTCATCTGCAAACTTTGTTAATAAAGACCTTCTGTGTTGGCCTGCATTTCAGAGAAGTAGATACCAAACAGGAGAGGACCCAGGACTGAACCCTGTGGTACTCCACTTGTCACTGGTCTGATGTCGGATTTGGAATCCGCTACTTTCACAGTGTGGGTTCTGTCCATGAGCCAGTTGGCAACCCATTTTGTGACATAGGGATTTATACCTAGTTTAGTGAGCTTATCTATAATTCCAGAGTGGGGGATGGTGTTGAAAGCCTTGGCAAGATCTAGATAAGCTGTGTGAACCATTTTACCCTCATCTATGGCTTTGGTGACTGCTTCAAAGAAATCAGTCAGGTTTAGGAGACATGATCTGCCTTTTACAAATCCAAACTGGGTAGGGTCCAGAGTTTGGAGATTACCAATGTCTTTGTTTATGAGTTCCATGAAGATACGTTCCATGGCCTTGCAGACCAGGCTCGTCAGGCTAATGGGGCGGTAGTTCCGGGGGTCCATCATGGCTCCCCCTTTGTGGAGTGGGATAACCGTCATGGTGCACCATTCAGTGGGTACAAAGCCTGAGGTGAGGCAATGATTGAACATGGTACTTAGGTAGGGTGCCAGTTCATTCTGTAGTTCATGTAGAACACAGCCTGGGATATTGTCAGGTCCCATGGATGCTATGTTCTTGGCTTTGGAGAGTGTGTTTTTTACCTGTGCAGCCATGATTATAGGAACTTTGCATTCTTCCGGTATAGAGATGGGCCCTCTAGTGGGTGAGAGGGGGTAAAGTTAGCACTGAACCTATCTGCTAGGATGTTGGCAATATCAGTTGGTTCTGTATATTTAGTGCCATTGTGCTGTAACTCAGAGCAGATCTGAGTGTTCCCATTTAGATTCTTGACATAGCTATAGAATGCTTTGTGGTTGTCTTTAGAGTCAGTGGCAATTTTGTTTACGTAACTAGCTTTGGAGGATTTTATGAGGGATCTCAGCTTCTTAGTGAGGTTGACCAGGGAGTTCCTCCAGTCATGGGATTTTACTCTTTTTTGCAACAGTTTCTGGCAGAGGACCACCAGATTGGCTTCCTTTTTTTGGAGGATAACATCTTGGTTCTTTTAGGGATAGCATGATCCATGCACTCGTGTAAGTGCTTATAAAGTGCATTTGTGTAGGATTCAACAGTCATACCTCTATTGTCCGTCTGCATGGGTGTCATGAAGTTTGCCACTTCTGTCTTAAGAAGTATGAAGTTGGCTTTGGAGAAGTTTTTTACAATGGTTTCCCTAATTGGGGCTGGTGGTGGGATGTGGATATCTAGGCTGATTAGCTTGTGGTCGGATCTGACCAACGAGGAATTGACCTCTGGTGTGGAACACCGGTTTCCCATGTTGGTAATGACCAGGTCTAGGATATTGCTGCCCCTGGTGGGGGTGTGAATAAGTTGATCCAAGGTGTTGGAATTTATGAATTCTAGAAAACGTTGAGCAAAAGAGTTGGTACATGAGTAGTTTTCCCAGCTAATGGTGGGGTAGTTGAAATCGCCCATTATTAGGGTGTTGGGTTGTACCCTAATACTTTCCAGTGTATCAAGAAATGAGGAGTGTCAATCCTGGGGCATGGTGGGGGGTCTGTAGCAAGCTGCAATTTGGATTGCAGTCTTGCCCAGAGTTAGTTGCACTTGGATAATCTTGGATGCATTATGCTGAGCAACTAGCCTGGAGGTGTGGATATCCTTAATGGGACACGCCTCTGCCTTTAGTGCTTCTTTCTGGGTTAGGTGGCCGAAAGGTGTGGTATGAATTGAAGCCAGGTAATGCAGGGGTGCTCTCTGGAGCTTTGAACCAGGTCTCTGTCACTGCACAGATGTCAATGTTCTCCATTTTAAGGAGTGCCTCGAGTGAGTGCATTTTGAGGTTTAGACTTCTAGCATTGAGTAGCATTACCCTCAGATTTTGCTTGCTTGTACCTGTTATGGTGGTGAATTTGTCATTTGAACCTTGCCTAAAAAGGCACTATAAGGGTGGCAAGAGCCTTAGCCAGTATCCGGAATCCTAAGGGCGACAGGTGCAGGCCATCTCTGGCAAAGCATCATGGACTGTCGATCATGTTGTCCCAGGCAGACAAATACTGGATCCCCGTAGAATGACACCAGAAGCTTAGCCAATTGTTGAAGTCAATCATTTTATCCTTGTACTGTGGTATCATTCTGGGTGATAGCAGGATGCTACTCAGGGTTAGGGTCATACCTGCATGGGATAGAAGATCGGAGAGCTCCTCCATGTCTCTCTTCATGTAGTCCAGGGAGGTACGTCTCAGGTCATTCACACCAACATGGACAATGACAGTGTCATATTTGTACTTATTGTGGAGTGACCTGAGTGCATGCGTTATGTGGCGGATCCTGGCATCTGACAGGCAGCTGACAGTAACTTTCTCCTTGTTTAGCCTAGTGAGTGGAACATCAGTGTGCCTGACTATAGAGTCACCTATGACTAAAGTGTTGGGTACATTGTTATGCCTTATGGGCTGTGGTTGAGTGGCACACTGAGTTTGTGGGCTATGTGTCATTTGGGTTGTGTTGGGGGGTGGAGGTTGCTTGAGTTTATGCTTTGGATGCCCCTGATGCTTGGGCAGGTTTTTATTGAGAGCCTCCATGAATGTAGGTGTGTGTTTTGTGTTTATATGTGTGTGTTTTGGTGGTGTAGGTTTTGAGGGACTATGTGATGAGTTTGGTGTGGTGCAAGTGTTTACCTTCTCCTCTTGACTGTCTAGTCCAGTCTTGGGTGAAGAGAGCTTTGCTTCCAGTTTGGCTATATAAGTGCATCTCTCACAGGTTGTAGTGTTGGGTGGTAGGAGGAGAGGGTTGTCTGCACTTTTATTAGCTTATTAGTCTAACACTTTACCAGACTTAAAATCCACAGAAAGCAAGCACACAAAGATAATCCGTGAAAAAAGACTTTTATTAACTAAAGAGCTTTTCGTACGTACTATGTACGAACTTCATCAGAGAAACCAGAACAATTGAATTAATCCATTTAAATACCCTGCTATAATCAGCTGATACTACATCCCCAATAAGCATCTTAAAGGTACAACACCATACCCACATTCACTCATAAAATTGTTAACAATATAAAATATAAAATATATAATATATACTCATACCAAAACGCATGTGCATATATATACATATATATAATAGCTGTATAACCATAGAAATTAAACTAAATACAATTCAAAAATTAATTAATACGTAAATATATTTATATGTATAAAAATATATCCATACATAAATGATATATATATATAATATTTCACATATTCATACATAAAAAATCATAGATATATAAGTGTACATAATAAGCTACGTCGCAATAAAAACATGGTAATTTCTATCTATTAAGGCTTCTAAGCTTTAAAAGTGCCACAATAGAGCACAAATCATTCAAACCAGGCCAATTATAAGAATATAGCCTTATCTGCCATATTAACTCTAATTTTTCCAACTGTAATTCCAGTGGACCACCCCTAATATTCGGTCTTAGTTGATCCAAAACCCAAAACTTAAAGGTGTGTGTAGAATATTCATGCACATGTTTAGCCAAAGCATTGTCCATTACATATTTTTTAATATTGTAATTATGTTCGTAGAATCTATCTCTAAGTCTCCGAACAGTTTTGCCCATGTAAAAACATGGGCATAATTGACATTTGGCTACATAAACCACCATTTTAGAATTACAGTTGGTTTTAAATTTACTTTTCAAATCAAAATTATTAATAAGATTACCTAACAACATAAATTTACAGTAGGGGCAGGAGCCACAATTAACCATGCCTTTATTAATAACAGTATTATTATTGTTATTATTATTAATACCTTCAAGCAATTGTTTGAAATTCCTATCCCGTCTGATCGTAAACTTAGGTGTCCTACCTACTTTACCAACTATGTCTTTATTTTCTTTAATAATATTCCAATTCTTTAAAATTATACCTTTTATAAAATCAAAATCAGAATTAAAGGTAAGAGTCAAACTGTATTCAAAAGGAAGAGGGTTATTTTCCATTGGGTTATCTATATCAACCAGAGAATTCCCAGAATCTGATACAACTATTTCTGTGTTAACTGTATCATTGTAGCCATCAACTTCATGCCCATAACTATGGGTTTATAAAAAACCCTACATCTCTTAACAATAACTTCTTCTAGAATTCCTTCAATAAACTCAGTAGGATATGCTCTTCTCAATAACATATTTTTTAATTTCTTACATTCTTCAAGAAAATCATCATCCCTTGTGGTCATCCGTGCGGCCCTGACCATTTGTCCTTTAATCACGGACTTCTTTTGATACAAAGGGTGAGCACTAGAGTAATGTAAGAATGCGTTGGAATAAGATGATTTTCTATATATTTTGGTTTCATACTTTTGAATCAAGTTATTTTTCAATAATACATCCAAATAAGCAATCTGTTTTTCCTCAAAATTAAAGGTAAAATGAAGGAAATCAGTACTTGTATTAAAGTAATCCACAAGAGATTCAGCCACTTTACTATTACCTCTCAAAAGGATGAAAATATCATCCACGTATCGAGTGTAAAAAAACAATTTTTGAGGAAACATTCTCATTACCAAAAACATAATGTTTCTCCCAAAAGCTCATAACTAAGTTGGCAAAACTTGAACTGCAGGGTGAACCCATAGCCACCCCGCTTTTTTGATGGTAAAAATTATTTTTAAAAGTAATATAGTTATGAGCTAAAATTATATTTAATGATTCCTCTATAAGCCAAAGTTCCGATGAAGAAGCACCTTTATCCTTTAAGTTTAGAATAACCCATTCAATTCCCATGCCTTCTGGAATTGAAGTATAAAGGTCCTTTAAATCTATTGTAAGTAGGTTATCATTTTCATTGTAAGAAATATCATTAAATTTTTGCAAAAAGGACCAAGAATCTTTACATATAGCTGGTTCAAGGTTGACATATTTTTTAAGCATCCCATCCACCACTTTAGCACATGCATAGGTTGCACTATTTCTACCATTAACAATTGGCCTAAATGGTGGATTAGTCAGGTCCTTATGTATTTTTGGTATCCCAAATAGTATAGGGGCTATAGGTGAAGGCATAACGAAATAGTTATACAGATCAATATCAATCCTCTGTTCTATAAATAAATAATTAATATACGATTTAACTCTGTTGGTGGCCTGGTTATATTCATTTAAAGAAATGTTCATAGGAATCAGATAGTAGCTTAAGCACAATTTTATTCTCATAATCTATTTGATCCATAAAAACCAGGCCACCACCCTTATCTGGTTTCATTATTCATACTTTAGTTTCTTTTAAATACTGAATCCATTCAACTTCTTCATCAGAAAGATTATTCTTACAAATATTATTCCTTCCTGTATGTTGCATATATCTAAAATCAAGCTCACACATTTTTTCAAACATGAATAAAGAATTATGTAAAGGTGGATTAAACGTACTAGCAACTTTATATTGACTACTGTTTGTCATAAGAGTGTTTCCTAATAAGACTGCCAAATTTAACTTCCCAACATACAATTTCAGGTCTAAAATACAGTTAGTAATATTCATATTCCTCATAGGTACAAAAGTAAGACCTTTTGCTAAAAGGTTAGCTAAATCAGTAGAAACAAAAACAGAGGAATAGTTATAAATAGAGAAATCACCCTCAAGAGTTTTTAATAATATGAGGGACTGTTTCTGAACCTTCAACAGTTACTTCCATTTGTTGAATTTCTTCCTCTGATTCGTTTTGCCCTGAGACTTCCCTCTCTGAAAACCCGATTGTTTAAATTTCCCTTGAGCGTTGTTCGAAGAAAAATTAGCCTTAGGCTGATTCTGCAAACGTTCACTTCTTCTTAAACCCTCCTCATTGTTAATAGTGGTAGTGGTAGCCAAATGTCAATTATGCCCATGTTTTTACGTGGGCAAAACTGTTCGGAGACTTAGAGATAGAGTCTACGAACATAATTACACTATTAAAAAATGTATAATGGACAATGCTTTGGCTAAACATGTGCATGAATATTCTACACACACCTTTAAGTTTTGGGTTTTGGATCAACTAAGACCGAATATTAGGGGTGGTCCACTGGAATTACAGTTGGAAAAATTAGAGTTAATATGGCAGATAAGGCTATATTCTTATAATTGGCCTGGTTTGAATGATTTGTGCTCTACTGTGGCACTTTTAAAGCTTAGAAGCCTTAATAGATAGAAATATATATATATATATATATATATATATATATATATATATATATATATATATATATATATATATATATATATATATATATATATATATATATATATATATATATATATCATTTATGTATGGATATATTTTTATACATATAAATATATTTACGTATTAATTCATTTTTGAATTGTATTTAGTTTAATTTCTATGGTTATACAGCTATTATATATATGTATATATATGCACATGCGTTTTGGTATGAGTATATATTATATATTATATATTTTATATTTTATATTGTTAACAACAATTTTATGAGTGAATGTGGGTATGGTGTTGTACCTTTTAAGATGCTTATTGGGGATGTAGTATCAGCTGATTATAGCAAGGTATTTAAATGGATTAATTCAATTGTTCTGGTTTCTCTGATGAAGTTCGTACATAGTACGTATGAAAAGCGCTTTAGTTAATAAGTCTTTTTTCACGAATTATCTTCGTGTGCTTGCTTTCTGTGGATTTTGAGTTTTGGGATTTTCTTCATTATTACTTTACCAGACTTCTTGTAACAATTATTGTAGCACACAACAGTGCTACCACCACTAAACATTCTACAAGGAAACAGCTCCAGTACTTATTATTAATGCCCACCCCTCCAGGCATGTCTAAAGGTCAGTTCCCTGTGCTTTCTCCTATTAGCCTAGTGAGCTTGGACATCCTGAGGCAATGTAGCAACTGCCTCATGTTCACTGAGAACAGTCTCCTCTTACTTCCCAACACTAAGACTTGTGAGAGATGCACTTATATATCCAAAGTGGAAGCCATGCACTCTGCAGCCAAGACCGGAATAGCTGGTCAAGAGGAGCAGGTCAACACCTGCACCACAACACATGGAACACATAGCTCTCCAGAACACACACCAGCACTGCCTTCACATAAAAACACAAACCACGCACCCACCTTCGCAGAGGCTCTCAATAAAAATCTACACAAACAGCAGAGACCTCCAAGGCAGAAACGCACTCAACCACCACAACACAACACTAATCATGAGACACTTAACTCTCCTAAACAGTGTGCCACTCAACCAAAGCCCCTAAGGCAAAACAGCATGCCCAACACACTAGTCATAGGTGACTCGATAGTGAGGCACACTGATGTCCCACTCACTAGGCTGAATACGGAAAAAGCAACAGTCAGCTGCCTGTCAGGTGCCAGGATAAGCCACATAATGCACGCACTCAGGTCCCGCAACAACAGGTACAAATATGACTCTGTCATTGTACATGTGGGTGTGAATGACCTGAGACGTACCTCCCTGGACTACATAAAAAGAGACATGGAGGAGCTCTCAGATTATGTAGCCCAGATGGGTATGACCCTATCCCTGAGTAGCCTCCTACCATCACCCAGAATGATACCACAGTACAAGCAGAAAATGATTGATTTCAGCAATTGGCTAAGTTTCTGGTGTCATTCTAAGGGGAGCCAGTATCTGTCTGCCTGGGATGACATGGTTGACAGACCTAGATGCTTTGCAGAGATGGCCTGCATCTGCCACCCCTGGGCTTCCGGATACTGGCCAAGGCTCTTGCCACCCCTGAAGTGCCATTTTTAGGCGGTGTTCCAAAGACCAAATTACCACCGTAACAGCTACAAACAAATGCAATCAGAGGGTCATGCTTCTCAATGCTAGAAGTCTAAATCTCAAAATGCACTTGCCCAAAGCACGCCTTAAAATGGAGTGCATCGACATTTGTGCTGTAACAGAGATCTGGTTCAAGGCAGCAGATAGCACCCCTGCACTACCAGGTTATAACTCAGTCCATGCCTTTCGGCCCCAGAACATGGACCGAAGCTGCAAAGGCGGTAGTATTTCCATATTCATAAAGGATGCTCACACCTCCAGACTGGTAGCCCAACATGACGCATCAGAGATACATCAGGTACGGCTAACATTGGGTAAGACAGAGATTCAGGTCATAACCTTCTATAGGTCCCCAACCATGACCCAAGACTCACACTCCACTTTCCTAAGCACCTTGGAGAATATTAGAGTCCAACCTAACTCTCTCATACTGATCGACTTCCACTACCCCTCCATTAACTGGGAAAACTACTCATGTACCAATACACTTGACCAACGTTTCCTGGAATTCATTAATTCCAATGCCCTGGACCAGCTCTTTCTTACCCCCACTAGAGGTAGCAACATCCTTGACCTGGTCATTACTAACATGGGTGACCATTGCTTTGTACCAGTAGTCAACTCCTCCCTGGTTAAATCTGACCACAAACTAATTACCTTGGAAATCCACCCCCCCCCCCGCAAAGATAACCACCATGAAAACCTTCTCCAAAGCTAACTTTGGGCTCCTAAAAACAGAGGTGGCTAACTTCATGGCACCCATGCAATTGGAGAACAGCTGCATGACTGCTGAATCATACACTAATGCCCTGTACGAACACGTACACAAATGCATAGATCTTGCCATACCCAATAGAACCAAGACACTGTGGGTATGGGGAGTATGGGGGTGTAGCCCCCCACATAATTTGGGTATATATTGTCTTCTGGAGAGAGTTATTCATTCAACTTGTAAGTATCCATGTCTATGGTTTACAATGTTTAAAATAGGTGGGGGCTACCCCCCAATATGGGGGGCTGTGCCCCCCACACACCCCTTACTATATATACTAACTCCAGGATCAACAGCCCCCCACACCCCTCTTACTATATATACTAACTCCAGGATCACACTACAGTGGGGAACATGACATATTCCTTTCAGCAAAATGAGTTTCAGTCAAATGAGTTTTCAGTGAAGTGAGCTTTCAGTGAATTGTGCTTAGGCAGCTGAGTTTCAGTGAAATGAGTTTTCAACTAAATGAAGTAGACCCATATATATATATATATATATATATATATATATATATATATATATATATATATATATATATATATATAATGACTGAAACCTAAAAAAAAAATAAATAAAGTCAGGGGGGTGGAAGCCCCCTCCACCCCCACACCCCTACTAATTATATATGCCAGCTCTCAGATCACACCAAAGCAGGGTAAGGACACCTCTGCCACAATGTGTTCTCACACAGAAACTAGACAACAGCACATGGGGGTAGAACGTTCACTTTTCAGAGCATTTTCTCTTATTCCCAACCAGAAAAAACATTTGGTCTTCTGAGCATTTGCTGTATTAGAAGAAAGTGGATTTTAGATTGCAAATACTCAGGTTTACTTGTTTACATGCAAATCATTTAATTCTTCATATTACTATGAGTTTTAAAGTTCTCTTTGTATTCCCTCCACAAATGGGTTCCCCTATTAACAGCTGACAAACTGTAATAAAAATAATAATAATAATAACAAAAAAAAATGTCTGTGATGCTAGCCTTGCTGGGTAAGGTCCCCCTCCCCCAAAAGAAAGCAGGAAAGAACTACATTGCAGAGCCAGGATTTTGTATCATTCATAGTGAGGCCTTTGAGACAGACATGGATAGTATGGTGGTTATGATTTGGTTGCTTGTTCTTGGGGTTGGGTTTGATATTATTACCTTGAAAACATGAATCATTGATGTATGTGCCACAACTCATCTGCTGCATGGGCTTTGTACAGCACTGTAACCCTCCCATCTTCTCTACTCAGAGACTCAATGATTTGTCTCCACCCTTCTTGTCCTCTGAAAAAGTGAACAATGTATCAGATATTTAACTTGCTTGAACTGTATGATGAATCTGCTTTTTTCTAAGCTTTGGTCACAAGTAGTGACGTTAGGAATCTTCTTTATGAGCCAACATATTGGTTCATTAATTGTCACAAGTAGTGAAGTTAGGAATCTTCTTTATGAGCCAACACATTGTTTCATTAATTGTCACAAGTAGTGAAGTTAGGAATCTTCTTTATGAGCCAACATATTGGTTCATTAATTGTCCTGTGATAGTAGAATGAAGTTGTATTCCAGACCAGTGAAGCAGCACGGCCAGTGAGTGCTGATAATCTCTGCTGTACTAGCATATCTCATACACAATAACTGCACTCAGAGGAAAATGGGTAGCAAACATGTCTCTTTATTTTGCAAGAAAGCATTCTATGATAGATTAGTCTTATTTACTTTTTCCAAAGAAGGTTCACCTTTGGATATGGCACAATTAGCTTTGGATGGATACTAACCATTTGCACGTCACAGAAGTCTGTAACATTCTTCCCTTCCTTTAGTTATTTATTTATGAGGTTGTTAACTGGGCTACAACACTAATCCACCTGGACCGTTTTTAGGTTCAACCCAGTTTTAACTTCACACAAAAAGGCAATCATACATAGACAGACATGCATTTATAATAACTGAGCAAAACACATTCATATAGTAAATGATATCATGTAGTTGCAATGGCAATTCATAAGGGAAAAAATGAAAGATATTGGAATGGAAAAAGAAAAGAAAATATACCCCAAAAGAGAGTGGTGCCCATGCTACTACAATAACAAACTCATAGACAGCAACCCAGGAGATTTAGAAAGAACCCCACCATGGACAGTAAGAACTGTGACCAATAAAGACTGTTTCTGTGATCATGGAAAATGAGATTCAAAGGCAGGTTAGCTGCAATGTGGAAAAACCTCATTACTGGCTACTTTGCATGCCTAAATATATTAATTACCAGGAGTGCAAATCAGCACTTTCCTGCAACAGTAACCACTGACAGCCCATGCATTGCATTTGCACAAATATACCTCCATTCACTCTTAAACACACATACACACAATCATACACTCTGACACACTGCTAACCTTTCTCAGTCCCTCATGTGTCTTCCTATTTTTGCTCCTGCCTTTGTAAATCACAGATCCTTACTGTTAGACAATAATGTCACACATTAGAGTTTCATTCTTCTGATTATTTGTAAAGTGCGTGGTGGTGCTGCGGTAGCGTTGTCGCCTCACAGTTAGACGTCGCCCATTCGATTCTCAGTTAGAGCATCTTCCGTGTGGCGACATGCATGAACGGGCGTTCCTTCGTTGAAGGTTGTGCGTTAGGCCTGGCAAGCCAGCACGTAAAAACTCTACTGCCAATCATTAGCGGACTGGAGTTCCACTGTGGCGACCCCTAACTGGGAAAAGCTGAAAGACACAAACAAATTGTGATGTTAGACCTGATGCTATATTATCTTTTTAACAGTGTCCATGTAATGGTTTAAACTGTTCCTGATTTTACAGAATGTTCCTGATGACTCTTATGCATACTCTGTCCCTCACAGACCATCACAGTCAATGCCAGATATTAGAGCTTATTTATTTCTTATAATGTAAAAAGTACACTCAAGGACACACTGTTAAAGTTTTTCTTTGTTAGTGTTTAGGCTTATGGCTCTGGCTTGTCAAGCTCCTTTCTGTGCCAGGGGTGCAAGGTCTGAAACTTTCTCTCCTCCTCTTTTTATTCAGCTTTTTTAAGACTTAAGGTAATACTTTAAGAGGGTCCCTGTCATTTAGTGATGGTTAAGAGAACTAGCACTTTGCTCAAGAGCTGAGTGTGTGCTGAGAGTACAGGTTTGAAACTTCCTCCCCTCTTACTTTAACTTTTTCTGCCTTCTGTTTATTGGTAGTGCACAGGATTAAAGCTTTGCTAAAGAGCTATTGGTAAATACTACTGGTACAGAAGTTACACCTTTTTAAGTGCCTTTAGGACACTATATAATGGATATCCTTGGTGTCTAGTGTTCTCCCAACCCCCAAAATTGCAGAAACTTCCTTTTAATCTAGGGGAGTGTGGACATATGACACCCCTCAAACACACACATCCACATATTTATATATATATATATATATATATATATATATATATATATATATATATATATATATATATATATACACACACACACACACACACACAGAAAATCACACTCACAGATACCCTTACTCATTCACACACACACACACACACACACACACACACACACACACACACACACACACACACACACACACACACACACACACTCTGAGTACACTCACACACATAAACACAAGTACACATTCCCCACCATTACATTTTCTCTAAACTCCCTGGCACTCTCCTCTAATGCAGTCTCATCAATGGGAAGTAATTGGTGAATGTGGACTTTTGCCTGTGTTCATTAACACAGCCCACGGAAGTAACTTTTTGCTCATCTGCATAAATGCCTTACCATGGGCATTTCTGGGGAAAGAGAGCACATGGCTAATTAACAAAGATCGCTTTTCTGGAATGCCTCTTTAGCATTTGTGATGCATTACAGAGACACCCCACTGTCGTGCAATATTTGTGGCTCTTTCACCAAAGTTTTCTGCCCAAAAATCTGGATTAGCAGCATATGACAATTTTAATACTGCCTGAAATGTATACTGCATTCAAATTATTTGTCTCAATTGTGTCCCACAAATATTTGAATTTTATACTTTTCTGCTGCCTCTGCTAAATGCATACCTTGCTGCACATCTTTATTTTTGATTTTACATATAGTAGTGAAATGGATATGGCCTCAACATAGCCTATAAATATGACTAACAACTCTGCATTTCATCTTTCTATGCCTGTAGCCACATTGCTTGTACTGGATGTAGTGCCTGACTGCTTCTTCATTCCAAGGTATCATTTTGGAAATCATCATGGTTTCATTATCATAATTTTTATTTTTACTTCTTTTATTCAGATAGTTTCATTTTGTCCGCATTTTCACATACAGCTTTCATTTTGCATACTTCAAAATTTCCAGTCATGAGTTCTTTTTTTCAAAAGACTTTTTATTTGATTTTTAAATAACTATCAGCAGTTTCAACAATTATATAAAAAAACAAAATAACTATTTACAAAGGTCTATAAAAAGATTTCCAATTAAAGTTTTGATGTGTGATTGCAGAGTACAAAGAGAAGTACTGAGAATAATTGTAATTTATACTTATACAGCTATGAAAGACAGAATCAAATTGTTTTCAGAATTAAAACTGCATGCTATACTGAATATGACCATAGTGATAACAGGTAACTTTTAACTGTAATTTAGGGAAAACATCTCAAGACATAAAAACATTTTGACATACAATACAATGTGGAAGAAGGTAGGAGAAAAAAGAAAATATGTACATAAATTAGATGCCTTAAAGGAAAAGTCTACCTTAGAACTAAAAAAAAATCTATTTTTTCACTCATCTCTATTTTTTGAGTTATTTTAACATCTCAAACTCAGTCTGACTGCTTCTTATATAATTTTAATATGTTTTCTGCAAAATGGCTGTCAATGGGGCTTGAGTTGCCAACATGGTCTTAGTTTTCTTTTTTTTTCCAATATACTTTTTATTAATTTTTCCAGCCAAAGTAAACAGATATTTACAGCAAAAACGACAAGTAGTATCAATTTACAGCAATTTTCCACAGCGCTTCATGAAGACTTACAGGAACGAATGAAAAAGAAAAAGAAAAAAAACTAACAGTTTCACCATTCATTGAGGGTACAGGGGATAAAGAGTCCCAAGTCTGTCTGTTAATTTTGATTGAAATGATACAAACCCCTATTTCAGAATAAAGTAAAGTGATTATCATTATAGCTGAAGAGTGGAATGTAAATTTAGTTTTGTGAGCCTCGTTTATATGTTTTGATTTGTATAAGTATGATAACCTTACTTATAGAAGGTTTAGTGAAAAACCTTAAAACTATGTACAAAAAAACTATTTGCACTGTTGGA
Organism: Protopterus annectens; assembly: GCF_019279795.1. Taxonomy (NCBI): domain Eukaryota; kingdom Metazoa; phylum Chordata; order Ceratodontiformes; family Protopteridae; genus Protopterus; species Protopterus annectens. The sequence goes on from NC_056743.1 coordinate 1,021,575,275, forward strand.
TGCCATCTGAATGATGCTAATCTTGAGCATATTATTTTGAGCAATAAACTTATTGTGTTTAAATATAAGGAAGTTCGAATACAAGCCACCTGAATTTTATTTATGTGTTTGGGTTTTATTTGTTTACAAGGATTGTGTCGAGAAGAAAATTCCAATATGTTTGAAAGTATGTTCTTTTTTTATACTTTTTGTAGCTAGTTTGTGGGAGGTGATATATTTGACTGCCATGTCTTTAAAATTTGTACATAAGATTTTGTTGTTGATTACCCAATTTTTAGTTATATAAAATTTAAGAAGAGCACATACTGTGACTAAAATATGTTTACGGATTCCTCTGATTGAGCTAGGGATTATATGTAGAATCATTGTTTCCCAGGCAAATGTAGTTTTTTTGTAACCAATTTTTTCAAGTTGTACTCTTAAAGAGCACCAGAGTTTTAACATATTCTTACAGTTCTGGAAAATGTGGAGAATATCAACATTCTCTTCAGAGCAAAAGGTGCATGTTTTTGCTTTTTGGTAGCTGAATTTTTTAAGGACAGCTGGAGTATAATATGCATTATTGTTAGTCATTATTTGTGTGTAGATTAGGTTTTTGAAAGGTGTTAATTTTAAGATATTTTAATAGCTTCTTGTTTTTGAGCTGTTGTGATAGTTTGACTAATGTTATCCCAATAATTTGAATAGAGTAGTGCAGATTGATGTTTTATCACACTAATTAATTTATACATCTTTGAGATCATTTTCACCTTAGAGGCTAATTATTTAATTATGTTTTGAGTAGTTACTATATTTTGTGTGTCTATTTTGTAGTTTGAGAAATTCATCTTTGTTAATGATATAATTTGTCTGAAAATAGGGTTATAGCTGCCTGGTGTCTTTAGTTGTGTTCTTAAATTTTAAGTGTTGATTCCTTATGTTGTAAGATATGCCATACTGTTAACGCTTTCATTAGTGGGAATGGTTTAAGATCTATCATTTTTTATTTAGCTTGATATTCAGGTTCATGTGTATAGGTTGTAAAAGGCTTAATGGATTTTGTAGCTTGATAGAAGTAAATAAGGATTGGAAGCCACTATTTTGTTTTTGATTATTGGGTGCAGTTTGTAAAAGATTTTATTATTAGGATTAAGATAAGGGATAGCTTTAGGGTTTATATTTAATGAGTGTAGTAGATTAGACCATATCTTAACCCATGTTGGATACCAAATCTTTTTGGTTTTGTCATATTCTGATATTTGAATTAGTCTGTTTGCTTTGATAATAAGGTAGTACAGTTAGAAATCTGGAAGCCCCAAACCTCCTTTTGATTTAGGTATTGTGAGTTTTTGGTAACATATTCGTGTTGTTTTCGGTTGCCATAAGAATTTGGAGAGGGCCTTTTCCATTGATGTAAACATTTTTTTTTTGGTATTTTAAGACAGAGTTAAGTTGAAAGAGTATTTTAGGAAGGATATTCATTTTAATAATGGCTGATTTGGACAATAGGGATAGACTGATATTTACCCATCTTGAGATGTCTTGTTTAATTGTTTCCCAAGTTTTTAAGAGATTTGATTTTTACATTTCTTTGTAGGTGTGGGCAAAGTGTATTCCTAAATATTTTAGTGTGTAGTTTAGGGGTATGTCTACTAAAGGGAAACAGGAAGTTTTATGGTTTAGTGGGTTTAGAGGAAAAATAGATGATTGGGGGGGGGTTCATGTTGTAATTTGTTACTTTGGAAAGCTGTTCAATTGAAGATATAATTTGTTTAGGTCTGTGTTTGGGAGCTCAAAATATAAATTTAGATCATCAGTGAAAGCTGAGTATTTTACTATTGTGTTGTAAACATTTGGGAAGTGGTGGTAGGTATTTTGGGTGATGTGTAATAATGGTTCTAGGCATATGTTGAACAAGAATGGGGACAAGGGACATCCTTGGTGGGTGCCATTAGTTATATTAATAGGGTGGGAGTAGACGTTATTAATACATAGTGTGGTGGTGGCATTATTGTAAATCATTTTAATAGTTTTTATAAAATAAAGGGGAAAGTTGAAGTATGACATTGTTAAATAGAGAAAATTCAGATTCACATTGTCAAAAGCTTTTGAAGCGTCAATTGTGAGTGCATATCTTGGAAACCTATCCTTATCTAAGAGGGAAATTAAGGTGTCCAGCATGCGAGCATTGTCACTTATTTGCCTTTTTTTCATGAAGCCCAATTGTTCAGGAGAAATAATTTGATGTAGGGTTTTTTGCAGTTTATTTGCTACCAATGAGGTCAACATTTTTATAGCTAGATTGATAAGTGCAATAGGCCTATAGTTAAGAGGGTTTAATTTATCAGAGTTTGGTTTTGGTATTAAGATCATCTTTGAATTATTTAAATATTTGTCAGTGAACCTATGTTGTATAATATGATTATAAAATCTTAACAAGATTGGTGCTAGTATGTGACTGAATTTTTTGCAAAACATTGCCATGAATCCATCAAGGCCTGGGGATTTGTTAATCTTTAGTTTATTTATTGCTATCTTGATTTCACTGGTTGATAAGGGGCTGTCTAATATGTTATACTGTTCTTTGTCTAATTTTGGAAATTTTAGGTTATTTAAGAAATTCTCTTGTATGTTAGGCATATTATGTTGTTTTATAGGGTTGTATACATTGTTATATATTTCCCAAAAGGAATTGATTATGTCTACTTTATTATATAAGTTTCTCTCTTTATATTGAATTTCTGGAATATTTTGGAGATATTTCTTTGTTTATCATATTTGCTACAACCTTAGAGGGTATTTGGGCCCATTCAGAATATTTATGGATGAATTTTAACTTGTTTACTATAGAGTTCTTTTTTGATTTCATATAGTTTACTTTCAAGATCTTGTGAGTATTGGGATTGAAGTTGTTGTTCAATATTGTTGTACTGCAATTCAAGCAAGGAAATTTGTTTTTGCTCTTGTTTTTTGTAAATTGAAGCTTTTTGTATTAGGATTCCTCTTAATACAGTTTTAGTAGCTGCCCATTGGATATCTAATGGGATTTGGGTATGTAGTGCTTCTTGATCAAGTTGGGTTATTGTCCTACCTATCTCCTTTGCCACTTCTTTTGATTTAGAAGGTTGCTATTTAGATACCAGTTATAAGGGCCACTTTGTTTGGCAATTTGAGTAAGTGTGTTAATTGTTATTGATATTTTAGAGTGGTCAGAGATTATTCTTTTGCTGATTTCATATTTTTGACATTTTTTGGAGAGGTTTGATGATATTAGGAAATAGTCTAATCTTAACCAGACTTTGCATGGAGAGGGAAAAGAAAGCGTACCTGTTCATTGATCTGTCATGGTTTATAGTTAGGTAGGGGTCAATAAGGTTGAAACTTTGTATGAGTTCATTTAGGACTGAAGTGATATGAACTGGCGGGTTTTTGTTTGTGCAGTCACTAAGTGGATCAATTAGACAATTCCAATCCCCCCTATTAGGATGGAATGATTGGGGTAATGAAGGAGTAGATTATAAATTTCATAAATAAATGATAGCTGATTTGAACAAGGGCCATATATATTCAAGAAAAGGGTGTTATTTTTTTGTCTGCTGATGTGAACTAGTGAAGAGGCATCATCTTCCATGTGTGTCAAAATTACTATTAGTTATGTTTTCAAGAAAGGATTTTTTTAATTATTATGGCAGTACCTTTTGAGGCGGAACTATCGCCTGATGAAATAATTTGTTTGATCCATTTTCTGGAACATATTTTTAACCATCTATCTTTGTTAAGATGCATTTCTTGTAGGAATATGATGTTTGATTTGCTTTGAAAAATCAGATGCAAGATTAAATTCAGCTTTTTCCTATCACCTAACCCATTTACATTCCATGTATCAATGTATCAACTATGAGCATGACTACATGAACCTATTGTAGATTTATTTATGTGTGGCTTTAGATTAACTTTAAATTTGTACATACTTATGTGTTTATGTACATGATATAGTTGATTCCTTAGTAACATGCTTTTGTTTAGGATGGCATCCAACCTATCCTCGCCTGCCGCCATATCTCCCTTCCGATGTATGGTATTAAGCTTTGTTTTTGGTTTGTTGTTAATGTAATTACTGAAAAACCTGATGTGGTGTAGGAAGATATTAAAAAAAACTTTTCTTCGTTCCAAGTTTCACTAATCATTCCTGACATACACTGCTTGCTCCTTTATGAAAATTTCTAGCCTGAAGTACAGTTGTAGAATTTTTGTGAAGTAATCCACAAGTATGGATATTGCATACTAACACAGTGATGTGTATTTTAAAAGGATATAATTAGTTTAGAGTTTGGCTTAAGTGGCTTATCGTAACTAAAATACCAAACATTTTAATCCATCATTTTAGTGTAGTAACTTATACTATTCAAGATACCAAGCTTGTTGAAAAACTAGTATCCGAAGGAGTGCAGGTTATTTAACCTTGGAACCTTCTGCTTATTTGTTTTCCTGCAAAAAAGAAGACAATGTTAATGTAAGCTCCTATTGGTGATGTGTTGTCCCCTTACTATATGCATAATTAAGTGCAAATTTTGTTTGTATTTGATAAATACATGTATCAGTTGCAGATCCAATGTTCAGTTATTCTTTATCATTGCTAAGAGATAGCTTGGCTGGGTTTCCTTCTTCTTTGTAAAAGGTTTAACACTTTGCTGTACTGTTGTAAATGAAAGAGATAATACAGTGTTTCACTTTAAAGTGTATGGAGAAAGGAGAATAATATCAGCTCCCTTAATATATGTTTATAGTAGTTAGTACAAGCAGACCAACTTACTATTAGTTCACCTGATGAGATATATTGCAAAGATCTTTACTGTAAACAATTTGAAGAACAGGTTCAAATATAGAATGTTCTGCCAACTTTTCTTGCATCAAAATTAAAGCTTTAGTGTATTTAGGAAAAGAAAAAAGAGATAGTTTATGAGCTGACACTTCGTATTCTATATCTGGGAAGTCAGTTACAACAGTCATAGTTTTTCTGTTCACCTTATGTAGTACAGGAAGAATTTTGTGATGATAATACCCACTGAGGCAGATTCTATTATAAACTATTAGGTTATTGGATCGACTTGTTCAGACCTTGGGAATTGTATTATGCAAGTTTTTTCTTGGTTTGTTACCTTAACTGTTGTATTTCGCATCTTTGCAGATCTTGTCCATTTATTTTGAATTGGGTTCCTCGGTTCAGTTGATTCCGGTTGATTATTCGGCCGATTAATAGTCTTTGCGGCTACCAGTTATGCTTTGCTAGCAGACTCTCTCAAGGAAGTTGCCTTTAACCTCCGACCTCTGTCCAGGTTTGAAAGAAAGTTGCTTTCTGCCCAGCGGTCTAGCAAATGGTTCCCATGGCCAGCGAACACTGTAATTCTTAGGCTTATGTTAATAACATTCTTTCTCTTTATATTCTTTTCTTCAAGCATTTAAAAATAATTCCTGAATACCCGTGCTCACAGCGGCCGTTTTCTGGTTGAGTTGTGTTGACAGCCATCGGCTTATTATTATTAATGTTTCAGGTAGGTTTTTCTTTTAGTATAAGCAGTATTCTTTTATTTTATTTTCAGATATCAGTTGTCAGTTTAGTGCAGCCGTTATAGATGAATAGACTGGTTGTGACTTTTTGTGAAGATAACTTATTTACAGGGGCTATTTGTCGTAGTAGACACATTAACCTGTCTAGGTGAGTTGACTGTTACCTCGGTTTGTATTGACATTCTAGGTTATCTTTGTACAGGTTTCATTAACTAACAGAAGTTGATTTAAAGTCTTTAGTATTTATGGTAATACTGCCTTACCTTGAAGGCTCATCTTGTTAGTAACTAGTAGCATTTGCTTACCGGTTTCAGATTTGAGTTATTTATTTTCTTCTGGAGATTCACCGACCACTTTAGTGAAAGTGTTCTTTGCCCCTAGATTACTTTGTATTGAGTATTTCTGTTCATTATAGCTGAAGGAGAGTCTTGCTGGGTACCTCATTTGAAAAAGGATATTTTTTTAAGTAAGAACAGAATGGTGCTAATGCTTGGTGATCTTGCTTGATGGGAAGGGGAAGGTTCTGAGTTATGCTTATTTTGTGCCCTCTCTATGTCAAGTTTCTTTTTTGTTTAGCTGCCATTAGAATCATAGAGGTGTGTGCAGAATTAAGTAACTTTATGTAGATTTGTCTTGGGGTTAATTCATCTTTGGATTTCCTGATAGCTCTATGAGCTTGCTCTGTGGTAATTTCTTTTACTATATTCTTATCTTCAACTGTTGACTTGATGATTTCTTTGATTATGGCATTTATTTGAGGTTCATCAGGAAATGAATATTCAAACAGAGGGAACGCCTTTACAAGCAAGAGAGTGGAGGGGCTTTATTGCAGAGGACTGCGAGTGATTCCATGACGTCATTAGAGGCAGAGTCAACGTTGACTAACCCACAGGAACCACACGGTAATGATAGAGATCTAGGAGTGAAATGCAAAACTATACAGGTAATGGCACAAGTACATCAAGCACAAGAAACAGAGAGTTCAGAAGCGTTATTGTCTGTACTGGATGTACCAGTCCCTTTAGACTTGCACAAACTCTCTTTTCCCCTGCCAGTGAAGTCACAACAACTCAATTCCTTTACAAGGGGAAGGAGTTGAAGCAGGCAGAAAAGAAAGTTCGAGCAGGAGAGAGCAGGCTCGGGCAACATAAAGAAGGCTTTTCAACAGATGAGAAAATAGCCTGGAATTTATCCAGCTATGTCCTCTCTGAGGATGAACTCAATGTTTTGCAGAAAGGCCTATCATTTATACCCAGCAGGTATTCTGATTATACCAAAGTTATTTTTGACATTAAATTATTTGCTAGAAATTTAACTTTAAAAATTATGTCTAAGGGCATGAATGAACAAGCGAATATGTTTAGGAAACCAGGCACATTTATTCCAATGACAAATCCTTTGATAAATGCTTTTGAAAGTATGTGTATTGATGAAGTTTATAAATTACAAATGTTAGATGACAATAAATGTAAATACAAAAGAAGCACTTTTAATTTAACTAAGGATGAGCAGAAAGCTTTGAGAAAATTGCAAGAGAACACAGATATAATTATATGTCCAGCCGACAAAGGTGGGCCAATAGTGATTTTGGATGCAGATGGGTACAAACATAAAATGCTTGAAATGTTAAAGATTGATGGTTTTTATAAGAAAATAAGCATTTTAGACATCACAAATATGACTGAATACGTTAAACAGCATTTATGAGAAATTATTATATAACTAAGGAATTGTTTGATTATTTTGTCATACAGCATCCTGTAATTCCTGTTATACAGGCATTACCGAAGTTACATAAAGATAAAATTAATCCACCATTGAGGCCGATAGTGTCAGGGAGGAGATGGTGTACAGAAACGATGTCCATATACATAGAAAAACATCTAAGGCCAATATTAGACAACATTTATCAGGTTTTGAAAGACACAGAGCATTTTTTGAAAGACTTATATGCCTATATGAACAATAGGAATAAGAATGACACATGTGTATTAGTGACAATGGATGTAGTGTCGCTTTTCACTGTGATACCCAATGAGCTGGGTCTGAGAAGTTTAGAGAAATTCATTAGGGAGTACTCTAGCACTGAAGAAAGATATATACATGTGTTAGTAGAGCTGATAGTTGGTTCTATATAACAATGTCTTTATTTTTGATAAGGATATATTTTGCCAATACAATGGCGTAGCTATGGGCACTTCATGTGCCAATAGCTATGCCAATGTGGTAATGGTTATATGGGAAACAGAATTTATTTTACAGGGACCATTTAAAGAAAAAATATTGTTTATCAGGAGGTTTGTAGATGATCTTTTTATGTTATGGGGGGCACATATGATGAGCTATGGAGTTTTGAAGGGTACATTAATAGTAGTACTTCTTTTTTGAAATTTACAACAGTACACTCAGAAGACAATATTAATTTCTTAGATGTGTCAGTAGTAATTGAGAATAGTAGAGAAATAGACACTAAACAGTATAAAAAACTTTGTCATGTTAATCATCTTCTGTCCAAAAACAGCATGCATCCACTGCATATTTTTAAAAGTGTAGTTAAAAATCAAGTCTACAGAGCCTCTAGGCTGAATATGCATGATGATAATTTTCAAAAATGAACTGAAGTAGTCAGAAATTATTTGATGGCCAGAGGGTACACTGAATCATTTTTGGATAATAATATTCAGCATGTTGTAAAATTAAGACAGTCTAATACCAAAACTTTCTTTTCAGAAAGCAGGAAAGACTCTTTGAATAATAAGAAAAGTGTCACTAAGTTGAGAGTACTGCTAGAGTATTCTTCAAATGTAGGCATGTATATGGATATTGTAAGAAAATACTGGGGAATTTTAACCAGTGATAATCAAGTTAAGGAGATGATAGAAGTGGAACCAAAATTTTTGTTCAAGAACAATCTGTCCCTGAAAAGTAGACTTTGTTATCCAAAATACAGTGTTGAACTCCAATAAGAGTTGATACTAGACCATGTGGACGTTGTTCATTTTGCAGATTCATAGATACGTGTGCACAGTTCACATACCCCTACCAACACGGAGTATATAATTTTCATTTGTATGCTACCTGTGAAATTAAACATGTGGTTTATTTAGCACATTGTTTAGAATGTAAAACATTTTATGTAGGGAAAACTGATAGGTGCTTAAGAGACAGAATCAGGGAGCATCTATACCATATTAATAAGAAGGAAAATTTAAGGGCTTTAGCCAAACGTGAATGAAACTAATTCTGAACACACATTTAAGTGTTTAGTTATTAATAGGGTATCTGAGAGTATTAGAGGTGGTGACATACAAAGTGTCACAGAAAATTTAGAAGCAGAATGGATAGTAAGGTTGAGAGCCAATGCTGATTTTGGAATGAATGAGTATGTTCCCCTCAAGCCTTTATTAAAGAAAAGACCTTTTACCAGGTGAAAATATGTGCAATGTGTGTACATAGTAAATAATTATATACATTTTATAGAGTATTTATAGCAATGTATTTACACTTTTAAAATGTAAGTACTGTATTTAAATGTGTAACTGAAATATAGGCAGGTAGATGTATAGGAGTTTTGGTCTTGAATTTTTATATGATTGTAGCTTTAAGATGATGTCACTATTCAATTATTTCAGGTGTTTCTGCATGTGTATTTAAACCATATTTGTTTGAATAGTTGTTAGCATCTGAAGAAGTGGGATTTGTACCTACAAAATTGCTTGTACTTGTTCTTTTCTGTGGATTAAAACTGTGTTTTTAAACTGGAAACTACAGCCTCCTCATTGGGTCCTTTTGTTTTTTTATCTTATTATTGGTTTTTGCTTTGTTTTTGGACCTGATTACTCACAGCGTTTGGTGTTAGTTTTGTTTTCTGTTATTCATTTGAGTTTGATCAAATGCTTCCGACACTCCTCTTATAATAATGTTGTTTCTGCGGTTCCTTGCTTCTAGGTCTATTAATTTTGATTGTAGATCTTTTATGGCTTGTTCGTTAGTTTTTACTTTAGACTTTAAGGCTTTGATTTCTGTTGCATTTTCTTCGGTTTTGGTTTCATTTAAAGTTAATCTAGTCATAATCTGTTCAGTGTTTGTGCCAACCATGCTTAGCTTTTCAGATAGAGCTTGGATATCATTTTGTAGAGGTTGTAAGGCAGTTTTATGTTTTCAACTGTATAAGTATTGTCATTTTTTGATCTTAGAGCTATTTTAGTAGGTTCTTGTTGTGTCTTAGCGGTTTTGTGCCTCTTGCTTGCTGTCTTTTTCTGGGGTCACAATAGTGGATAACTTCATTTTAGTAGTTTGAATTTCCATTTGTTCTTTACTTAAGTCCTATGTGTTAGACATTCTGGATTAACTTTTATTTTTGTACAATACACTTTCCAGGCGCAATTACTTGGAGTGGCCTTGCCATGAGGATGCAGTCCCAAATTTCCTGCTGCTTCAGAAGGTACATTTTAAGTCTTTCTTTTATCTTATAGTTTGAAATAGGGCTATTTACTTATTTCTTAAGGGGTGTAGCCTCGGATTTTTGCAGAATTGTAGAATTCCACGAGTGATGATATGGCTAGAAGGCCGATTACTGTTTTGAGTTATAGAGCAGCAGCCTAGTGCATGTCTAGTTGACAGCGACTATCTTGGAAATCAGTCATGAGTTCTTGACATACATCTGATGCTCTATTGAGTGTCAGAATACTTCACTTAATAACACGCCTTTATCTTAATCATTTTGATTATCACACACAATTCTGTTGCTTACTAGTGAATCAAGCAAACCACCATACTTACAGTGTTGTGCTTATATGTTTAATTTCAGTCATATAAGTACCTGTCAACTTTTGAACCCCTTAATTTCTAGTGCAAAAGAAATGCCTTAGAGATGGAAAATTTCTTTGGCTCACAGTATGACTGAGTCTTCTCTCTCAGGACTGATACTTTTCTTTTTCTTCCCCTTTAAGGTTAGAAGTACTACATGCCTTAATCACTTCCTCACCTTTGACAAGAAGTACCATTGTATACTGGCTCTGGGATTCAATAAAGCCTACACAAGTATAACTCATACCATCTTCCTCCCAATTTTAGTTTTCCTACTGATTTTCTTGCAGCTTAAATATTGACAGGGATTCATAAGGGTTACCACAAAGTGTAGACTACATGTACACTTAGTGTAATCATTCTTAGTGACTAGAAAGCACAAAAAATGTGTTAGGGATGTTCTAGAATACATATTGTGTACACTTACTGTAGGCTTTATTGAATCTGGTCCTGGATCTTTTCTTGTTCTTCTGCAAGTCCACCTGCAGTGAGATACAGTTCACATGTCTGTATCCAGAGTTTGCAGTTTTCAAACATGTTTTCATGTAGCATCAAGGATATTGGTGGTCGTCATAAAGATATATCAAGAGGAAATGAAACCAAAAATCTGAAAAATACACTTACTGTATGGAGATAGGTTGAAGTGCTCCTTTAGTTCTGATAGATACCAGGTAAGTTAAAGGCAGCCAGGTTGAATGAGTGGTTGGGTCAGGGTATGTAATTGCTATTGGAGCCAAGGTGGGCCACCTTTAGTAACCATACTCCATAGCTCATCTCATCCTTCAATAGAATGTCACTACTTAGAAAGGAAAGGCTATCGCCTGTTCAAACTAACCCTCCTTCCGCATGTAACAGTTGTGGCTTTAAGTCTTTCTTACCCTCTGCAGTAGCACTGCCTTTGCCAACCTAAAGTGGGAGTGTGCTTGTGACTCTTAGCTGTAGGGGTTAAGCACCTGAGTAAAGCTGTTAAACTAGTGTGCACAATTTGGAGTGAGATGGAGCTCAAGGGAGCCATGTTTCAGAAAGGGTAAAGTGCAACTCATAGGTTCATAGGTAGGTACTAGGCTATTGGCCCTAGGGCCTATATAAGCCTAGCCAAAAAGGTACCCTGGCTTTCGCCACCCAAGAAAATTATTTTCCTGTGCCCCTGTTGAGCAGAGCCACAGAAGTAATCCCCGGGGTGAATTTCCTATATCCCATCCAATCGTCAAGATTTTTCTTGAAGAGTGCTAATGAGGAGCTCTGTTTGACATAGATAGGTAGTCTGTTCCAGAGTGTGGGAAGTCTCTGGGACAGGAATCTATCCCTCCAGCATGTCCTGTTCATTGTGGTGGCAAGGTTTAGGTCCCTACAGCATGTAGTTCAGAGGGATTGGGATTTCTTTAAGTGGAGCATGTCCAACAGCTCTGGGTTTGACATAGCTTTGTATGTTAGGCAGAGATCGCCTCTGAGTAGACAATATGCGACGGAGTAAAGTTGGAGTTTTTTGAGACGGTCTGCATAGGGTGTCTGTTTGAGGCCAGTAATCCTTTTTGAGAGGTAGTTCTGTGGCCTCTCCAGTTGTTGTAAATGTCTTGTGAGGTACATACCAAAAGGGGCGCTGTACTCTATAATGGGTCTAATGAGTGATGAGTAGAGGGGAACAATGACTTCTTTTTGCATTACCCAAGTAGCTGGTGAACTGCATTATTTCTTGCCAATAGGAATCTGACTGCCCATTGCTAACTTTGTTAAATGCCATTCTACTGGAATCACAGTTGCCTCTAGTGTATGTTTATGTGTCTACTGTATCATGTCTGTGCCAGTTACTTCATCTTCTGTATATGTGTCAGCTAACATTGCCGATTTCATTTATAAATTTAGCAGGCAGCTTTCTCTGGCTAGGCTGTCATACCACTGGAGTGACAACTGCCTACAATGCACATTTCAGGAACACTTCTGCAGCATGACATCTCTGTCATAGTTACTTCATCATCTGTGCATGTGTCAGTTAACACTACCGCTTTCATTTACAGGTTTGGAAGGCAGCTTTCTCTGGCAAGGCAGTCTGGAAAGGGCCTAGTCATTTTCTTCATGCTGCTTCTACAATTATAAACTGTCCAGGAATCTCTTACATTGGTTGACCTATTACAGAAATCTCTTATGTATTCTCTACATCTCCAGGTGTTCAACAAGAATGTTTAAAGTGATTCTTTATTTATCAGCTGCCCTTTGCCATGTTGAGCATGACTGTTTCTCTGAAAGTTAATGCTTTGCATAGTTAAATAACAGGGCCTGGGGTTTGGTATAATGGTTAAGGTTTTTACCTCACAAACAAGAGGTAGAAGGATTGATCCTGACTCAGGAAAATTTGACTAGGCTTAAAATGTTCCATAAAGGCAGCTAGCCTAATGCTTACCCATGAACATTATTTTGAGGTTGGTATAATGGTTAAGATATTTACCAAACAGATTCAAGGTATGGAGTTTGATTCTAACCTCTAAATGGAAAAGTGGGCAGGCTTAAAATGTCCTACAAGGGCAGCTAGCCTAGTATAAACCTATGAATTAATAAAACTTATTTCTCTTAGTTTTTTAAGAAGACCACCTAGTTTATTCAGTAACTAAAAACTGAACTGATAAAACTGTGGCTATAAGCACTCCTTTTGGCCCCTGGTCTGCAAATTCTGCCATGTGTGAAGATACATATGTTGAGATTTTTTTGTGGTACTGGGACAGTACAGAGCATATAAGATGGATCATCACACGGAGTAACCCACTTTAGAAGCTCTTCTGAAACGTTTACAGACATGGTGATGATAAAAAAACTCTCATATTAGTGCCTTCTGTACAGAGACTTATTAGTGATGCTTAATATAATATTACATGTTGAGGCCTTCCACTGAAGAATGAGAGCTGTCACCAGTGTCTTCCATTCAGTCCTTATCCTCTAAGTGGTACAGCCTTCTAGTAAACACAAGGCAGGACTATTTGGAAATTCATCATTTCCATCAAAAAAACATTAATTCCTCTTTCACTCTATCTCTAAGTTTGGGCAATTGTATTTTACAAGTTCCTCTGTCACTACATCATATGAAGTGCAGAATCAGATGACTTTAAATACATGATGGAAGGCAGTGTGGGTCAGTGGTGCAAAGGAATGAAGCACTGAGTGCAACTCTGGTGACTGAGGATCAATTGGTGGTCCCAGCTCGGAAGGAGCCAAGAAAGGAGAGAGGAGTGAAGGAGTGTAGCCCACTCTCCTATCCTTGGGTGGTTGGGAGGGTTACTTGCACTTAGGGACACATTGTAATCTCTCTGGTGGAGACTGGATAGACCACTGCACATGCTTTGGGAGGAGTGGTAGGGCTGCTTGGAGGGAACATGCCTTTCAGAAGTGAGGGGGACATCCTCCCCATCAGCCAACTGCACATACCACCTGATGCATCACTGGGTATGTACAGCAGCTAGGGCATAAAACAGAAAAAAAACTTGAACCATCACTGATGGCTGTCTGAATTATGCCACTGGTGATGTGGAATGAATGAAATGATTGGTTGGGACAGTGATGATGATGATGATCAACAGGCAGAAGGGGTAAAGAGAATAAAACCTTAGATGCTTGTATAAGAGCAGCAGATGCACACAGAAGTTCAGTAGAAGTACTGCAAACATCCACAGAATCAGGTGCACTGTGGAGAAAAGATACACAGCAAGCATCTGCAGAATCAGGTGCACTATGGAGAAAAGATGCACAGCAAACATCTGCAGAATCAGGTGCACTGTGGAGAAAAGATACACAGCAAACATCTGCAGAATCAGATGCTGTATGGGGAGAAGATACACAGCAACATCTGCAGAATCAGGTGCTGTATGGAGAGAAGATGCAATTGCAAATATCCACAGAATTAGACGCACTGCAAAAAGAAGATGCATTGCATGTCCACAGCCTCAACAGTAGCACCCAGATCTGCTCAGAACTGGTGGTCAACGGCACCACATACACAAACGCTGTAGATATAGCCAACCTGCTAGCAGACAGGTTCATTGAAACTACACCCCTCTGTCCCCCATCAGTAAAACAGGACATTCCCAGTACCTGCCCCCCTCCCCTTATCTCTAGAGAGCAAATCATCACTTTCCTCTCAAAGGCAAAAAATACAGCCTCCATGGGACCCGATAACATCCCAGGCTGCATCCTACATGAACTCAGGCAGGAACTTGCAGCACCATTAGGCACCCTATTCAACCAAAGCCTGAGTACCGGCTTCATCCCAGCTGAGTGGAGGACAGCCACTGTCATCCCTTTGCACAAAGGTGCAGCATTCTCTGATCCAGGAAATTATAGACCTATCAGCCTATCTAGGCTGATCTGCAAGGCCATGGAGTGGATTATCATGGACCTCATTAACAAGAACATTTGCAACCTCCAAACACTCGATCCCACACAGTTTGGTTTCATCAAGAGGAGGTCATGCCTGTTAAATTTGGTCAGCTTCTTTGAGACGGTCACCAAGGCAATGGACGAAGGGAAGACGGTGTCCACTGCCTACCGTGACCTGGCCAAAGCCTTCAATACTATTCCCCACTCAGGTATAATAGATAAACTCTCTCAAATGGGCATCAATCCATATGGTACCAGATGGGTAGCAAACTGGCTCACTGATAGAACCCACCTTGTCAAAATAGGAGAAGCCACCTCAAGCAGTAGACCTGTAACAAACGGTGTACTCCAGGGACTGGTCTTGAGGTCTCTACTGTATGGGATATACTTTTCTGAGGTGCAAGCCAAAACCAGTGGGATATGGCTGACCAAGTCTGCAGATGATTGCAAGCTGAGTGCCCTCATCAATTCTCCTAGTGATGTAGACATCCTCCAGGAAGGTCTCATTGAAACAAATGACTGGTGCCAGAAACACGGCCTCAAACTGAATGCCAAAAAATGCATCATCATCCCCTTTGGGGAGAGTGACATCCCCACAAATTATCACATTGATAATAAGGTCCTAAGCAAGCAATCAGTTGTGAGGGACTTGGGCACCCCGGTTGATAGCAAACTGACTTTTGACCACCATATTTTCTCCATTGCACAGAAAGCTTTCTACATGGCCCACCTCATTAGTATGGGTACCTCCTCCAGGGACACGATGGTCATAACATCCCTGTATTCTTCCCTTATAAGACCCATTATTGAGTACAATGTCCTTTTCGGCATGTACCTCACAAAGCACATGCAGTAGCTGGAGAGACCACAGAGGTTCCTCACCAGGAGAATCCAGAGCCTCAAACATCTACCCTACACAGATAGGCTAAAGGCCCTGTCCCTCTACTCTGTTTCATACAGACTCTTCAAAGGTGACCTCTGTCTGGCATACAAAGCAATCTTAGACCCCGCCCTGATGGGGCTGCTGCATATCTGCAAGTCAAGCTCCACTCAAGTAACCCACACGCGCAACCTTAACCTGGTCTGTGACATCAATAGGACTTGTTAGCTGGAAAGATTTGTGTCCCAGAGACTCCCCTTTTGTGGCATAGACTCTCTCTCCACATCAAGGAGAGTACTTCATTAACCCTTTTTAAGCGCAACCTGGCTAACTGGATGGCTAACAGAAAATACAGTGGCATAGGATGCTGACTTGTTGGAACATGGGCTAATTTATTGGCTAGGCTTGTAAGGGCTTCAGGGCCAATAGCCTAGTAACTTCCTATGATCCCATGCAAACATCAGAAGAATCAGGTGCTCTGCAGAGAGAATATACACTGTAAACATGCACACAGTCATGTGCACTACGAAGAGGAGATGCACTGTAAACGTCAAGAATCAGAGGTGCACTGTGAAGAGAAGGTGCACTGCAAACATCTGCAGAGTTAGCGCACTGTAGAGAAAAGATGCACTGCAATCATCTGCAGAATCAGGTGCAGTATGGAGAAGATGCAATTGCAAATATCCACAGAATCAGATGTACAGCAGAGAGAAGATGCACTGGAAACATCCGCAGAATCAAGCACATTTCAAAGGGAAGATGTGGTTGAAAGTACACAAAAAGCATTAATAAAATATTAGATACTCACCTAAGAGCAGCAGATGTGTATCTAAGAGGAAATGAAACTCTGCAAAAAAAAATTAGAAATTCTGCAGAGGGCAGCAAGAGAAGATGATCAGCCAAAAACAGCTAAACAGTGTTCTGCAAAAATGCAAACAGGGATAATCAGCAAAGACAAGCATATGCTTGGCTACACACATGCATCTAAGAGTCACTGTCACAGAAACTCTACAAAGAACAGTAGAACACAGAGAAATTGCTGCATAAATAAAAGAACTATATGAAACAACATTAAACACCCTAGAAAGAACAGCAAAAAAATAAAATCATCAAAAAGCAGCAGATGCACAGCTAAGAGCAGGAGATGCTTGGCTAAGAGTGAAGGAAGTCCTTCAAAATGCAAAAAAAAAAAAAAAGAAAAGAAAACAAGCCTATAAAAGAATATTAAATGCACTGTTTAGAGAATCAGAAGGATATAATCAGCAGAAGGGAGCAGGCACACAGCTAAGGGCAAGAAAACAGCAGCCAAAAGTAAAAGCATTTCTACACAATACAAGAGACGCCAAACAAAGAGCAGCAGAAACAAAGAAGCATAAACAAGAAAATAGAAGCCCACTGGAAAGAGTGGCAGGTGTGCATTTTACGGCAGTAGAATTCAGTACACAGCAAGGGGACCAGATACAAACATAATGCTTCAGAAGCACATAGAATAATGGCAAAGGTTAAAAGAAGAGCAGCGAACATACAGGCAATGGCAGATGCAGAATACAAAGTTAAAAAAGTGCAGATGAAAAGCAGTGGAATCATTTATAAGTCAAGGAAAGGCAAAGAGAGCTGCACAATGAGGAGCAGTAAAAGCAAGTACTCAGCAAAAAACAGCAAAGAGCTACGTAAAAGTTTCCGTCCTGAATATGCCTCACTGACTTGGCTTTGACTAACAGTCTGAGAACTAAGGCAAGCCCAGTACTCTACTTTTTTCCATTATCTAAATAACCCACAATTTAAATGTGAGGCAGCACCTGTGAAAGAAGGAAAAAGTGAGTGGCCTTGATGGTTACCAGTTCAGTCTTCTAAATGATTTTTATTAAAACATCGATCGTCAGAGGAAAAAAATAACAAATAATGACACTTCTCTCGTAAGTAGTAATAATACTTAAGAAACATAATTAGTCTGCCTAACTCACTCATGTAGGACAGAAATACTTAATGGAAGTACCTATGTGACAAAATATAAATTTGCCTGGCAAGGCCAGTCTTTGTCCAGTTGAACCTATTTGGCCCAGTAGGGCCCAACTCTGATGGAAGGCTCTGCACTAGGAGGAAACACGAGGCTAAGAAACACTACAGTAAAGTGCAAGGCATTTTCCTACTTGTAGTCTTGCTCCTGCAGTAGCTATGAGCCTCATTACTAGAGTAGACTACATTTCCCATCAGCTGTATGATGGAGAAACATTTGTTGCAGTTGCAGATAAGCCCAGAGAAGTATATTATAGCAATAACCCACGCCTGGGTGTGGGTAATGCTGGATTTACCCATGGTTGGTGTGGTTTGGTCACTAGGGTGAAGCCCGAGTGGCCAAACAAAGCCAACCGTGGGTAAATCCAGCATTACCCAGAAGTGGTTATTGCTATACAATGACATTATTTAAGAAAAAAAATAATTACTTTTCATAAATAATGGCATTGTATAATGCCTCCTTGCTGCCCTTCCGCAGCTGTCTGGTATTCTGCGGCAGTTCTGATGTACTGCACATGCGTAAGCCTACGCAGTACATCAGAGCTGTGGGCAAAAGCAACGGAGAAAGCAAGATCTCCGTTACTTTTTAAAAACTGTTTTGCTATGTTAAATGGGTTTAACATAGCAAGACAGCTTTAAAAAAAGCAATGGAGAAAGCAAGATCTCCGTTGCTTTTTACAAACTGTCTCGCTATGTTAAAGGAGTTTAACATAGCGAGACAGCTTTAAAAAAAGCAACGGAGATCTCCGTTGCTTTTTTTAAAGCTGTCTCGCTATGTTAAACTCGTTTAACATAGCGAGACAGTGTGAAGGAATGGAGATCTTGCGTTCTCCGTTTGCTGTAAAAAAAAAAAGAATTATAGTAATGGAAAAAGTTTGGGCGACCGGACCTTTTTCCATTACTATAACTCTGATTTACAACGTGCACGCTGACCAATCAGTGTGCACATTTTTGAATATTAATGGGGGGGGCCGTTGTATAATACAGGGTAAGTATGTTTACCTCTCAACTGGTCCTGATTTTAGAGAATAATTTTGCCTTACATTTTTGCATTGTCACACAAAACTTTTGATTTTCTGGTAAATCACTGATGACAAAAGTTAGTCGATTATGGCATACATTAGAGTTTTACACTTCTTATTGTTAAGAAAATGCATTTTGTTGCAAATGATATTGCTCTATCAACATTTTAAATTAATTAAGCTAATACTGAAACACTGGCCCTGACTTCAGGCCTTTGACCTGCCATTATTTCTAGATTTGCCGCTGCCTGATTCTTCACCAAAGAATTCGAGAGCTGGGTTTGTTTTGAGTGATGAGAGGCAGAGGTGGATAGAAAACTGATTCTCCTTGACTGAAAGAGGAAATGCAATAACAGAAACTGTTTGACTCAAACATACTGTAGAGCTACCATAGTTACAACCTCGTAAACAATGGGGTGACAAGCAGAAGCTTAAATCTAGAACAGGATTGCACTGGATTGGAATAGGGGGAGATATAAGGTCTATTATTGAAAGTTAAATGAACTATTTGGGGTTTGCATATGCATTCTTCATCTATGTGGGTTCCCTTAAGGCATTCATATTTCCTCTCACCTGTCAAACCATGCTGCTTAATGGCTCTGTGTTAGGGATATGGCTGGAAATGATCTGTAGATGTTAGTCTATTTACTCAGTTTAGCAAATTATAACTGGTGTGGTGTATTAGTAATGCTGTGGCTAGGGAGAGGCGTGAGGTTACTATTACTGTTGAATGTTTTGAGGAAGTTCATGAGATTTATGTTTTTTGAGGAAACTCACTGACTGTAACAAGGTATAAAATTTAGCTTGGCAAGGGACTCTAGCAGTTCAAAGCAGGCACATATAATCATACCTCTCAACTGTACAGGTTTTTGAAGAATGTCCAGATTTTTACTTCATATTTTTGGCCTGCTCCTCATAAAATGTGTGGTTTTCTGGGAAATCACTGACAACTGAAGTCCCTAAATGATGTCATATATTTGAGTTTCAGATGTTTATTCTTCATAAAATTCATGTTAACACAAATCCTGTTATTCTAGCAACTTTCTAAGTTTATAAAAGCAATATTTAAAAAATGTCCTATATTTGGGCCTTTGTCCCTATATTATTTTAAGCTTTGTCTAGATTTCTTGCACAAAGAAGTTGAGATGTTTGGACACAAGGGATTAACTGAAGCCTGAGAAGAAAAAAAATGGGATAAGGACATTAGGCGAGCGAGATGAGTTAGTGACCATAAAGAGACAGATTTTACCAATTTTTCATGTTTCAAATGAGTTTACCAGTGCAATATGGTTTGCTTGGTATTGTCTGCAGCACCTCCCAAAGACACTGTTGTATATATAGAGTACTTAACTTATCAAAATCCATTAATAGTCTCCTGTTTTAACATGTTCAATGGCAAAAAGTAAGCTAATAAAGATATTGTTCCGCCTTTACTGTACAGAAATAGCATACATTCCGCTACCTAATTTAAAATCATCTTAAATCCAAGAAGCCAATGAAAGGGAATGGAGTGGTAAGTGCAGGACTTAGCTGGGGAGCCAATAAGATCACCCAGTTTGGGCCTCACAGTTGCTAAGGGGGGGCCATGGTTGGTACCTGGTAGTGATATTGTCATGCTGCTGTTTAGACACAAAATTGTTCACATAGCACACTAGTTATAATTTGCATTTCTGAGTGTCAGTACAGAAAGAGAGTTAAGCATATTGGCACTTTGTGTGGGATGATCTGTAGCAAGCCAGTTTGCTGCAGTTAAAAACCGCAAACATTTTTCTGCTGTTTTGATGAAGAGCTGGGAGAGGGAGGGTGTATGTGAGTCTTGCTTGAAAGGACAGACAGAGAGCAGATCTTTTTATTTTAATTTTTATTTTTTTTGCTCTTCCAATAAAGAGCTGTGAGAGGAAGTGTGTATCTGACTATCTTCCTTTAGCGCCATGAGCGGATATTTTCTGGATTAGGAGGACATGTATATCTGTCTATCTGCTTAGCCAGTAGAACAGAGATGGGGCACCACCTCAGAGAACAGCCCCATGTGCTACAAAAGCCAGCTATGCCTCTGCTCTGTGACATTGTCATGCCAGTCTGCTCTGTGGCACAGCTATGTTATGTTACTCTGTGACACTGCCATGCTGTTTTGTGACACTGTCATGCCACTCTGCTCTGTGGCACAGCTATGTTATGTTACTCTGTGACACTGCCATGCTGCTCTGTGACACAGCTATGTTATATTACTCTGTGACACTGCAATGCTGTTTTGTGACACTGTCATGCCACTCTTCTTTGTCACACAGCTATGTTATGCTACTCTGTGACACCGCCATGCTGCTCTGTGATACTGCCATGCTGCACTGTGACACAGCTATGTTATGTTACTCTGTGGCAATGCCATGCTGCTCCGTGACATTGCCATGCTGCTCTGCTCTGTGTCACAGCTATGTTATGTTACTCTGTGACGCTGCCATGCTATTCCATTATACTGCCATATTGCTCTGGGATACTTATGTGTCATACTATGCTATGACACCACAAGACTGATTAGTATTGCGTTTGTAAGTGATGGCTGGATAACACCAGGACCTTTAAAACTTCTAACAGTGATCAACAGAGTAGCACAAATCATGAGACATCACTTTCTTCCTCAATTTTTATACACAAGAGCTATTTGTAAATGCTTTTATTCACAAGGCATTTCTTAACTCTGCATAATTCCACTATGTTCACTCTATCTTCCCTCCCTATGTTCAACACATAACTTAACACTAGGGTAACCTCTGTATCTATCCTTTCTCTTTACCCTGTAACTTTTTTCACAGTACCTCTCCTTCCCCTCTCAACTACTTTCCCACATTCACAGTACCCACTTCCTTCTAGAGTACTTCAGTTGTTATTCTACCTGTTCTCCATTATCCACCTTATCATCTTATCTGTTACTAATGCCTGATTTAACCTACAATAATTCTGTAAGTAGAATTGAATATACCTTTCTACCTGTTCTCCATTATCCACCTTATCATCTTATCTGTTACTAATGCCTGATTTAACCTACAATAACTCTGTAAGTAGAATTGAATATACCTTTCTACCTGTTCTCCATTATCCACCTTATCATCTTATCTGTTACTAATGCCTGATTTAACCTACAATAACTCTGTAAGTAGAATTGAATATACTTTGATATTAGATTCTTAAATTGTTTAGGCGTTTACAGTTATTACAATTATTTTGTACACTTACTATTATATTTGTGTTTTCATATGCACTGTAAACAACTCGTTTGCTATTACTTTGTACTCGCTTTTCCCAGGCTGTGTTAGAAAATGGTCCATCTGGATCAGTGTGCTACCACAGTCAACAAATGATTAATAAATAAATAAATGGCTGTGAAAAACTGAACTTTATGGCGATCCCCCAGTTTGTCTCAAAAATCAATCAAAAGAGATCCAGTGCTGATGTCACTATAGAGTTAGAAATGAATATGCAAGGAAAACAATGGCTCTTCAAATGATACCAGCATCAGTACCAGAACAAATGATTGTCAATGATAAAAGCAAGCTAGTTCACTGCATGTTTGACTGTCAGCTTAGAACAGTTCAGTTTTCATTGTTAATTAAGGGACATAACTGATGTCCAGCTAAAGCACAATTTTCCTAATGTTATGTTTGAGCTGCTGTATTTTGCTAGAAGCATTAATTTTATATTAACATTAATAAAGTCTGGTGAATAGTGCAGTGACTTAAGGCTATGTAGTAGTAACACAATGCTTCATGTATTTCTGGGTTTGTTTCTAGGAGCCATCATTTGCCTGTGTCGCCCTTGAAAAGGGTCACTTGTGTGCCCCGTGAGCTCACCCAGTTAAAAAGTAAGTGAATCAGTTATGCAGATGTTATTTAAACCTTTGAGATGTATGCCATGTGTGGGCTAAGGGAAGATGCAAAGTGACTGATATGTCCCAAGTGGTATTAATCTTGCATTCTCTTTAACTTAAGTTTGAAAGTACTACTAGACTCATACAGGTATTATTATTTATGTTTGTTTTACAATTATTTGTATTTATTTATCCAATATTGAAATAAGCAATATTTCTTGTTAATTAAACTACTACAGTAAACTCTCAGCTAACTGGAACTCAATTAACCAGCAAAAAGATATTGAATAAATACATTACAATTTTCATGTGTTGCACGCTCTGATCCCCCCCCCCCCGCAGAAACATACCTTATGTTTTTAGAGTTTTAGAGTTTTAAAAAGGAAGACAGAAATAAATTCCCTCTCTCCCAAACCTGAGAAGAAGTCAAACCAAACAAATAGTATAGGGTACAGTATTAGTCAGGCCTATCTTTAATAGTAACTCTCAAGCAACCAGAAACTCCAGTTATCCGGCATCTAACAATCCCCATGGGTACCGGTTAACTGAGAGCTTACTGTATATAAAGGGTGTATATCAACAAAGTGTTACTCGTGTTTCAACAACTGTTGAAGATACAGTCATCGAACCCTGCTTTTATCAAACACAATTAAGTGAAAAGGGGTCATCTGAAAACAAAAACTGAGAACAGATAAAAGCTTATCCTGGAAAGCATAAAGTCAGTGTTTCATGTGGGAGCACTTCTTGTGACCTGACATATCCATACTTTTAAATTCTAACTAAAAGGTCACCGTTGCGATGAAGAAAGCCCATGACAGCACTCAGCACATTCTATTCCATCGTATTCTCTACAGAAGTATTCTGCATTTGACTGATTAGGCTCAGAGAATGCCAGAGAGATGAATCTGGGTTTGACAAATTGTAGGACTCTGAGACATTTCAGTGACAGCCTGGTATACAACTGTATGCAAACCAAACGACCTAACATTCCTAGCAGCTGGATGCCTGTTCTTTCTTTGTTGCTGGTTTTAGCTTCCTGAGTCTCTAACTTGAAAAGAATGAGCATTCTAGTTATCCTTTTAAATCAGTATCAAATGACCAGTTGCAGTTTGCGTTATGTCCACTAAATCTGCAGCAACCCACTGTTCCTGTTGCAGAGCTGTCGCAAGGGAGTTTGGTGCCCAGGGTTGCATATCCATTTTGCAAATCTCCCCTCCTCCCCCACTTGGGATGTTATTTGCTTATACACTACTTTCAGTTTCATGGATTACCTGCTACTTACATGTATTGCATGTTTTTAGTGCAGTTACCTCTCAACTGTTCAGATTTTTACAGAATGTCCAGATTTTTGCCTCATATTTTTGGTCCATTCCTTATAAAATCTGTGTGTGTGTGTGTGTGTGTGTGTGTGTGTGTGTGTGTGTGTGTGTGTGTGTGTGTGTGTGTGTGTGTGTGTGTGTGTGTGAGTGTGTGTGTGTGTGCTTTTTTGACAAATCACTAGGGGTAATCTAAGGATTAAAGTCATTATATAATGGCATGCATTTGAGTTTCGGAATTCATATCCTTCAGAAAATGCATGCTAATGCAAATCTTGTTATTCTAGCAAATGTTTAAGTTTGTAAGAGCAGTATTTAAAATGTGTCCCTACTTCTGGGCCTTTGTCCTCCCATTATGTCAGGCTTTGTCCAGATTTCTTTCTGTAAGAGGTTAAGAGGTATGCTGTGGTATAAACTTGCCAGCTGTTGAATCTCCGCACTATTACAAACATCTCAGATATTTTCACACATCGGTATGACTCTAGCAAGCTGTGCCAGATACTGTTTCTGACATTTATTGTCCTGAATTTCTGCACAATTTGTACTCCCAGTTAAAGCAGTTCACTATCTGCTCACCAAATAATGACAATGTAAAAATAAATAAACCCCCTGGGATCTGCACTGCAGATTGCAGTTAAGAAGTTTAGCAAGCTCTGTACAACATGGAAAAAGCTTTACAAAATAGGATAACGAGATTTGGCATCCTGCTGTCCTTTTATTTCATGCACTAGTGAATCCTCCACTCAGTAAAGTTTCTAGTATGTTCCTGTCATTTTGTTACATATAAAAAAGGTGCCACTAATCAAAAGGAAAATGAAGCGTAAATCTGTCAATTGTACCAATTGTGACTAGGAGAAAGTAGTTATGTCATAGAAAGTCTAAATTCTGCAAATCCTTCATCATGTTAGGAAATTACTACACACTGGCCTTTTAGAAAGGCTGCAGATACAATGTTTACACCTCAGTCTAAACTGCAAACCCAGTCAAGTGCATGGGAGTATAGGTCACATGGGGTCTTCTTCAAGTGGCGCACTGAGGTATGTGAGTGATGTCCACATTAGGTACACTTCTAAGCCACGTTCTATAACAGAGAAGCCACGTTCTATAACAGAGCAAGGGAGTCTGTCCTGTCTTCAACATATCCAGTGTATCACAACATACAGCTGAGATTGCTTGGGGGGGGGCTGCAGGGACATCTCTGCCAGGGAAAATGGCTCATTCCATGATTCAGAATCCGATATACATTAAAGGGCTTTGAATTAGTCCTCATCCTAAAGTGTGGTTTTAAAGATAGTCTGGCTAAATGGTTGGGGAAGAGATTTTTTTTCTGAGTTTATACAAAAGCAATAAAACACACATCTCAAAGAACAGGACGGGTGCCCACACTTCCAAAGGCTAGCCCTGCATTAAGTACACTGCTTCCAAAGGATGATAATCCCACCTTAACAACAAAAGGAACATGTGACAAATCTTAATGAAATGCATACCACATAGTGAATGAAGAATGGGTTCCTGATGAAAAGATGTGGCACTGTTTAGCTATTGAACCTTCTGTGAGCATCAGCATGTCCATGTTTGACTTAATATGTCCTTTATTTAAGGTTAGATCAAGTCAGCAGAAGTTCACAAGTAACATTTAACAAAGGGAAGGAGATGCTATGCAAAATAAGGCAATGTCTTCATTAGATGTGCCACTGTATGAAAGGTAGTATCATAGAAATATAGTCAATTTGTAAGAGATTGTAAGGACTCTGACTTTAACACTGAAATATTTTCCTGAAAACGTTTCAAATTGTACATGACTATGGAGTAAAAATGTAACAAAAGCTGTTTAGTGAGACAAAAAGTGCGCTGCAGAGAATTTTTGGTATATCGAGAAAATGAATTTCACTCTTTCTAGCCCGTATTATTATTCAGACGAAATCGACACGATTAATTACCGAAATAAATTATAACAATACGTTATATACTGATAAGTCAGATGTCATGAAGATTTTTGAATCAATTTTTAATCAGATATATGGTGAGCAACAAACTCATGGGCATGATGAAGAGAGAAAAGAGTTCTTACAGAAAATTAATTTTCCCAAGATTGACGAGGATTCTCATGGAGAATTGACTGCATTGATTACAGTTGATGAAGTTCTAGAGGCAATTAAGAAATTAAAGCCACATAAAGCCCCAGGACCAGATGGTATGACCTCTGAATTTTATAAATCTTTTAGTGGGATTCTGAGCACCGTACTTTCACAGACCTTTAATTATATCATTTTGAATGGCAGCAATGATCTCCATTTTAATGCCTCAAGAACAATTCTGTTATTGAAAGAGAATAGTGATCCCAAAAATCCAGACAATTATAGGCCCGTATCATTGTTGAATATTGATATGAAAATCATGACATCTATTCTAGCTAGTAGATTAAAAAAAATAATAAACTTGATAATATCAGAAGAACAGGCGGGGTTTATAGATGGGAGACAGACTACAGACAATACATTAACTCTTCATACTTTAATATCTTATGCAAAGTATAAAAATATGAACATATATGCTTTAATAATTGATGCTCAAAAAGCTTTCGATAGAGTTAATTTGGCTTATTTATTTGAAACATTATCATATTTCAATATACCTCAGCTTTTTATTTCTATGTTAAGAAATTTATACAAGAATGCATACACTAGTTTATATATAAATCATGATTGTTCCAAAAGGATTCAAATTAAAAATGGAACTCGACAGGGGTGCCCATTGTCTCCCATACTGTTTAATCTGTATTTGGAACCTTTATTTCTACATATGAAACAAAATGTTTTTTATAATTCTCCTGTACTTCTTGGGATAAATGTTAGGATGGCTGCTTTTGCAGATGATTTAAATATATACAGTACCACACCGGTGTCAGATACAGAAAAAATACTAACAGCAATACAAACCTTTGAGAAAATTGCTAATTACAAACTAAATTTAAAAAAAAACAAAATATTCCCTCTAAAGACACCTACACCTTTTTCAATGCTACCATTGATAGGACGAATAAGGACAGAAGAAAGAATAAAGTATTTGGGGATTAACTTTTCAACTGAAAATAGAGAATTTTTTATCAACAATATTAAGGCAACTGGAGACCGAATAACAATGGATTTGAAAAGATGGAGTAAGTTGAAGCTACCGATGATGGCAAGAGCAGCGATAATAAAAATGAACGTTCTCCCCAGAATGCTATATATTTTTAGAGCAGCACAACTTAAAATCACGAAATCCTTTTTTAAGCAATTTCAGATAGGATTGGGGAAATTTATGTGGGAACCCAGAAAAACGAGAATATCCTATGAGAAACTGATGGCTCCTAAAACGAGGGGGGGGGTTGGATTTACCGGATTTTGAAATGTATTATACAGTGATTCAGGCCAATAGGATTTTAAGGGTGTCTTACTTGGATAGTGAAAATAGAAAATGGATACCCAAATGGGTACTGCTAAATTATAAACATATAAAAGGGAAGGGAATTAATGTTAAAGCTGTACCATTTTTCAATATAAAAACATTGAGTAAATATGAGTTAATGGAGCACATCAAGGTGTGGGCAATGGCGACTCAAACTCTGTTTGCCTCCTTGAACCTTTTAAAATATATGATGATGTTTCAACCGTTTGATGGAAATCCTAATATAACTATTGGTAATCAACTGATAGACTTAAAGAAATATCCATTTATTAAGGAATTAACTGTAAGGGATTTATACCCCTTCCTAGGAGTAGCGGTACATGACATCTTAAAAGAGATGAATCTTCCCATCTCTTATTTAATTATAATGAGGCAGTTAAAAGATTTGGCCATAAATTATTTTACCAGTTCTGAAATAAAAAAAGAGGAACTAGTTATTTCAGGTCATCTGTGGGAAGCATTGCAACAAGATAGAAAATATATATCCTCAGCGTATAAAATGGCAAAAGAGAGAAAATATAATAATCATATTCTGTTATCCAAATACTGGAGAGAGAAATTGCCATCCCTAGATGACAGTAAAATAATAGAGGCGTTTAACTTAACATTAAAATCCGTATCACTTCAAAAACTGGTCTTTACTCAACTGATGATATTTAACAATGCATATTATACCCATCTAACACTTCATAAATTTGATTCAAAAAAGTCATCTAAATGTCCACAGTGTGTAGATCAGACAGCAGACCTGTTACACATGTTCTGGAGTTGCAAGTGCATTTATAAATTATGGAATTCTTTAAAGTTACAACTACAAAAAATGGGTTACCAAAACTCAACACTCTCCTGGGAATTTCTGATTCTACATATTCCACCGGAGAATTTGGACAAAACAAAAAAGATTGTAATTATGAATATTAGTTTACTAATGAAATTATATATCGCCACAAATTGGTTGAACCCAGAACAGGTGTCGTGGCAAAATTTCAGGCTGTTAGCGATTAAGCATATATTAGCGCACAAATTGTTAATTAGAAATAATAAGAAAAGTATAAACAGCATAAAAATTTGGGAACAAATCTTTAATGTTATTTTGGCGTAGCGGTTCCTATCCACTTTCCGTAAGGACATTCTGTTTGTGAACCAACACATTCTTGGTTTAGATAAAAAATGTAGAAATAATACAAATTATTGGCTTGAGTTGGTTTATAATTGTCTATTGTAGATGCTTTTATGTTTAATTTTTTGTGATTTTATTTTCCTGTACTTGGTTAAAATGATATTTATTCTTAATGTATAACAGGGAAATTCAAAATGGAACTAAAACACTGGAAGCAATATTGTACATAATGTAAATAGTGTGTGAAATGTATAATGGTTTGGCAAAACAATAAAAATGATTATTGAAAAAAAAGAATTTCACTCTTTCATTCATTCTTGGATGACCTGCCTTTTCAGTTGTGGGTGATGGGGAAGCTGTAGTAAACAAATACACATCCCTTCACCTGGGTAGCTTCATCATTCTCCTTCTTCACAAAAGGCTGCTCTGTATGATAAGCCTTCTGGGCTTGAAAAGGAGGAACACTAAGAAGTCATTAGGTACATGCCCAAAAACAAGTATTGAAAAATAATAAGCAGTCAGATAGTATAACAACTTATAATATGTCTCAGGTGTCCTTGCTAAGGTCAGCATGCCACCTCCTGTGGTCAATGTAAAGGTGCCAGTACTGCTCACCAAAGTGGGATGTGTCAGTGGCATCAGACACCACGCTGGCATGCACTCAGGTGTTCTCGGTTGTCCCTAGTCAGCAAATACAAAAGGAATTTCATCAGGGAGCCCAGCAAAACTCACTGACTTTGGAAGCCATGGCCATTCCTCAGGTTGCATTGCAGAGAACTTTGGTAGTCCGCCTGCAGTCATACCCACATCCTCCTGCAGTCATACCCACATCCTCCTACAGTCATACCCATTGATTTTTTCATGTGTGACACAGGCTAACTTGTTACATGAACTAGTTGTGGTGTCAACACTGTGTAGCACATAAACTGTTGGTGTAGCATGATGGTGTTAGGGTATGAACACTGGCATAGAAAGTCTGTGTCATACGTGCATGTCATTTAACAGTGATTAAATAAAAATGCCTTTACACTTCTCCATCAATATGTATTGTTTTTATAATGATTTATCAGGAGCTCCCTACTGAAATATCAGCAAAATGCCAAGTGCCGACATGCCAAAAAATACATAAAATCTAGGATAAGAGAGAATCTCTAATATTGTTCTTCTCCTTTAAACAACTGTTTTGCAGGGGCAAGCCCCCCTGCACCCATCCCACTAATAAATACTTATAAATACCAACTTGCAGATCACCTTACCTCGAAGAAAAGGAAATATTCTGTGAAATGGCCATCTCAGATGTGGTATATTTAAGTCCACTTTTTCAGCCAATCAGTCTTTATGATTCTGGACTCGCTTTAGCTGGTCCCAATATTTCAAATGGTTACCTTTATTAAGTCTTGTTTTGTCAAGATCTGATGAATTTTAAACAAACTGTTGACTACATCAGCTGCTAACAACTCATTCAAGCACAGTGACAAAACAGAAAATAAAGATACATACTCAAAAAAATTTTTATAAGAGGAATCTACACCCAGAACCCCCCAACATGTGGTCTTTATTATGCATCATAACCTCTAAATATACTAACATCATGCTCTCACAGCAGGAAAGAGAAACATTTAAGTAAAAGTGTCCCTTTTCTTTTTATCCCATGTTGCCCAACTTAAAAGTCAGTATGCACAAATAAACATAATACCTCAACAAAATACAATGGCTTCTACAAAATGCAAGCTTATGAAATCAGTCAACAGCCTGTCCATTTCCTTAGACAAGAACAATTCAGCACCATGACAAAGAAATGCGATGAATGTTTAGATAGCTATCTTCCCCTTTATCTCCCAGTACTTTTATATTTCCCTTCCCATCAATCCACTGCTCTCTTTTTGGTGTACTCCATACATAATGTTACCTAATGACACATTCTTCAGCTTTGTGTAATTACAGAGACGTTCTGCTACTTTTACCCCAAAAATATATTCTTTTGCACTTCAAAAACACATTTTGTAACTCTTCTTACTTTTCACACATTTGTAAAGTATAACATTCTAAAATGGATGTCAGAATGGCAAGAGGTTAGTGGTACAACACAAACACGACACTCCTGAAAATCTTTACTGCAACTCCAGCACAATGGCTAAGTACATGACATGCATCCCTTTACTGGGCAATAACCTTTCCTACAGTTGGATAATATAGCAATAACCCACGCCTGGGTGTGGGTAATGCTAAATTTACCCACGGTTGGCGTGGTTTGGTCCCGAGGGGGAAACCCGAGGAACCAAACAAAGCCAACCGTGGGTAAATTTAGCATTACCCACACCCAGAAGTGGGTTATTGCTATTATACCATGACATTATTTAAGAAAAGAAACTGTTACTTTTCTTAAATAATGGCATAGTATAATGCCTGTTTACTGCCCTTCCGCAGATGTCTGGCATCCGCGGAAGTTCTGATGTACTGCGCGCCTGCGCAGTACATCCGAGCTGTGGCAAAGCAACGGAGAAAGCAAGATCTCCGTTGCTTTTTAGTGTCTCGCTATGTTAAATGAGTTTAACATAGCGAGACAGTTTTAAAATAAGCAACGGACATCTCCGTTGCTTATTTTAAAACTGTCTCGCTATGTTAAACTCATTTAACATAGCGAAACACTAAAAAAAGCAACGGAGATCTTGCTTTCTCCATTGCTTTTAAACACTGCCTCGCTATGTCAATTGGGTCTAACATAGCGAGACAGCTTTAAAATAAGCAACAGAGATCTCCGTTGCTTATTTTAAAGCTGTCTCGCTATGTTAAACCCATTTAACATAGCGAGACAGTGTTTAAAAAAAACGAGTTATACTAATGGAAAAAAGTCCGGGCGACCGGACCTTTTTCCATTAGTATAACTCGATTTACAACGGGCACGCTGGCCAATCAGCGTGCACGTTTTGGGGGGATCATGGTATAATACTATATACAACATCCCTCTTCTTATTACAAAATACTGCATTACAGATATTGAATGACACTAGCATGCCATGGCTAGTACAACAATATGAATGAGCTTTCAGCAAATGTATCTTTTTGAATTTTTGTTGGACAAACAAAAAGCATTTGTTTAACATTTTGAACAAATATTAAAGATTATCACAATAAATTAAGAAACAATTTATTAGTATTAACTATTCAGTCCATATACTCAACTAGTAAAAATGTACAAGGTGTAGACTAAACTTTACGGCATATACAAAGTGCATCATTTAGTACTGGCAATATTCGGCATTGTGAGTATAATAAAGTGATTTTTAGGTCAAATCAAATTATCACAGAATAATTTCATTGCACCTTTTTCTACTGATAATGAAAGTCTGAGGCAGAACTTGCAATTTAAAGGCTGTTCAACTTGATTGAATAAGATCATGATGGATGGTTGATAGTAACAGGTAGAGGGCAAGAAAAAAAAATAATAAAACATGCTTGACTTTCTCAAATCTTTCTCTTTATTAACCTAGTTAACTCTCTGAAAACTATCAATCCCATTAAAAAATAAACACTATAGTGCCCGTGTCAAACAGATGTTTTTTGCTAGGGGAAAATTTTCACAGAGTGAAAAATACTTGAAGCACTTTTCAATGATGCATTTTGCCTCTCTAGAACTGCAAACAATAAAATGCATGTCAGAGAATGTAAAAAAAAGGATGACATTTCTAAGTTATCAACAATTCAGAGTTTCAGAGTTGATTCCAGAATTAACTTGGGCCTGGCAGATACACAGAATAAGTAAACGTGATCCACAAATTATTAGAAATGCATAAATAAACCTTCAGAATTCCAGATCTGATTCTTAGGATAATATAGCACCTAGCAAATGGACAGAAAATCTTGACCCATGTAGTTTGCTGATTTTATTTTCTGCAATACAAATATCATTCCTCATTTCAAAATCTTTTTTATATCTGCTCCATGTTTCATTTAACAAGCTGTTTTTAAATCTTCTGTTATTAGATTTCCAAGAATCTTCCTCTGCCAGTGTAAGGCCCTCCCAAATTTCCCCCAACAGATCACTATGACCTTTAGGACATCTACTGCCCCTGCAGTCATGCCCATTTTACTCCTCTTGTATCGTGTTTTATTATTATATCTTACAAGGTTAAATTCAAGCAGATTTCTGTAGTGTATATACAAAGCTATCATAAGCTTATAAATACATTTAGCTTTGTTGCGACTTCTCCCGTCACTGGGTATATTTTCAAAATTTTTGACTCATGGTGTAGTATTTCCCAGCTGTAATATCCCAAAAACATTCTCCAGATTGTTGCCTATGTTAGAGTGTAGAAGTTTAGCAAAGATGTACGTATAGTGTTAGAATTAATTAGGCCTCAGTGGCATGACAATGCTTGCTGTCTGTGTTTCGTTGTGGGGAAATGGTGATCAGTGCTGGATATAAGATGGATGGACATGTATTTTCCAAATGAGTGGTAATAGAAGGCCAATGCACTTAGAGAAGTCAGTGCCAAGTTAGCTGGGTGCACATAGAAAGCTAAGCAGCTAAAATGACAGCTGTAATAAAAAGCACTTATGATGGAAGACATACCTTAGAAAATGAAGTGCCTATGGGCATGTAAAGCAGTAGGTCCAAAATTACTTGACTATATAAATATCACCAAAAATATTGGTGGAAGCCTTGGCTTTAATCTTCACAGTGCTGTTCAGTCTCTTAAAGGAGACTTGTTGTGTCCCTCTGGACTGAACATTTTTATCTTAATTTTGCTATATAAGAATGAATCAATGCTAAAGACAAAGTGTGTGTCACTGCATGTATTTTTAGTACTAAATTTATCAGCACAAATGAACAGATTGCTCTCCTGTGACACACCAGAACACCATAAATGCTACACAAAAAAATTGACACGTAATATAAGACTTTAGTTAGATTAGTAAACAATAAAATATAGGTGGTAGAGGCATTTAAAAAGACTTGGAATAAATAGAAATGAAAAGGGGGTAAGAAAAGGATGCTAATAAACATTTTATGGGCACAGAAGACAAACAAGTTTTTTTTCTGCTGCCTGCAAAGTGAAATAACCACATGATATCCTAGAGAGGAGGGGATCGATATTTTTTAATCAAAAGCATGTAATGATGAATTTTTTAACACTGATCCAGTAATGGCGCTGCACTAGTGTTAGTAGTATATTTAGGGGAAAAAAAACTTCATCCCCTCATCAAAATATACAAAATTCCATGAAGTTTTAAAAAAGTAAAATAGAGGACATTACTCCCGATTAACTTACAAACAAACATCACCACTCATAAAATATGCAAACAATATCTTAAAAAAGCACCCACATAAGATAATATTTTGAAGTCAGTTTCCTGAGATGAATATCTAGATTTTTGACTTCAGTCTCAACTGCTGCAGGGTCTACGATGTCAAAACCTTTCTGTTACTTCTGCCTTGCTATTTTTTCCATTTTTCCATTTTTCCAAGCTCATTCAGTAACTAATCTAACAGGCATAACCATGTTATGATAAAGATGGGTTGAAATTTTAACCTTGACCTTGTACCTTCAAATAGTAAACATGGACTCAGTAAATGAGACTTCTGGGAAAAAAACAGCTGTAATTTGATGTTAGGTGAACTTCTTCCTTAGGGCTATGTTCAGCAACAAATTACTGACCAGTTATGAACACTGAGGCCAGAATTCCTAATCATGCATTGCACAGCTGCATAGTTCTTCAAAGCATTCAGCCTTACACTGCTATGACATAATAATTGGGAGTGGTAGCATGAAGCAGTGGTGAATAACTGAGCAGTTGGCAGGACAGGCAGTAAAACAAAACAACGAGAACCTACAGAATGTGCCCATGCATGCACAATTTGCACAGCATGCTTCTTAACGGAAGGGATGATAACGCAAGGCTAGGTCATGCGCATTCCAAGCAACTGCTTGTGCTACTATACTGAACATGAGTGCTGCAAAATTCAGCACTCTGGTGAAATGTAGTGGCAGATCCAGAATAGATAAAGATGGGGGAGCTCCTTTTGACCAGATATGAATGTCAGGACTCATTCAGACCTATGAAATCCCACTTTTTAATATTATATATCCCCTCATTTGCTTTTCATATCCTGCATATTTAGAAATACACATATGCGACTGCAAACAGTGATATGTAGAAAGCAAACCTCTCAACCTGTTTGCTCACGAAATCTGAACAATGCCTAAACTATTGTAGGGGGCAAAGGCCCAAAAATGGGGACAGATTTTAAATATTGCTCTTATAAACTTAGAAAGTTGCTACAATAACAAGATCTGTGTTAGCATTCCTTTTCTGAAGGAAACAAAGTCTGAAACTCAAATGTAAGCCATTATTTAGTGACTTTGATCCTGAGTGATTTGCCAGAATACCATAAGTTTTAAGAAGAATAGCCAAAAATATGAGGCAAAAATCTGGACATTCAGCAAAAATCTTGACAGTTCAGAGATATGGCAGAAAGCAAGTAAATTTCATGTAAACATTAATGCAGCATAAGAGAACTCCCCAGTCTGAAGATTTGCATTTGGCCTAGGGTGGTTATTCTTTGCTACTGTTCATCTACCCCACCCCACCCCCATTCCCCCACACTATCTGGATGACTGCTTTATTGTGTTTCCATACCTTGTCTTAAACTAAACCATAAAACTAGCCAAGAATTCACTGAAATAACTGAATTACACTGGGTGTCTGGGGTCTGCTAGTTCCACAGAAGCCAAGCAGTTCTAAACACTCTGTGGTACATTTTAGAACCCTTTCCCCCAGTCTTTTAAACCAGTGATGGGGTCCAAACAAAAATGCTGAATAAGGAAACAAATTCAATTCTTATTTTCTTTCAAGTAAGAAATAAGTCGTGTTGAAGGCTTAATGTTCAAAGCTGGCAAAAACTGTATTTCCCAATAAATTGACAAGACAAATGTTTACTTGGATGCATAAGGCATACCTGAAAATTCAGACTCCTTATCTCAAAAAACAATAGCCGCTTTCTGTGCACCTATCTGATGTTAGGTTGGGATTAAAGTGAAAGAACAAATGGCCACAATCATGTATTTCAAGTGGTTGTTGTAATAAATGTACACAGCATGTCTCCTCATTCCTACCACCAAAAAAAAAAAAAAAAAAAAAAAAAAAAAAACAGTCATCTTCTGGGTTCAAGCATGCAGTGTTTTGCATTATCTTTGCAACTCTTCTCTGTTTTTTATGTTACTGACACCAGACCTGCTTGCCTGCACTGAATATTTTTTGTTCCTTTTACAGATTCCTACACGCTTACCTCCTGCAGCTCTCAATAAGTTCAGGAGTCATTGTTCTGTCAGCTGCATTGGGTTGCTGTCCTCTTCCTCAAATCTTAGTACTTGTTATGCCGATACTATCTAAATATTTCTGATCACAGCATCAGCATATTTTCATTTGTCTGACTGAATATTTTTCTTTACTTCCTTTTTTTTGGGGGTGTTTGCATTATCCAAGTAATTATCCCTATAACTTTGTGTACATTTCTCTAAGAACATCGCTGGATATTTTTGATCATACTTCCTGGTTACTTACATCAGTAACCCTGTGCATATTTTTCACCCAGTGCATATTTTTACACCTATACATAGTTATGTAAAAATAAATACCTGCAACTCTGTGAGTCACACACCCTTACTAATAGCAGAAAACACAAAACAAACAAGTGAAACCAGTGATGCAAAGTGAAATATATTAGCATCCCTGCATAAGACAAATTTAAGAGAAAAACTGTTAGACTACCTGAAAAAAGTTCTACTTGCTTCTGCTTTCAGAGCTACAGCTAAGCCACCTTGGTCAGTCCCCTAAATGGGTGCCCCAGGATCAGGAAAAAAAAAAAACTCTTACAGACTTTGAAGACAAAAAAAAAAAAAAGAGAGAGAGAACCAAAACTCAATCAATCAATCGATTGATCGATCAATCCTCAGGATAAAGACCTGTTATGTTTCTACATATTTTTTTGTTCACTGTTTGAATTCAGAAATAGCAGCAAAGAATCATATTAGCTCTCTGCTACAATTCCTAAAACAGATAACACAAATGCACTCACACATGCACATGCATGCTTAGACACACACACACACACACACACACACACACACACACACATATTGCAAATCATTTAAGCAGCACTTTAGTCTCAGTTGTAGCTGCTTACATGACTGCCAATATTACACACACACACACACAGATACCAAAAGTGATCACAAAACATGCAGGGACCAATCAGCACCAGTTCTACAGTCTGCTGTGCCTATATCAGTTAAACCCATTGCCCCTCTCTAGTTATAGCTTCGCCTGCTTCAAATATCCCTTATAAATTAAACACTTAAACCTATTTTTTATGCAATTTTACATGGCTTATGTCTCTGTTAAGTCTTCTACAATGCTGTCCAATGACTGAACTATTGCTGAGGAATCCCTTTATGCCCTATATGTAAATATGTATATACTACGCATGTTTCTAACAGTTCATCATTTTAGATGCTACTAGTTTACTATACCTATTTGTCATATTATACATATTTTTCAATTACTCTTTTACTTGTTAATTATTATGAGTCTATTTAACATTTCTGAACTTTTTGATTGTTTATCTGTTTTGAAATGTAAGCCTTTCTTGTCTTAACTCTTGGACTGTGGCTGAAATGGGTCATGTTTGAATCAGACCATTAGACTAGCTAAGAAGCAAAGCAATATTTCCAGACAAAGTGAGTGTTATCAAGGAATTAGCCCATACCTAGGGGTCCAGGTAGATGGGCCTTACCGCCCCTGGAAGGACATTAACTCTCTGAAAAATACCCACCCTGGAGGGTATTAATGCACTTAGAAAATGGGCTGTTTGTTAAATTGTTTTGTATTTGTTTATTTTTATTACCATATACTTTTTATATTTTTGATGTAAAATACTACCACTGCCTAATGTTTTAAACTTGCTGTAACAGGTGTAGGAAGTATTTTACATTCAAAATATAAGTTATATAAGCATTTAATGTCAACAGACACACACACACACACACACACACACACACTCACACTCACACTCACACTCACACTCACACCCACACCCACACCCACACCCACACCCACACCCACACTCTCAGAAGCACAGACTGATCAACTCAAACACAACTTGGTTCATAGGTCTGTACTAGGGTAATATTCCTGGAGCCTTCACAAGACTAGCCCATAGAAGTGCCCTGGCATCGTGCCGCCTGATGTTAGTTCCCAGTGCTTCTATCAAGTAGAGCCATTAGAGTGATTCCCCGGGATGAACTTTCTATTTCCCATCCACTCATCAAGATTTCTCTTGAAGAGGGCCAGTGAGGTGCTCTGCATGACATGTATGGGAAGTCTATTCCAGAGCATGGGCAGTCTATGGGTTATGAACCTGTCCCTCTAGCATGTTCTGTTGACTGTGGTAATGAGGTTGAGGTCTCTGGAGTGTGTGGTGCGGAGAGATTGTGATTTCTTTAGATGTAGCATTTCTAACAGAGCTGGATCAGACATGGCTTTGTAAGTCACGCAGAGATTGCCTCTTAGTAGACGATATGAGACATAGAATAGCTGGATTTTTTTGAGTCTGTCCATGTACGACATGTGTTTAAGGCCTAGGATCCTCTTTGTGAGGTACTTTTGTGGCCTTTCCAACTGTTGCATGTGTCTAGTGACGTACATGCCAAACAGGGCATTATGCTCAACGACTGGCCTAATGAGGGAAGAGTAGAGAGAGAGAGATGATGATCTCCTTCTTCCCTGGATGCAAAACCCTGGTAATGAGATTTAACTTAATTTGGTAAAATGATGATTTTAGTGCAAACACTGGACTTTCACCATCATTATACCCAAAGCAACATCCTACTCCACAGTCTGGTTGAACTGGCTTCTATCTACTGTGTGTTAGGTTGCCTTCCCACTTCCTATAGAGCAGGGCTGGCACCCCTTTTTCAGTGCCAGCTCCCCATCTTTTTCTTTTTCTTTTTTTTCCTTTTTTTGTCTTTTTTTCTTTTTATTCTTTTTTCTGTTTTTTTTTTTTTTCTTTTTTGAATGTTTTATATTTAAAAAATGAGCGTTTTTAATTTATGAACATGAAGGGGCTTTGACATGAATTAGAATAAGAATGTAAGCTTTACACATTCTTTTTTATATATACATGAAATGTATAAGTTTGTTTTTGAGATGTCTGAAGTTGAGTTTTTAAGAAGTTTTTTGTGAATGAAGTATAGAGCATTGGGGAACACACGCATTGTTAATGGGAAGGGGGAGTGAAAAGCTGATGATGTGTATAGTAGCATGTGACTATGGTTTGCCAGTAGTGAGTCTGTTTTATATTTAAATGAATGAAAAGTTCTGGTTTATGTCTATATGGTCTGAAGAAGCCACCAGGAAGGTGGTGAAATCGCTTTTTGTATACAAATAAATTATATGTTTGTGGAGCTGTACGTCTTGCGACCATTTTATTTCTTTTTCGTATACACAGTATTGGTTACTAACAGCTGCACGTTCATCTGCTTGGTATTTTTCTTTGTTTTAAAGCAAAAAATGTGTGTGGGGGGACTACAGCTGTGTGAGATACTCACCATAGCAGTAGAGCATAGAAGGGATTCTTGCAACAGGAAATAAAGTATTAACCACACACCATTTAAAGTGCATTCGCTGTGGCTGGTGTTTTCTATCAATACACATCTTCCCCTCAACAGGGGAGTAATGTTACTCATCGTGCATAGGCAGGGTCAAAACTTGATGCCCCCTTCACAATCTCAGAAGTCATTTTGAGGACAAGATCATCCACTTCCTTGTTTATTTATTGTTTTTGAATATAGCAAGCAATGTTGGTGTGGGAGAATGGTTTATACATCTGCTTCAAGTGTTCCTGCCTTTGATCAACTATTATTATGAGCATCGGACACAATTATGTTATTTTAATTCAAGATAGGCTCCTACAACAGGTATTAAGTTATGGACTGATTCCTGTCAGGCAACAAGTAATTGATAAGTTTGTATAGTGATTTAAGGACAGTATGGCCCATAAAATGACAGTTCTAAAGTCTATTATTCACCTAGGACAAGTGTTTAATTTACAGTATTCTCTGACAATGCAATAGGTGGATGACACAGAAGCTTTACAGATATATGGATGTGATTATACCGCTTTGAAACCATCTGCAAAGTTGGCTGCAGTGCTTGTTTAATGATTAAAAGACCATCCTATGATTTTGTTGAATTTGCCATCAAATAAAAAATACAACCAGTAAGCTATTTTGAAAGTGTGTTTTCAGCAGTGAGATTGCATTATTTACCATATATGTAGGACCTGAAGACCTAGTCTAATTTCATTATTTTTTTGGTCATTATATAGTAAGCTCCCCTTTACATCCATGTACATCCAAAACACAAATAGTGCATTAATTTTACCCATCTTTAGGATAAAGCCCTGACTACAAGCCAGATAACCCAATTCTGACTAGTGGCTCATGTACTGGAAGAGCTTGGGGGTAGGGATCAAGTGATTAATGCCAGCTTGGAGGTACAGATCAAGTTATTGATGCCAGCTTGGGGGTAGGGATCGAGTTATTAATGCCAGCTTTGGGGTAGGGATCAAGTGATTAATGCCAGCTTAGGGGTAGGGTTTGAGTTATTAATGCCAGCTTGGGGGTAGGGATCGAGGGATTAATGCCAGCTTTGGGGTAGGGATCGAGTGGTTAATACCAGCTTGGGGGTAGGGTTTGAGTTATTAATGCCAGCTTGGGGGTAGGGATCGAGTGATTAATGCCACCTCACATATCCTGGATGGGAGGGAGAGGTGGAGCCAGTCAGTTGATCACCACCATGCAAGCAGAGGCCTGTGCAAAATTAAAAACATCCAGGATAAGGGATGTGAGCCTTTATTAGTGCAGAGGTAGCACATATATGTGTATGAAGAAGGTATGGCATGCCCCTGTGATGACTTTTCTGTTCAGACTACTAGACAATGAGCTCAGTTTCCTGAGGTTATGCATAAATATCATATGAACAACTTGAAGTTAAAGCTGATGTACCCAGCAGTTTTCCCCACTGGAATGAGCTTGCTTGTGGATATAAATAAGGCAATGGACAAGACTGACCAATATGAGTTTGTAAAGGGAAGTAATGATGGTGTACAATATTTAGTAGAACAGCTGAGCTGACCGAGACTGCAAGATGTTTAAAGTGTGTTGATGAATTTCCCCATTCCTGGCTTCTACTCTGAATTTGTACTTTATGTACTTCCAATCCCTCC
Source organism: Protopterus annectens (assembly GCF_019279795.1). Lineage (NCBI taxonomy): Eukaryota > Metazoa > Chordata > Ceratodontiformes > Protopteridae > Protopterus > Protopterus annectens. The sequence continues at coordinate 1,021,615,948 of NC_056743.1, forward strand.
CTACATTTCTCTTCACTGATCTAATAACTGCACAATATAAACAACACTATTTTCTACATACAAGAAAAGTACTGAGTAAAGTATCATTAGACCACCTAGTTCGTAACCATTTGAAATATCGGGACCTGCTAGTGTCAGTCCCGAAATACGAAGGCCGAATGACAGAAAGATCAAACTTACATATACGAAGTCTGTGAGATGCCATTTCTCAGAATATTCCCTTTTCTCAGAGGTATGGCGATTTCAGAGTTGGTATATATACGTTTTGGGGTGTGGGAAGTTTACCCCCACATGGCTGGCTTCCTATCCCCTGCAAAACGAAGTTTAAAGTAGAAGAACAATTTTTGAAATTTGTTCTTCTATGTTTTTGCTCTTTTTTTTTTTTTTTTTACTTTTTTTGCTTTTTGGCACTCAGCATTTTGAGTGTGGATGTTTCAATAGGGACCTCATCCAATTATACTATCCTGTCCAGAAACCAAATCCCATCTCTATATTAAAAGTATTTCTCATAAAAATAAAACAGTCATTGCCCAGCACTACTAAATTATGATAGTCATACACATTGCACTCATAATTTTACTCTTAGTACACCTAACAAACTATCTTATACCACTTCAAATCAATTTCTGCAAAGTGCAGAATCACTTTACCCACCACAATATTATCTACCAAATGTATATTCCATTAAATATCAAAAACAACTTTTTATATATAAAAAGTACCACACAACAAAAAATACCCTCCCAAAAATAATATATACCAGTTGAAAAAAATAAAACTAACTCACTGAAGTACTGTATAACCCTCCTATTTAACTTCTGTTAAGTAGTGATGCAGTATCTAACCCATGGCTAACCATCCAAAACAACAAAACTACCAGCAATGTCCCCACAAATACTAACTGCAAAAATGAATGTTATAGTCCATTAGAAGCATGTGTAACTATACAACTGTATTGAACATTATGAACCTGATTTACTGAGTTACTAACACTTGGTAAACCAAATATAACAGATAAAGAAATCCTACCACCTGGATTTAATACCATTAGAAAAGATAGGATTAGTAAGAGACATGATGGCACAGAAATTTTATATGCTAACCACCAACAAACAACCACCAAATCCATTCATACTAATCGTTTCAAAATGCTGAACATAATAATGACAATTTCTCTAAACAAGTGTAACCACATTCATCTCCTCACCCTATATTTGCCCCCAAGTACACATAGGAATGACATTATGATCCTGGTAGAAATGTTCTCTTGGATCACGGGAATTCAGATGTATAACTTTTAGTATGTCCTTCCCAAATTTTCTGCATGTCCTAGAATCACTATGCAAAAGGAAAACAATAAGTGTGATTGCTTCATGGCTAAAAACACCAGATGACCACAACCCATAAGAGACAAATCATAAAAGGAACAGAAACCCAGCTCTATTAAAATACACATAAAATGTTCAGGTTTGCAAGAAATAAAGTCAAAAAGATACTGCCGATTTCAGATACTGCACCAATTTCCAAAACACTAACATTAATAACCCAAAACAATATTGTCATGCATTATCCTTACTACTTAAGCCTGGAAGGAAAACACAACACCATCAAGACCATGACAAAAGCAAATAAAATATTACCTGTTGTATAAATTCATACTTCACTAACACCGCCACTATAATGTCACAACAACATTTAGACATTTCAGATGTTACTGTTAAGACTGCGGTGGTGGTGCTGCGGTAGCGTTGTCCCCTCACAGTAAGACACTGTCTGGTTCGATTCTCAGCTAGAGTGTCTTTTGCGTGGAGACATGCGTGAATGGGCGTACCTTCGTTGAAGGTTGTGCATTAGGGCTGGCAACTCTGCACGTAAAAATCTACTGCCAATCATTAGCGGACCGGAGTTCCGCTGTGGCGACCCCTAACCGGGAAAAGTTGAAAAGACACAACAAAAAGATCTTACTGTTAAGGACACGAATAGTACGTTCTCATTGGAACCAATGTCCACCAACCTTATGTTAGAATTCTTGTAAAAACTAGCTCCTGACAAAATACTATCAGAACACATGAGGCTATCTGCTAAACCTATTCTCTATTCTGAATGTAAAGGTTATATGTCTCCTAATAGTGACAGCTGGGGGGGGGGGGGTTCAGTGGTGACAGCACAAGTAATAAGGGCATTTAATGGGTTTCTTTACTGAAACCTTATTTACAGATGCACATGCTTGCACTCACAAGAAGAAACTACAGTTTGAATTGCAATAATGTAAATGGATGTGCTGAGTGTTAGCTAGAAAGAAGATAGCATCCGTTAATGGTAAAATAATTCCATGAAGATAGAGATGATATTCAAATGTCGTTGTCTGAATAAACCCTAGTTCTCAACCTTCCATATTCAAAATGGTGAAGACTACCTCTCATAATGTGGAAGAAAATGTGGAACATTGACTAGCAACTTTAAATAGAAAGCTCACAGCATAATTAAAAATGAATTCAGAGTTTCAAAGAATTCTTTTGATGAATTTTTATGCATTAATTTTCATCTATCCATCACTCCCTCATCCCACAATCCCTTTTTCCCATTTTTGCATATAGGTTCATAGGTACATAGGTTGGTACTAGGTTATCGGCCCTAGGGCCTATACAAGCCTAGCCATAACAATTCCCTGGATATTTCTTCCCACAATATTTACTTCCCTGGACCCCTGTCTAGCAGGGTGACTAACATGACCCCCAAGGTGAATTTCCTATCTCCCATCCAATTATCAAGGTTCCTTTTGAAGAGGGCCAAGGAGGTGCTGTGCTTGACATATATAGGCAGTCTATTCCAGAGTATGGGCAGTCTCTGGGTCAGGAACCTATCCCTCCAGCATGTTTTGTTCATTGTGATGACAAAGTTTAGTTCCCTGGAGCATGTGGCTCTGAGGGATTGGGATTTCTTTAAGTGGTGCATGTCCAACAGCTCAGGCTTTGACATGGCCTTGTATGTTAAGCAGAGATCGCCTCTGAGTAGACGATATGTCACAGAGTATAGCTGGAGTTTTTTTAGATAGTCAGTATATTGCATCTGCTTTAGGCCTGTGATTCTTTTAGTGAGGTATTTCTGCAGCCTTTCCAGCTGTTTTAGATGTCTTGTGAGGTACATACCAAATGGGGCATTATACTCTATAATAGGTCTAATGAGGAATGCGTACAGTGGGACAATGACCTCCTTTTTTCTGGATGAAAAACCCTTAGTGATGAGGTGTGCCACATAGAAGGATTTCCTGACTGTTGTGGCAATGTGGTTATCGAAGGTGAGACCACTGTCCACCTGTGTCTCTAAGTCTCTCATCACACTTTTGATGTTTAGTGTACTCCTACCTATGTGGTAATTCATGGGTACATGTTTTTTCCCAAAGGGGATAACTACACATTTCTTGGCATTAAGCTTGAGCCCATGGCTCTGGCACCAGGCATCTGTTTCTGTAAGGCCCTTTTGTAGAATATCCACATAATTTGGGGATTCAGTAATGGCTCCTAGTCTGCAAACTTTTTTAGCCAGAGTCCCTTAGTGTTGGCCTGTACTTCAGAGAAGTAGATGCCAAACAAGAGTGGTCCCAGGACTGAACCCTGAGGTACTCCACTTGTCACTTGTTTGGAGCTAGATTTGGAATCAGCTACTTTTAAAGTCTGTGTTCTGTCAGTAAGCCAGTTGGCAACCCATCGAGTGACGTAGGGATTTATGCCCAGCTTAGCAAGTTTATCAATGATTCCAGAGTGGGGGATGGTGTTGAAGGCCTTGGCGAGGTCCAGATAGGCTGTGTGGACCGCCTTATCCTTGTCCACAGCTCTGGAGACAGATTTGAAGAAGTTAATCAGGTTCAGGAGACAAGATCGGCCCTTCATGAACCCAAACTGGGTGGGATCCAGTGTTTGAAGGCTGCCAATGTCTTTATTTATAAGTTCCATGATAATGCATTCCATGACCTTGCAGATCAGGCTAGTCAGAGTGATGGGATGGTAGTTCCTGGGATCCAAGGTGGCTCCCCCCTTGTGGAGTGGGATAACTGTAGCTGTGCGACACTCATTGGGCACGAAGCCTGAGGTGAGGCTATGATTAAACATGACACTTAGGTGAGGTGCCAGTTCATTTTGTAGTACATGTAGTACACAGCCCGGGATGTCATCTGGTCTGATGGATGCTGTATTCTTAGCTTTGGAGAGTGTGGTTTCTATCTGTGTGTCCATGATTACCGGAATTTGGCAATCGTTTGGTATTGAGATGGGCCCTTTAGGGGGTGAGAGGGGGTGAAGTTGACACTAAATCGATCTGCCAGGATATTGGCAATATCCTTGGGATCAGTATATTTAATGCCATTCTGTTGTAGCTCAGAGCAGATCTGAGCATTGCCATTTAGATTCTTGACATAACTATAGAACGCCTTGTGGTTGTCTTTGGAATCTTTGGCAATTTTATTTTTGTAACTAGCTTTTGAGGATTTTATGAGGGATCTCAGCTTCTTACTGAGGCTGGTGAAGGAGGTTTTTGCATCCTGGGATTTTCCTCTTTTCTGCAACAGTTTCTTCCTTCTGTTGTATAGTTTATTTATAGCAGGGGACCACCAGATTGGCTTCCCTTTTTTGGAGGAAAGCATCTTGGTTCTATTTGGGATGGCACGATTCATGCACAAGTTAATGTGTTCGTACAGTGCCTTAGTGTAAGATTCAGCAGTCGAACTTTCAGGTCCCATCTGCATGGGTGTCATGAAGTTTGTTACTTCTGACTTCAGTACCATGAAGTTGGCTTTGGAGAAGTTTTTTATGGAGGTTTCCTTACTGGGGGGTGGAGGTGGGATGTGGATGTCAAGGGTGATTTGATTATGGTCAGACCTGACCAATGAGGGGGCGACCACTGGTGTGGAGCATTTATTTCCCATGTTGGTAATGACCAGGTCTAGGATATTGGAGCCCCTGGTGGGACAGTGGATTAGTTATCCAGGGCATTGGAATTTATGAATTCCAAGAACCATTGGGAAAAGGTGTTGGTACCTGAGTAGTTTTCCCAGTTAATGGCAGGGTAGTTGAAATCCCAGTATTAGGGTGTTTGGTTGTATCTTAATATTTTCCAGTATGTTTAGAAAGGTGTAGTGAAAATCTTGGGGCATAGTGGAGGATCTGTAGCAAGCTACAGTTTGGACTGCAGTCTTACCTAATGTTAGTTGCACCTGGAGAATTTCAGATGCATTGTGTTGGGCAACTAGCCTGGAGGTGTGAATATCCTTGGTGAATGTGGACACACCTCCACCTTTAGTGTTTTGGTCTTGGTTTTATGGCCAAAAAGTGTTGTAAGAGTTGTAGCCTGGTATTGCAGTGGTGCTCTCTGAAGCCTTTTATCAGGTCTCAGTTACTGCATAGATGTCAATGTTCTTCATTTTTAGGAGTGCCACGAGAGAGTGCATTTTGAGAGTCAGGGTATTACATCAACAGTGACAATCATTTGGAGCCAATGTTCACAACTCTGTGTGGATGTCCCTGCATTAATATGAATCAGTATTTTATTTATCATGGATATTTGCTAAAAGGTTGTAATAGTGAATTTGTAACAGATCCTTTCAGTATAAAACAGTGTGAAACATGGATTTTTTTAAGACTCAAAGTGAGGAAAATTCCACATAATGAGGTACATCTGAGATATATGGAGCAGACACTTTTTTCAGTATGTTTCACAAAAGAAAATACACATGGAAAGTGATTGCCCATGTATGCTGTATTAATGTTTTGGTGAAATGAACAGTTCAACAGAAGCAGAGGAAATTCAGATAGACCATTAGGTGGTGGCAAACTAGAAACAAATGTTATAACAGATATTGACTTTGAGAAAGTGTAAAGTTAAATGTATAGAGAATAAATCCTTCTCTTTCATGACACAACATGGAAAATAAAGAGTTTAAACCAGGAACCAAGGGTTTTGTTGAGTTAACTGTAGTTTCTCTTTAAACAGTATAGTAACTATCATTAGGACTTGGAATGCTACGAGTTGTGTCACTAGGTGTAAATGGCTGGCAGGACCAGGCCAGGAAATCTTTTGACTCTTTAGTTAGTCAGAAGGAAGAAGTAGCAATAACAATTGATTAATTCTTTGAGTAGTACGCTATATATAGTAATATCTTATTGCCAAGACCTCTTGTGATGTGATGAAGTGAGTATAAAGTTAGCCGCTACTGTTCATAGCTCAACGTTTGAATTTTCAAGTGAAGTTGTCATATGCTATACTTCCATACAAATTGCTGATAATTAAAAGATGTATCTTCTGAGAAATGCAAATCCATTGTCTAATAATGAACACATATTACGAGATACTGCAGTATGCATGTAAAACAATTCATATATATTGTTGGGGAAAAAAAGCTGAAATGCATTACTGTGGATAATGCAGTTGCATCTTTGTAGATGTTGCTGTTATTGTGTGTTGCTGGAAACAAGCTGAAGTACATTACATTAGGTGGTACTTTTTCCCATTTAGTAAGTCAAACATTTTCTCTGTCCCCAGTGCTACTGAGGTTATCAGGAACATAGATGGACCTTTTACCTTCAGAGACTCACATATCTGGTCAGTTATTCCTGTATACTGTTCCCTGTGCAATTGCAATAATTGGGAGAAAGTGTTTCATGCCTTCATTTTTTTCTGTTATTGCTGGAGGTAAGCTAGCTACTTATCATATGTAATAGCATATGACCAATTATTACTTGAACAATACAGCCATGTAAAAAGCTGACCCTGTCCGATGTAGCCCAACCATTTTTCTAGTTTGGCATATCATTCAGTTGCTCCTTAAAGCACCATTATGGTTTGAATTACCTGTCACCCCAGCAACTAATAACGTGTTCCAGAGATGCAAATCTTGATAAGCAAATGCCCACAAATTAGAGGAACTGAATCATACCAATGGAAGTTCCAGCAGCCCCTGGATGACTGAACACAATGGACAGAGTAGCTGATAACAGAATAGAAGATCTCAAGTTTATAGTAATACTGAGCTTAAATAATCACTTCATGGTTAACTTATACTTTGGCCTAAATTCTCATTTTATTAGTGATCTGTAGGATGTCTCCTACATCTTTGAAACTTTATCAGGTAATTAAGACATAATGACGATGTGCCCTGAGGAATCATTTATTTTTTGTGGTCATAGATTTAGTTAATCCTGTATTTAATTATGAATAATATTAATAAATCTTTACTAAGGTAATTCGGAACACTGCATACAGACCACAGCCTGCCTGGTTTTGTACATGCAGGGGTGGGAGGTGACAATATGAAAGCAAAAGTGCCCTCATTTAGAACTCAGTATGATTCTTAAATGGGCATGAACTCTTGCTCACAAGATCAGGGATGAATAGGATCTCAGTGCAGACAATAGGGTAAGTTTTCTCTCAGGCTATGAGCTTTTTCAATCTTTATGGCCTTGAGTGCATGAATAGGGAACCTATGGAGAGAATGGAAGACAAAGAGACCTTAAAGGAGTTTCTGGGGGACATGACCCAGTGAGGATGAGCAACTAACTGCATTTCATACGTCTCACCTGTTCCTGATTTCACAGACTGTCCCTGATTTTGCCTGATATTTTTGATCTATTAATCAGTAAAGTTCTGGTTTTCTGGAAAATCCTTGCAGATTGCAGACACTAACTAACAGCAGACATTTGAGTTTCAGACTTTATAGCCTACTGAAATTGTATACTAATGCAAAATAAATAATTTTAACTTTCAAAGCATAGAATAGCAATATTTAAAACTTATCCCTCAATTTGGGCCTTCACCCCCTTTATTTTTGGCTTTGCACACAATTCTTGAACTAAGAGGTTGACAGATATGCTGTACATTAAATTCTGCCTTTTTTCCGGGGTCTGTATGAATATGCCCTGCATTAATATTATTGGTCATCACTTTGCATACTTACAATAAACTTTAGTTAATCATTTGGCTCATACTGCTTGCAACTTCCTGTCCAGAAAGGCTGCATCACTCTTTACTAAAGCAGAGAACAAGACAGTCTTGGTTAATGTTTATCTGCGGATTTGTCAAGTGCTCATTGAATGTCATGCTTTCACTGACTGGTAAAATGGTAGTGTTAAAATGCTGGAAATTATGTAATGCTTTTATTGATTCATGGGTTCTTTTCATGAGAAATAACCATACTCTTCTGAAATCAAAGTAAACAACAGCTTTATTTCCCAAAATACGTGAGCCTTTGCCATTTGCAGCAAAAACTACCTATAATGGTTAACACAGAAGTACAAAAGTTATGATACTGCCTTTGTCATACAAGTATTTGCGTTAATGTTAGCAACTGCTTACAAAATCCCCTAATTCTCTTCATTCTCAGCCAAGATTTTCTTATATGTGACGCCTGAAGTGACATTCAGACTACACCTTTCATCTGGTCTACAATTCTCCTGGCTCAAAGAACTTGTGAACTGCTGATGCATTTCTTTTCAGGTATGGTATGTCAGAAATGAGACTCTATACCAGTCTTTCTTTATTTTTCTGCAAAACACATCACCCTTCTCTCTTTTGTCAAAACCTTTCGTAACAGAGTTCTAAATTAGAGCAACATAAATATGTGTGCACCATAGGGATACTTTATGATATTTTAGTTGTGACATTTTTAAATGCTTTTTATTAACTATATCAGATGTCTTATATACTATTAGTTTACAAGCATAATGATTTTTACCACAAAATTCTAACTCAACAGCTAGCAAGATGAGGAAATCACACTAATGCGATTTGTATACTCACAGCAGCATTTGAACTTAAATACTCCTTTTAATACTAGAAAGCACTTTTGTTATGGGTATATGTAAAGCACACTTTAATCATCAATTATTCAAGACTAATATAAAACAAACCATTGAATAATCTTGTAACAAGCAGGCAGACCAGGCAGTTTTGTATGGCTGTAGTTTTGCTGAATATAGCAACACAGCGCACATTTCTTTTTCTGGTTACTTTATAAAACTTGCTGACTGCAAGCTTTATTGTCATAAGCAATGTTTCATATAATTTTGCATAATTTATTTGATGAGACTACTTCTATATCCCTGACCTTGAGATTGTCTCTGGAACAATCAATCTGTCTCAGCTATGTAAAGATGTAAAATCTTTAGATACTCAACATTTATGTGTAACAAAAGGCTGTTTGGTGTGTGACCTCTTATTTGTATAGTTGCCCTATTGCCACCCATCATTGCAGAGCAGAAGTAAGGGCTAGACATCTACTGTCACTGAATTTTCTTTGGAAGTCATACATAGAATCCATCAGCCTAAAATTAAGGTGGAAGATGAATACATTGGCATCCAAAGTTGTTTGACTGTATGTTAGCATATACAATTACCTAGGACAAAGAACCTGGTTATATATAAAATCACAATGAATGTTGCAGAAGAAACCATATATGATATTAGAGAGTAATTCTGTCTGAGTCTGAGGATCACAAAGGCTGTACATACAAAATGCATTTCAAAATACTTCCTGTAGGTAGAGCTGGATTTATTTTAGATACCCATGTTGTAGCCTGACTATGCTCACAAAAAGAGCACTGTGTTTATGTGAAATGTGGCAAATATGCCATAAAAAGTTGAAAACCTTTAGAAAACATCATGAAAACATATTAACAAGGCAGAATTGTGCATGTATTCCATTTAGTTTTTCCGATTCTCTTCCTATAAATTAGTAATAGAATTTCTTTAAATATATTATTAGTGTGTCTTAGACTTTCTTGAAGTCCTGCTGTCCTGTTACTTCAAGCCACAATCCTTTGTTGTAACATTAGAGTATGCTACCAGAAAAGTAAATGACATGTATACAGCTCACTCTCCAAGCATTAAATTCATAGCACTGGCCTTTGAGTATTATAGCATTTCAGAAAAGTAGGTCTTTTAATACAAGACCCCATATAACTAGTGATAATGAACTTTTGTATGGGCATAATTTCCTTATTTAATAGTGTATGTACTCTTAAAACATCTCTAACTTTATCAGGAAAATCAATAAATCTAGGAAGACCAAGGCTAAGTGGAAGGGCCAATATCATATATGTCTTCAATACTGTAATAATATAATGGCAGTTGAGAGGTATGCGGACATGCCAGAGCAAGGCTCTATTGACTGTAACTGGAAAAAATAGTCTACAACCTGCAGTTCAAACTGGAACTTGGCTTCATCCCACTCTATTACCTTTACCTCTCAACTGTACAGATTTTCACAGAATGTCCAGATTTTTGCTTCATATTTTTGATCCATCTTTCATAAAATTGTGTTTTTTCTGGCAAGTTAGTGGCAAATCATTAAAGATCAAAGTTAGAAAATTAATGAGAGACAATTGAGTGTCAGACTTCATACCCTTCAGAAAATTCATGTTAATGCAAAACCTGTTATCCTATCAACTTTCTACACTTGTAGGAGCAATATTTAAAATTTGTCCCTACTTTTTAGGCCTTTGTCCCACTTTTATTTATGGCTTTGTCCAGATTTCTTGCTGTAAGAGGTTGAGAGGTATGTACCTTTCCCTGTCTCTCTAATTATTTGCTCCAAATACCTTGGTTCCTTTACCAGTTTTCTCCAGTAAATTCCAGTCCCCTCTTGCCTATTTTCTGTACCCCTACTTGCAGTCATCCCTGTTAGCAAAATCTCAATTCCTGTACTGGCTTAGCTCTTAGAATACTTCTGAAACTTTATGAATATAATATTCTGCATGATTGTTATTATCCTCCATAAGTATCTGCATCCAAAATATCACTCTCTCCTTATTTCTTGAGTCCCACTCCGCCAATCATCAACCCTTTCCAATTTGAATTATATTTTGTCCAGATTTCTTGAGTAAGTAATTGACAGATATGGAAAAAATAAATTTCTCCTTTTCATGTTGCATTATTTTCAGAAATGTCACTCTTTCTTTAATAGCATTCCTGCTGAATTTTAAACAGCAAACAACACTGCATTTTACACACCATCTGGCTTCTTAAGCAGTGTTTTATATCTCTTACAATCTAAGATGGAAACAAAAACCATGGTCTTTGATGTATCACATTCTAATTTCATTAATATTGGTGATATCTTTCACTTTCTTTCCAAACATCTGTGTGCAAATCTTAGTAGCCATCTCTCTGGACAGCTGAACAAAATTTGAAGCATCATAGACACAATTTCTACATCTCTCCAAGTCACTCTGAGACATACTCATCTTAAGCAAATGTCTTCTATTTCTTCTCAGTACTTTGCCATCAAATTTTTATGACAACTTTGGAAGAGGTTTAGCATGCTTATCATAGTGGATTCTAAGGGTGGTATCCAAAACCACAGAGTGCTATTATTGCATATGGCTGGTACACATTAGAAGACACATACCAGAGCCCTATACAATTCACAGATCTATAACACCAGTGGAATAAGTACTGCTGATCCGTCGATTACCTGGAGATATACAAGCCAGAGTAGATGCTTGTGAATATTATCAGCTTCCTGTTGCAAGATTGAGTCAGGATAGTACTTATGTGTGTGTGTGTGAGCTTGTGTGCGTGTATGTGTGTGTTTTATATGTGCAGTGGAGTGTATTTTGTTTATTTGTGTGGTTGACAGGGTGAGTGTGTGTTGGACTGTTTTTATCAGTTGCTTGTGTGTAACAAGTGATGTGTACTTAATAACACACTTATATAACACGTGTGTGTGTGTGTGTGTGTGTGTGTGTGTGTGTGTGTGTGTGTGTGTGTGTGTGTGTGTGTGTGTGTGTGTGTGTGTGTGTGTGTGTGTAGCCAATTTAGAGTGATCAGTCCAAGTCATTTTAATACCTAGTTCGGAGCATTGAGGGATAGTAATGTGATGTGCCATATGCATTGTGCTACTGTCCCAGTGTGCTGCAAAACCATAATATTACTCTTATATGCTAGTCCAATGCTGCAAGGGGGATAAAGTTCTTACTGAGCCCCAGGTGACCAATTTTCAACTAGCGGCATGAGTGCTGGAGGATGAGATGAGGGGAGGAGAGGAGTAAGCATCTAATGCCAGATCACTCATTCTGGGAGAGGATAAAAAAATTGCTCAGGCTCACTGCAATTGCAGCATTCAGATCCAGGTGAGCTTCAGCCTGCAAGTAGTATATCACTAGGGCAGCTGCACATGCATGGAATTATACATACACCTCCTGTGACTTGAGGAGCTCACAAGGCTGCTGCAGGGTGTGAGGGGTTGATTATACTCCCTGGCATTAGCATGATGTTGCAATAGCATCCTCTATCTCCTGACAACCCTTAACATGGGTGGGCTAAGGTGGGTCCAGTAGACCCAGTGAATGAAGAGAGGAGAGGAGCTGGTGGCAGCTGATGGTCTGCTAGATGGACTAGGAACAAAAAAAAAGGGTTTTCTTTTATGAATCACTCCATATTCTGTCCTGTTATGTGACAGGTGTGTGCACAGGTTGTATCATTGCTGGTGTGCGGAGGCATTCTTTGGACTTTATAGTGTTGGATATCTTTGCTGGATTCGTTGTTCATGGGACTGGACACTATGTCTGTGAATATGGTAGTTTGTCTTGAAGGATTCTGTTTCAATTTCTCTTGAAATTGATTTTGATTCTCAGGTGTCAACAAAGACACAGACATAAGAAATCTTCTTTTAAATCATTGACTCCTCTGAGCCAACCACAGACCAACACCTTAATGCAGAGCATTCTTGTATTCCATTAATGCTTAAGAGCAGTCCATGTAATAGTCTAAGCTGGGGCTCTGGGCTTCTTCATTACATGACTTATTATTTGCACATTTCTCTCTCTCTCATCCTTACCATTACACTGTGCATAGAAAAGACTGGATGTAACATGCTGAAATTTATTGATCAGAAAGTCTTTCAGACTCAGCACTGGTACATACATTGGGGACTATTATGCAATACAGTCACATCTGGAGTATCATGTCTTGAGAATATTGCTTTCATTGCATTGCTTAGAAACTCTTTGTAGTACGGGTTAATTTCACAGTTTTTGGAAACTTCCAGTAATGCTCAGCAAAGATCAGACAAGTATTCTGTAGACATTGATACAAATCTATTCCATTCCATGGAATACCAGGAGATGAATAACACAATACAGTGATGACATTATGGCACATGTTAGCACTGTTGCCTTACAGCTCCTAGTTCTCCATTTCCGTTCTCAAGTGGGGAGCTATGTCTATGAAGTTTGTACATTCTCCATGTGTCTGTGTGGGTTTTTGCTAGTTTCTGTTGTCTCCCCTGATAGCCCCAATATATGATATAGATGAACTAGCATCCTCCAAATTACCCAAAGATGTTCCGGTCACAAATGAGTGAGTGGAGCTGCATGGGTGCCATGTCTTTGAGTTGCACCCTGTTCAAAATAAATTTCACGGTCTTATACTTGCTCTTTTTTTCAGATAGGTTCCAGCTGTCCTGTGACCCTGAACTGGATTAAGAGGTTTGTCACAAAATATATGAAGTAATGGATGAATGAATAAAAAAATGAAAGAATGAATGAATTAATGTTTCCCTCTTTTTTATTATTGATAAGCATTACTCAAAGAACAGTTTTGAACTCTATAATCTATATGCATAAACATTTCTTGTGAATATAGCATATCAAATGCTCTGCCTTTACACTTGACTATGTCAAGCTGAAACTTATATTCTTACTAGCATTTCCTTCCTCAGCTGAGTTTACACTGTCAGTTTATCTGCTTTAAATAGTAGACCTACATAAAAATATTTCACTTTACACAGTTTTGACACTAACTGAGCAATTCAAAAATCTTCTTGCTTATCCCTCTCTTGTTTAAAAAAATACTTAATTGAACACTTATTGACAAATTCAGCATGACTTTCCAAGGATGCTGTAATTTCACCAACTTCAACTTCAATTTATTAATGTGCATTAAACCTAAGTGGTGGTGCTGCGGTAGCGTTGTCGCCTCACAGAAAGACGTTGCCCTGTTCGATTCTCAGCTAGAGCGTCTTCTGTGTAAAGACATGTGTGAATGGGCGTACCTTCGTTGAAGGTTGTGCGTCAGGGCTGGCAACTCGGCACATAAAAATCTACTGCCAATCATTAGCAGACCGGAGTTCCGCTGTGGCGACCCCTAACCAGGAAAAGCAGAAAGACACAAACTAACAATTAAACCTAAGTAAAAACCACAAAACAAATAACACCAAAACAAAGACAATCAACATTAAAATTAAAAGACAAACTGAAGTGCTGCTGTAACATGTCATTGACAAAACAAACATAACTCATGATTTACCGCAACTCTGACGCTTGTGTTGTCTGATTTCAAACTATAAGAAGTTAAAAAAAGGCCCATGTATCTCAGCTCAGTAATTCTGATTTTATACTTACTCTAGTTCACCTTGAGGTTGTACTTTCTCACCCTGTTTGGTAATTGACTCTGCCTTTTGTCTTTTTCTTCCTTGATGCCCCATACCACTCCATCAATAATCATCTACACAACCGCTTTCTGAAATCATTCAGGTGCTGACAAAGTATCATATGGAAGTATGAGAAATATGTATCTTCCTATAGACATAAAAATGTACATGATTTGGAATTATCTTCATTAAGCATAAACAGCAAATATCCATAGAGAGCATCAAGTATAAAAAAGGTGTAAATGGCATAGCTGAAATTGTTTCTTCCACTATATGAAATGGATAATACTCTCACTTTATACCTTTGTTAAGGTTCCTAGATGTAGGCATATACTGTACACATTTTGTCAGGCTTCACTACAGTAACCATACTTTTTATTCAGTCAATATTGTCAATCTGTTTCATAATCAGAGTGATGCACTCCACTAAAGTTAATTTCAGTTCAATTCCCTGGGGTTACCGGAACTTTTCTGGGAGCATGAACAACTGGTAAAATGGCGGATCTATTTTATATGACAACATCCTAGCTAGCAACTATAACAATATTCAAAAACCCAAAGGAAATCATCAAACTTACTTGTACACTATAAATTCTTTTCATCATGCCAATCTAGCACAAGTGGACTTCTATTTCAGGTAGCTGAAACCAAACCTATTTATTTTTATTATTGTATACTCAAGTAAGCAATACATGACCCAGTGGAGTCAATTGATGATTTGAATAAGAAAGCAACTTGCACAAAGAAGATTTTAATGTATATTTTAAAGTTTAATGCCTTGACCATCTACAGAAACATTGCTTTAACTGTGAACTTTAGTCTAGTTTAAACACCACATTTTAATACTTATTCTGAATATTTTGAATGTTTCTGTGCAGATTTTGGCTTGATGCTCTTATTTCAAATTCTCTATGTCACATTCTGGCACTGTATGTAATCTGTCAAGCATTGCTATATTATGTTTTGCTACATACACTCTTTTGCTTGTAGATTCATTTGCGATAATGTTATGAATTATAGCAATTTTTTTTTCTACAGCTTCTACATAACTGAGAAAATGCAAAACATTTTTTATCACGCTTATAAACACATCTTATAAAGAAAGACCTGATTACCGGTGTTTTTCATGATTTCATCCCCGTTAGTACTCTCAGACTCATTTTCATTCTGTTTACTCATTTTTAAGTTTATATTCTCACATGCAACTTCATACATATTTGAATCTTCAGTAAATTGTTTTAATTGAGACAAAGTAATGTCACTTGTTCAACAGTTACTTTCGTTAATGTTACATCTGCTTCGTGCAATAATCTAGTGTCTATAATTTCTGATTTTGTCTCACTCTGAACCTGCAATGCACCAAACTCTTGGCTTGGTTCTTTAATTTAGTAACATAAGTGTCAATACTTTCCTTGACACCTTGTGCAGTTATGAAGAGCAAAGGCATTTTTCTTAGCTTATAGAAACTCATCATTGCAATCCTCTGTCCCCCCACTCAAAACTTTTACTGCATTTTCCAACCCTGATTAACATTTCATATTTCTTCTAATATTACCTCATGGGCTATCCATTTAACCCCCCCCCCCCATTATTACCTCCCTGATACTCTATATACTGCAAAAAACATCAGTTATATTGAACTCATGACAGACGTATTCTCTGTAATGCCTCTGTCAAAACCTCTACAGACAATGTCAATTTCTAAGTATCCATGTATTGTTGATTTGCTAAATTTTGAATCTCTCTGTACAAAGAATATTACAATGTAATTGTGTGCTACTGCTTTGTTAAGCTTTGGTTATTTGTTGCTGTGTAACTTATGATTCTCTCTTTGTAGCATATCAGCAAAACTTTTTGTTCTGTGTTTATGGAGCAAGGGCCAGGGGCTTCCACTGAAAATAGGTACCTGCCTGTCAAATAAAATGAAATAAATAAAAAATATGTTATATCTTTTAAATATGTCTTCTCCTATGATACACCAAAGCAGCATACTGTAATTTCTCAGGCTTCTGGAACACTTCGCTCACACCTTGGAATAAATCAAAATTCTGTAACCACAATATTCATTTCTCAGACAAATTACTTTGTGTAGAGAGAGGCAGGGATTTCCTGGAGGTTCTAGCTGTGCTATTACCCAAGCAGAATATGACATGACTAATCCTTCTTCACTTAGGTTCATAAGTTCATAGGTAGGTACTAGGGTATTGGTCCTAGGGCCTATATAAGCCTAGTCAAACATTACCCTGGCTTTTGCCACCCAAGAAAATTATTTTCCTGTGCCCCTGTCAAGCAGAGCCACAGAAGTGATCCCCAGGGTGAATTTCCTATCTCCCATACAATCATCAAGATTTTTCTTGAAGAGTGCTAATGAGGAGGTTTGTTTGATATAGATAGGTAGTTTGTTCCAGAGTATGGGAAGTCTCTGAGACAGGAATCTATCCCTCCAGCATGTTCTGTTTATTGTGGTGACAAGGTTTAGGTCCCAAGAGCATGTAGCTCGGAGGGATTGGGATTTCTTTATGTGGAGCATGTCCAACAACTCTGGGTTTGACATAGCTTTGTATGTTAGGCAGAGATCGCCTGTGAGTAGGCGATATGTGACAGAGTAAAGCTGGAGTTTTTTGAGACGGTCTGCGTAGGGCATCTGTTTGAGGCCAGTAATCCTCTTTGTGAGGTATTACTGTGGCCTTTCCAGTTGTTGTAGATATCTTGTGAGGTACATACCAAAAGGGGCATTGTACTCTATAATGGGTGCAATGAGTGACGAATAGAGGGAAACAATGACCTCTTTTTTCCTGGATGAGAAACCTTTTGTGATGAGGTGTGCCACGTAGAAGGATTTCCTGACTACTGTGGCGATGTGATTATCAAAGGAGAGACTGTCCACCTGTGTCCCAAGGTCTCTTATCACACTTTCGGTGTTAAGTAGACTACCGCCTATGTAGTAGTTCATGGGTACAGAGTTTTTACCAAAAGGGATGACAATGCACTTTTTGGCATTGAGTTTGAGGCCATGGCTTTGACACCAGGCATCTGTCTCAGTGAGGCCCTTTTGTAGGATATCCACATCATTAGGAGATTTGATTATGGCTCCTAGTTTGCAGTCATCTGCACACTTTGTTAGCCAAAGACCTTCTGTGTTGGCCTGTACTTCAGAGAAGTAGAAACCAAACAGGAGAGGACCTAGAACTGAACCCTGTGGTACTCCACTTGTCACTGGTCTGAAGTTGGATTTAGAGTCTGCTACTTTCACAGTGTGGGTTCGGTCAGTGAGCCAGTTGGCAACCCAGCTTGTGACATAGGGATTTATACCAAGTTTATTGAATTTGTCTATAATTCCAGAGTGAGGGATGGTGTCGAAAGCCTTGGCGAGATCTAGATAGGCTGTGTGTACCACCTTGCCCTCATCTACAGCTTTGGTGACCGCTTCAAAGAAGTCTATCAGGTTTAGGAGACATGATCTGCCTTTTACAAACCCGAACTGGGTAGGGTTCAGAGTTTGGAGATTACCAATGTCATTGTTTATAAGTTCCATGATGATACACTCCATAGCCTTGCAAACCAGGCTCGTCAGACTAATGGGACAGTAGTTCCCGGGGTCCGTGGTGGCTCCCCCTTCGTGGAGTGGGATAACCGTTGCTGTGCGCCATTCAGTGGGTACAAAGCCTGAGGTGAGGCTATGATTGAACATCTGACATGATATTTAGAAAACAATAAATAAATAAATAAAGGAATACAATTAAATTAAATTAAAAATGACCAAAAAGACCAAAGTGTTGCATGTGTTAACTAGCAAATATAAAAATAAAAACAAATGACTTTAACATACATTATAGCAGCAAAACCGTTAATCACAGAAAGAGTAAGAACTCCATATATGCATTTACAAGATAGATGACTACACTAAAATGACGTTAATAAATGTTATTAAAATGCTATTCATTATACTGTCACATGATCGTTTTGGTATACATTGCATTCATTTGTTTATTTATTTTTATATCTAGCATGTGATAGTTGATATAAAACAATATGAAAGCTTGATTTACGCCCAAGGATATGTTCTGTCAGTTCCATCAGCCTAACCTTCAGATTTACAATAAAGTACAGGGAACCAGACCACATGACTCACACACTGGTCTTTGAAAAATGCTAACAATTCCAAACATTTAAAGAAACCTACCCAGATGTTGCTGTCTCAGCCAAGGTGGAGGCAGACAGGGATGCCCAGATAAAGGCACCATTAGCCAATAATGGTGTGCGTCTGTGTATTTTTGAGTGGACAGGAAGGGCAAGAATAAAATAAAGATGATAAACATTCTTCAAAACAGAATGCTAGTTTAGCCTCATAGGACCATGGGCTAGTAATTAAAACTAAAGATATGATGCACAACATGTGCAAGAGAGAGGCTTGGAAGGTGGATGATTCCAAGAGCCTGTTCCCTGCTGGTGCAAATGTTGCTACTGCTGCATGGTCAGACCTGAGGTCAGAAAACAAGTGCTTTCTAGTTTGAGAAACTTTGCAAAGCCTGTCTGTTTTTTGGGGAACTGAAGGTAGTGATTCAGGGTTGTTACAGGCAGCATTATATACATCTTCTATGGCTGGGACTAGAGGAGGAATAGGCATAGAATGATGAATATCCACTTATATCATATAATAATAATAATAATAATATCTCATTATTTCAGAGGCAGCACTCATTTGTTCCCATAAAAACACTTCACTCATCCGGGCAATTATCTTGAGAAAAAGAAAATGTATCCAAAGGAGGTTGTGAGGACCAGATCTCCTCAGCATCAGAGTTTTGGGCTTCAGAATTTGCAGGAGATGAAAGCCCTGTATATGTCTGTGTTAGAATCATCTGGCACATCTTCTTCAGGAATATTGTGACTGACCTGATTTAAGGTACTGAATTCTGCCTACCAGTATTGACTGTAACAATTTTTGATTAAGATAAGAAAACATTTTTTTCTTATAGATATTATGTCTTCTGATAGACAGTGTTTAACTTTTTTTTTCTTTACATATATCTTCGTTAACCAACTTGAAGGAATATTTGTGCAATCAAGAGGTCTCTTCCCCTGGACACACCAAGCAGCATCCCCAGCTATTTCTCTATGACCCAGTAAGGATAGTTCTCCCGTGCTCAATTTGGACAATGGAACAGCCAAAGATGATGTGGTTGACCTCCATTTTGGGTTTGCTGAAAGGATTACATCAGGGGAAGATGGAGAAGTAAGTGAGTAGTCTAGGGAATAACTGTTGGCCACTACAGAGTCATCCACCATCTACTGATGCAAAGATTGAGCCCGCAGAGTCAGCAAGGGTTTTCCAGAAAGTTGTTTTTTTTCTTTCCATGAAATATGGAGGTTGGATCCGCAGAAGCAGGGCAAGTATTCATAATGTGACCAAGGAGGATGCGTCAGATGCTGTCCGAAATGCTGGAATGAGTTGGTCAGTAGTTAAGTGGTCAATTAGTTTGAACAAACAGCATACATACATGTTCACACACATACAGTGTTCCCAAAACTCTGTAAGCATAAGCAGCTCACTAAATTCCTGGCAGAAACCCCTTTAAAGTAAATTTAGTCTGACAGATAAAAATGGCAGCTATGTTGTCGCAGTGTAAACAGAGGTAATACATCCCCATTAGTATTCCCTGCCCAGGTAAAGCACTTCCGCACATAACATTTCATTTAATACAGAAACATTTATATAAAGACCCCCCCCCACCAATTTAATGAATCTAACAACAGTGGTCCTTGATAGAAAACTTCTTATATTAAAGAAATGCTGGATTTCTTAAAGGGACAGAACTGCTAAAGCAAATAAAAGTTTAAAAAAACAACACATTTTATATACTATAAATATATAACACGAATAATTAACTTTTTCTGTGTGGAAGAGTACCCCAAAGGGGACTTATCTGCCAGAAAGGAGCTGAGGTCCTCGTTGCTGCTCTTGTAAAGGCTCTGAACTGCTTTTTTACAAGGCAACAAGAGAGTACTGAAGATTTTCCACTCTGACTGGTGATTTTCCCTCCTAAGGCTGTCCAACCAGCAGTCAGAGAGTGAGTGTCGGAAGGGAACTTGAGCTTTAGGAAGCTGGCCTGTTGTTGTGTCTTGGGCAAGACACAACCCATATAGTGTGAGGGTTATTGCAGCATTGAGAACGATGGACATCTTTTCTATATAACATTCATAAGTATGTAACAAAGAACTGTGTACTACTCTGAATTCCTCAAACTGGATAGTGTTTTTTAATTATGCCTGCCTTCTGAGGTGCTTGTTCCTCTCTTTCCCATAAAATAATCTAACCAGATAAGGCTGGCAATTACTACCTATTCCTATAGCAGTCTTATTCAGAGGATTACATCAGAGCTGCTACAAGGTACACTACAGCCTTAAGAAATGAACAATACTATTTTATCCTTTCATGCCATTTTGAATGATACATGAGATAAGAAAAATGAATCACCAAGTTACCTTGATCCAGTGTTTTGTTTTGCCTGTATAATAATTAATTCTTATATTAATAATCATCTGCCTGCCTTAAGCAAGACCAAAACTGGAAGAGAAACTAGTCGTCCCAACTCAAAGCACTGCCTAGCACGAATTTTACCCCTACTTCTTCACTCCACCGTGTACAATAGAAGCAGTGGTGGCTCCAGGTTCCTCTTCTTGATGGGCCACAATAGGGGCACAGTAGCTAGCTGGTGGAGCATGCAGGACATTAAAAAAAAAAAAAAAAACAGCATACCAATAAAGTATTGAATATGTGACACATGGTAACAGCTGTTAAAATGCGAGGCAATTTCTCTATGGGGAAAAAACTGAATGCTGAACCTCACAAATTCTGGCAATACTCAAAACACAGAAAAACTACTAATTTGTCATGCTCAACAATTATGGTTGGATGAAGTGTCAGTATGCTAAAGTGTAACAAGTCATGGGTGTAGCTCCCAGTACAACAGAGGTGGGAAGGATGTGATGCACAAAGACATCTGTGCCTCAGTAAAAAGAGAAAAAAATAACATTAACCCAAATTCAAGAACAGAAAGCTGGATTTATTTTGTTCTGCTGTATTGTAAGGAAAATATTTTTAAAACAGTACAGCACATTTTGCTAACATTCAACATAAAACACACATCTTACCATTACAAGACACTGGTGAACAGCAAATTAGTTTATATGTCTGTTAAAATAATAGTTTGACACGACAGGAAGAATGTGGAAAAAGGCATGTCAGCACTTGAAATAAAAATGCAGTTCAACTTTTTTATTTTGTACATTTACAACTATTGTTTTATACATATATATATATATATATATATATATATATATATATATATATATATATATAAAGGAACATAGGTTCCAGAAGCTGTGCAAGATGCCACTCTATTTACATACAAGCTAAAAAAAATGATTTCCTTAAATCCAGCATGACTTGCATACAGTGGGCTTCAAATGAATTCTGGGGGGGGGGGGGGGGACTCCAAAATCTCTTTATATTGTCAGGTCCATTCAAAAACAATAACCATAACCACCTAATAATTCTGATACAGTAAAATAATCCGAGTACAAAAATATAATTAAATACCTGAGATAGAGTGATAAATATTATTTTTTTAATTTTTGTTAACTCTGTTAGAACCACTAGGCCAGTAACCTCTTTTCAGGGGAGAACCCAGAGTAACTTGGGCAAATTTGGCCAGTACACTGGATATCTTCCTCTACTCTTTTTGGCAAGGACAGTAGAATCATTTATATCCACATGAGCTCTAACCAGCTCTGGTAGATGGGACCTCAGTTTAACATCTCATCTCAAGGATGGCACACCAAAGAGTGCACCACCCCCCCCCTATGTTACACTACAGTCTCAATACTGGACAATTAAGCAAAGTAACTGACAGAGGAATAGAACCCACAGCCTTCAGCACCAAAAGTGACTGCGCTACCTGTTGAGCTACAGAGACTATAAATAAGCATATCGGTTTTCCAGCCCCTCTAAGAAAATCAGCACTGATGAAGGCAAAAACTGTACCAAGCAAATACAGTAACATGAACCGCTTAGTACTCCAGTTCTGGTTTGCTGAAATAACAGCAATAGAAGTAATTTATATCTGAATGTTTGGGGTGGCACACTGCCTCTCAACATATTTAGTCAAGAATTCTGGACAAAGCCAAAAATAATAGGGGGGGGGGCTAAAATTAGGTGCAATATTTAACTATTACTGTAATTCACTTAAACTGTTAATAGAATGGCAATTTTTGCATCAATATGCATTTCTGAATAATAAAAAGTGTAAAACTCAAATGACTGGCATTACTGACTGACTGTAATCATGACTGATATACCAGAAAACAAAAATGTTATGAGTACGGGACACATATCTGAATCAAAATCAGGGACATTTTGCATAAATAAGGACATTTGAGAGGTTAGGGTAGTACTCAAAAGGGAATGTCTGATCGCAATAATCCATTTCAGGATTGGAATACTTTTTTTTGTATGTGCAGGTTTTTAAATGATGTAGTTATAGTACTCTGAATGTTATTACAGCTGTCTATGAGTAAGTCTCATTGTGACTGAGATAAAAGTACATATCTTTAAATTCTTTTTTTTTTTTTTTTATTCTCTTTATTAAACATTTTTATCAAAACACATTATGAAAAAAAGACATTGAAACAATAAACAAAACAGGAAAAAAAATATATACAGTAAAAACTATATACAGTTATACAATGCCCAACTAAAAATAAAACAAGTAAATCAAGTTAGACGGTATTGATATATAAAGCAACATACAATCATTTTAATATGAGATCAAATAAGATTCTCCAGACTTCTTTGATTATTGGTTTATGATTGATATTGTGGAACAGGTATTTCTGTGCTTTGAGGTGTTTAATAGCTAAAGATTTAAAGCCTCCCCAAGATAAAGAATGCCTGTTTTTCCAAATATCTTTAAATTCTTAAGTTGAGGCTTCTTCATTTTCTGACAATTTAGTATGGTTTGACATTACCATAACATCCATTGATAAATATAAATTATAATAACAGGAAACTTTAATTGTGATTTAAGAGGCAAGCGTAAAGAGAAAGGAAATGATATAAGAAAAATGTTACAAGTTAAGAGTTGTGAAAAGTTAAAACTTTGGTACAAAAATTCATGGACTTGCAAAAAGGGTATGTATAGAACTGAAATAGATTATTTTATAGTATCAGAATGTTTAGATTTAGGAGTTAAGTAGTTGAAACATGATTTTCTGATAACCTTGCAGTGTGGCTAGAGATAAAGGAAAACAAGGAATATATAAAAAATAGACAAAGGGATAAAAAGGATACATGAGAAAGCATGGAATGAAAAAGGAAAAAGGTTAGTAATACAGTTATGGAAAGATCATATTACTATGAGAACATTTTAAGATCATATTACTATCAGAACATTTTATAAAAAAATTGGACAGAAAGGTGGATGATATTTAAGGAAAAATGTAAAAAAAAATTTGTTTTACAGTAGCAATATGATTTTATTTATTTATTTTACATTTGTTGACCAGGAGAGTCCGACTGGACATATGTCCATTTTCAGTGGAGGCCCGGGGAGAAAAGCTCTAGTTACATAACAGGTACATAAACATATATGATCAAGTCAATACAAATGGTGGAATACACATACAAAACAGGTTTCACTCATAGGTAAATATGGCCAGTTAGCAAGGCTCATAGTTAGATAGTTGGCAGATAATAAACTCATCTTGCGGTATAATACATTCTATACACACTCAACACATGCAGTATATTGTAGCCTTATACAGCAAGGATATAACAGTAGTTAGCAGGTTTGTACATAGTTTTATAATGTTGTCTTAGCTTATTAAAGCAGGCAGTTTAATGTGAGAAACTAGGGTTTAGATTATCCATGAGTAAGATATTTCATACTTATAACAGTCATATAATGTGAACGTTCCATTATCACAGTTGCCCCACCCTTATCAGCCTGCTTAATAATAATCTCATTATCATTTTTTATAGAAGTCAAGGCTTTATATTCATTATATGTCAAATTATATCTCCTTTCACTTTTGTAGGAACACATTGCCCTTAGTTCTACTTCCACTATATTCATAAATGCTATTATTACTGGCGATAACTGTGGAACAAATGTACTTAATTTTTTGTAACAATTGTTATTGTTGATGGAATTAGGGAACAAGAGTTTCAACATTAAACTTCTAGCAAACAATTTCAGGTCTATTAACATATTGACCAAACTGTCCGTACTAAATGGAATAAATTTTAACCCATTGTTCAATAAATTATAATATTCATCAGGGAGATTTCTTCTTGTTAAATTCACAGTACCTTTGACTAGAATTAAATCTGCATCAATCATCTTCGCGAAGGGTAGAACACCCGAAAGCTTTGTATATTAAAGTTGGCGTTATTGTGATAACCTTGTGTTTTATGGTTATGAACTTCTGATTTCTGATTTCTGACTTCTACTAATACCTTGAGAGAAGAACAATATTTATTGCATCTGACGTCCGTAGGAGGTGATTATACCAGCTTTGTCTGTACTGCACTACCTGTATTGAATTTTTTAACTTTGTCATCTGGTGGCAACTTGAAAACTGCATATTCTGTGAAAAGAGAATGGCGTCTACCATTAAACGGCTGTTGACTAAATCAAACAACCCATTGTTACAGTTTCACAAACAGCCGGTAAAATCTTCTAATTTGATTATGGCTAGTGAACTGGATGAACTGCACAAATTGCTAAATGTGTTTGAAAAGAAGGTTACTACCTATAAACAACTACAATGGCAGAGGTTTAGCTTCACGGCTTATCTTGATTTGGGCATAGCACCTCGAGGACTGCGAGTGCTGAAAATGCCGTCTTACGGTAATACATATGAAGACCTATTAACAAAATGGCAACAATTAAATTTAGAATTAAGCGCCAGCTATATGCGCTTAATGAATGAATTTTTTGAGGGTGTTGAGCACTCATTATTGGATGAAATTATCACGATTGAAACAAAAATCCTTGAAATTTTAAAAGGGGACAATGAGAATGACAACTACCAAACACTGTTGGAGAAAATACGCTTACTTGACAATAGACTTGAGGCGCAAAAAAAGCGTAAATTACTAAGAGACATTGATGACTACAAAAATGGTCACATTTTCTCTTGGCCGAAAGCAGAATACAAACGCCCTAATATGTATAGTAATTCACTTCGTGAATCGGAGGGTAACAACAAGAAAAAAACTCAGTTGCTTGATAAATTAGACACGTTTGAAATTCCCTCCACGCCTACTGAACAATTGACGAATCAACAAAAAGAACTACAGCAAAGCGTGCAATCGACGCCTGAACATCATGTAGAGTTGCGAGGAACAGGGGAAACCTTAATGGCTACATCTAGTGTGAACAACAAGGGCGCGAATGCAACCAATGCTACAAGTATGGCACCACAACAAGTGGATATACATAAGAAGAAACAAACTGATATATCGGCTTTTTTACCATTTCGCCTAAGCTGTCCGGAGAAGATTCCATCGTACAAAGTGAGGATAGAAAGAAGCCCAACGCAAAGAACAACACAACAATTATTGCAGGGAGCGAAAAGGAAGAACGACAGCCCGAAGAAGACGAACAAGACACCGCGAAGATGATTGATGTAGATTTAATTCTAGTCAAAGGTACTGTGAATTTAACAAGAAGAAATCTCCCTGATGAATATTATAATTTATTGAACAATGGGTTAAAATTTATTCCATTTAGTACGGACAGTTTGGTCAATATGTTAATAGACCTGAAATTGTTTGCTAGAAGTTTAATGTTGAAACTCTTGTTCCCTAATTCCATCAACAATAACAATACTTATAACAGTGCCAATGACTGTAGATATTTCTATCTATGATGTCAGAAAAGTAGAGAAAAAAAATATAAAAGCTGGCTACTGAGATTTGTCTGCATATATCAACTGGACACAAGCTGATTTAAGTATACTTTTCTCTGCACTTATTTAAGATTTGATTCAGTAAATATTGTGTGTCTTTGATTCAGTAAATATTGTGTGTCTCTGTCTATATGCAGTTAGTTGCCTGAAGTGTGAAAAAGTATAGCCATCTGGGCTCATTGAAAGTTGTTAGACTGCTTTGAAATTCCTGTGTTAGTGTTAGCCTGGGGGTTTCTGCTTGCATTAAAATCTATGTTGGTTATATTTCTAGTAATCATTTTAATCGGAGTTGGTGGAGACTTGTCTGCATATATTAGCTGGACACAAGCTGACAAGTATACTTTTCTCTGCACTTATTTAAGATTTGATTCAGTAAATATTGTGTCTTTAATTCAGTAAATATTGTGTGTCTGTCTATCTGCAGTTAGTTCCATGAAGTGTGAAAAAGTGTAGCCATCTGGGCTCATTGAAAGTTGTTAGACTGCTTTGAAATTCCTGTGTTAGTGTTAGCCTGGGGGTTTCTGTTTGCATTAAAATGTGTGTTGGTTACATTTCTAGTAATCATTTTAATCAGAGTTGCTGGCTACTGAGACTTGTCTGCATATATCAACTGGACACAAGCTGATTTACGTATACTTTTCTCTGCACTTATTCAAGATTTGATTCAGTAAATATTGTGTGTCTTTGATTCAGTAAATATTGTGTGTCTCTGTCTATCTGCAGTTAGTTTTGATTGTATCTGCTCTTTTTTTTGAAAAAAAAAATATATATATATACTTGTTTCCAACCTTTCTGAACTACTATAGTCCAGTTTTCAGGTCACTGCTGAATCCAGGGCTGTGTTACAAGTTTCTGTGTTTCCCATACCTTACTTGAATAGAAGGAAGTTTCTCTGTTCACCTGTGAGAGAGGGGAGCTTTGAGCAGCCTATCTGTCACTAGATGAGTGGGTTCAGCCCAGACGTTAGTAGTTTATTGACCATTTTGGGCTAATTTCTATCTCTTTCACTTCCCTGCTTTAAAAACTGCATTTGTGCAGTTTTTGCGCTTGTATTCCACTCAGTAAGTGCCTTCCAGGTGTTCTGCAGAGTCTACAGCAGCAGACAGACAGAAGAGAGACTTTGGAGTGATTAAGTATCATGTTTCTGTTTTTCTTGCTGTCTTAACTAATTCCGCCTAAAACTCCAGTTTTTTAGCGCTTTTGTGATTTAACAACTTTGTTATTGCTACATATTGTACTTACTTGCTGCCTGCACTTGAATTAAGTCATTTTTGTGTTTAAATAATCTGTTTAACTGTTGTAGGCTACACACTAAAGTGTGATAGCCTTTTCTGTGCATTTAAAGTGTTGTTTTGATTGTATCTGCTCTATTTTCTGAAGAAAAAAAAACAAAAAAAAAAAAACCAAAAGAATATACTTGTTTCCCACCTTTCTGAACTAGTATAGTCCAGTTTTCAGGTTATTGCTGAATCCAGGGCTGTGTTACAAGTTTCTGTGTTGCTAATACCTTACTTGGATAGAAGGAAGTTTATTCACCTATGAGAGAGGGTAGCTTTGAGCAGCCTATCTGTCCCTGGAGGAGTGGTTTCAGCCCAGAATTTAGTAGTTTATTGGCCATTTTGGGTTAATTTTGACTGTACCTGCTCTATTTTCTGAAAAATATATATATATACTTTTTCCCACCTTTTTGAACTACTATAGTCCAGTTTTCAGGTTATTGCTGAATCCAGGGCTGTATTACAAGTTTCTGTGTTGCCCATACCTTACTTGGACAGAAGGAGGTTTCTCTGTTCACCTGTGAGAGAGGGGAGCTTTGAGCAGCCTATCTGTCCATGGAGGAGTGGTTTCAGCCCAGAAGTTAGTAGTTTATTGGCCATTTTGGGTTAATTTTGATTGTACCTGCTCTATTTTCTGAAAAAAATATATATATACTTTTTTCCACCTTTCTGAACTAGTATAGTCCAGTTTTCAGGTTATTGCTGAATTCACGGCTGTGTTACAAGTTTCTGTGTTACCCATACCTTACTTGGATAGAAGGAAGTTTCTCTGTTTACCTGTGAGAGAGGGGAGCTTTGAGCAGCCTATCTGTCCCTGGAGGAGTGGTTTCAGCCCAGAAGTTAGTAGTTTATTGGCCATTTTGGGTTAATTTTGATTGTACCTGCTCTATTTTCTGAAAAAAATATATATATACTTTTTCCCACCTTTCTGAACTAGTATAGTCCAGTTTTCAGGTTATTGCTGAATCCACGGCTGTGTTACAAGTTTCTGTGTTGCCCATACCTTACTTGGATAGAAGGAAGTTTCTCTGTTTACCTGTGAGAGAGGGGAGCTTTGAGCAGCCTATCTGTATCTGGAGGAGTGGTTTCAGCCCAGAAGTTAGTAGTTCATCGGCCATTTTGGGCTAATTTCTATCTCTTTCACTTCCCTGCTATAAAAACCGCATTTGCACGGTTTTGCACACCGGGCAGCACAGGTTAGCTAGAGTTAAACTATTCTCGGCTCCACGAAGTCTACTCTTCAATTTTTCTCTTGGAACTAGACAAACCTTCAACTTTAGCACTCAAACCATTCATTTCACAGTCAAGCACTTGCTTAAAACTCATAGCAAGCACTAATTAACCCTAGCACTAGACCCCCTTTACTGTCCAGAAGTTCAAGGCTCTCTATTCATCCCCACCAGCCAATCAGAAAAACAGCTTACTCTACCTATTCAGGCATGTCCAAAGGGCAGTTTCTGGTGTACTCTCCAGTCCAACTGGAGAATCTGGGCATTTTGAGGCAATGAACAACTGCCTCATGTACACAGACAACCCTCTCCTCCTACCACCAAACACTAATATATGTGAGAGATGCAATTATACAGCCAAACTGGAAACAAAGCTCTCTCAACCCAAGACTGGAACTGACAGTCAAGAGGAGAAGGGTAATACTTGCAACACACCACCAGTCTCACATAGACCTAATAAACCAACACCAACAAATAACACACATGAATACATGAAAACATACTCGGAGGCTCTAAATAAAAATCTGCAAACGCAACGGAGACCTCCAAAGCAGATATCCAAGCAACCTCCACACCCCATCACCAACCATGAAACACATACTTCACATAATCACTGTGCCATGAAATCACAGCCCTTAAAGTAAAATAACATACCCAACACACTAGTAATAAACGACTCTATAGTCAGGCACACTGATGTCCCACTAACTAGGCTAGACAAGGATCTACCACATAACACAAGCACTCAGATCACACCAGAACAAGTGCCATTGTCCATGTTGGTGTGAATGACCTGAGACGTTCCTCCCTGGACTACATAAAAAGAGACATGGAAGAGCTCCCTGACCATGTAGCCCAGGCTGGTAAGACCCTAACCCTGAGTAGCATCCTGCCCTCACCAAGAATGATGCCACAGTATAAAGAAAAAAATATCAATTTCAACAATTGGCTAAGTTTCTGGTGTCATTCAAAGGGGATCCAGTATCTGTCCACCTGGGATGACATGTTCGACAAGCCACGTTGCTTCGCAAGAGATGGCTTGCACCTGTCACACTTAGGCTTTTGAATACTTGCCAAGGCTCTTGCCGCCCCTATAGTGCATTTTTAGGCAAGGATCAAAAGACAAACCCACCACCAGAAATAGCACAAGTAACCAAAAACTGAGGGAATGCTACTCAACGCCAAAAGTCTAAACCTCAAAATGCACGCATTTGAGGCACTCCTCAGTATGGAGAACATCATCTGTGCAGTAACAGAAACCTGGTTTAAGGCTCCTGAGAGCACCCCAGTACTACTAGGCTATAGCTCATACCATAACTTTTGGCCACAGAACCAGGGCCAAAACACAAAAGGCAGGGGTGTATCCATATTCATCAAGGATACCCACACCTCCAGGTAAGTGGCGCAGCACAATGCATCAGAGATCATCCATGTGCAACTAACAATGAGCAAAACTGTAATCCAAATTGTAGTTTGCTACAGATCACCCACCATTTCCCAGGACCTCCATTCCACATTTCTTGAGACTCTGGGAAATATGAAGGTCCTACCAAACACCCTAATACTGGGTGATTTCAATTACCCAAACATAAACTGGGAGAACTACTCAAGTACTAACTCTCTTGCCCAACGCTTCCTAGAATTTATAAACTCGAATGCCTTGGATCAACTGGTCAACACCCCCACATCCCCGCCAGAGGGAACAACATATTGGACCTGGTCATTACCAACATGGGCGACCGGTGTTCCACACCAGAGGTCAACCCCTCGCTGGTTAGATCAGACCATAGACTAATCACTCTGGACATCCACATTCCACCCCCGCCCCCAATCCAAGAAACCACCATGAAAAACTTTTCAAAAACAAACTTCACGTTACTTAAGACCGAGGTGGAAAGGTTCACAGCCCCCATGCTAAAGGACAATGCTGTCCAAGCTGCTGAAACCTTTACAAAGACACTCTATGATCATCTGCAGGAATGAATGGATCATACTATCCCAAGTAAAACCAAGACTTACTCCTCCAAAAAAAAGAAACCAATCTGGTGGATCCCTGCCATTAACAAGCTATACAACAGAAGGAGGCAACTAGTACAGAAAAGAGTAAAATCCCAAGA
Source organism: Protopterus annectens (assembly GCF_019279795.1). Lineage (NCBI taxonomy): Eukaryota > Metazoa > Chordata > Ceratodontiformes > Protopteridae > Protopterus > Protopterus annectens. The sequence continues at coordinate 1,021,646,966 of NC_056743.1, forward strand.
AGGAAAGACATCCCTGATCAGTATCAGCAAGAAACTATGATCCCTCATTAAATCATCCAAGGCTAGTTTCGAAAGAAAAATTGCCAATGACTCCAAAGATAACCACAGAGTGTTCTTTAGCTATGTCAAGAACTTAAGTGGAAACTCTCAGATCTGCTCTGAGTTAGTGCAGAATGGCACAAAATACACTGAACCGACTGATATTGCCAACATTCTGGCAGACAGGTTTAGTGCAAACTTCACCCCCCTCTCACCCCCTAAAGGGCCCATAACCATACCAGAAGAATGTAGGGCCCCATCAATCACTGACACACAGGTTAAAACAGCCCTACCCAAAGCCAAAAACAGAGCTTCAATGGGACCGGACAGTGTCCCAGGCTGTGTCTTACAAGAGCTCCAAAATGAACTAACCCCTCACCTAAACACACTGTTCAAACTGAGCCTCTCTACAGGCTATGTACCCACAGAGTGGTGCACAGCAACGGTTATCCCACTCAACAAAGGTGGAGCCACAACGGACCCCAGGAATTATCGCCCTATAAGCCTGACTAGCCTGGTCTGCAAGGCTATGGAGCACATCATGGAACTCATTAACAGAGACATTGGGAACCTCCAAACCTTGGACCCTACCCAGTTTGGCTTTGTTAAGGGCAGATCATGCCTGCTAAACCTGGTGGACTTCTTTGAGACAGTTACCAAGGCATTAGATGAGGGAAAGGAAGTCCACACAGCTTACCTAGACCTCGCAAAGGCTTTCAACACCATTCCCCATTCTAGTATTATAGACAAGCTCACCAGCTTGAACATAAACCCCTACATCATGAGATGGGTTGCCAACTGGCAAAATGATAGAATCCACATGGTGAGAGTTGCAGGCTCTACATCCGACTCTAAACCGGTTACAAGTGGTGTCCCCCAGGGCTCAGTCCTAGACCCCTCCTGTTCGGTATATACTCCTCAGAGGTACAGGCAAGCATAGGAAGACTATGGATGACCAAGTTCGCAGATGACTGCAAACTAGGGACCATAATTGATTCTCCAGATGATACAGACACCCTCCAAAAAGGTCTCACTGAGATGGATACCTGGTGTCAAAATCATGGCCTCAAGCTAAATGCCAAAAAGTGCATAGTCATCCACTTTGGAAAAAACAAAGAACCCGTGAACTACCACATAGGTGGTAGTCCCCTAAATACAGAAAATGTAATAAGGGATCTGGGGACCCAAGTACATAGTAATCTCTCCTTTGATAATCATATTGCCAAGGTGGTTAGAAAATCCTTTATGTGGCCCACCTAATCACAAAAGGGTTCGCATCTAGAACAAAAGAGGTTATTGTGCCTCTCTACTCATCACTCATTAGACCCATCACAGCATACAACGCCCCATTTGGGATGTACCTTACAAGACACCTGCAACAGCTGGAAAGACCACAAAAGTACCTCACCAAGAGGATTACTGGCCTCAAACAGATGCCCTATGCAGCCCGACTCAAGAAACTCCAGCTGTACTCGGTTGCATACCGCTTACTCAGAGGTAATCTCTGCCTGACATACAAGGCCATGTCCAACCCAGAATTGATGGACATGCTCCACCTAAAAAAAAAACAAATCCCAGAGAGCCACATGCTCTAGAGATATAAACCTCACCACAACAATAAATAGGACATGCTGGAGGGATAGATTCCTGTCCCAGAGACTCCCCATGCTTTGGAACAGGATTCCAATATACATCAGGCAGAGCCCCTCACTAACACTCTTCAAGAGTAACCTAGATGGGTGGATGGGAAACAGAAAATTTACCCCGGGGATCACTGTAGTGGCTCTGCTGGACAGTGGCGCAGGGAACTAATGGCTCTGCTGGACAGAGGCACAGGGAACTAATCTAAGGGGGTGGCAAAAGACAACACATTCTGGCTAGGCTTATAAATGCCCTTGGGCAGATAGCCTAGTACTTACCTATAAACCTATATGATGATGCATTGGAAGATTTAGAACTTACTGATAGAAAGTACTTTGACAAAGAAAAAGGTTATATGAAGAAATCAAGAAAAATACAATAACCGTTATATAAGAAAAGATAACTTAAAAGGAAAAAGAGAAGAAGTATTGAGTTACTTAAACAGATTACTAAAGGAAGATGATAGTGTAATGAGAGGAATAAAATGTAAAAGGAAAAATACAAATAAATCCAGAAAAGATTATGCATAGTGTAGTACAATATGTAAAAGAAATATTTAAAGATAAAGATAAGGCAGTAAAAAAAACATAGAAAGTAAAAAAAGTTAACAGAAAAAGAGAATAAAGTGTTGGAAAAGAAGATTTCTTTTTATGAGCTAGATAAAGTATTAAGACAAGTAAAAATAGATTTGGCTGCAAGAACAGATGGAATAGGATATGAAATGTATAAAAATGTAAGGGATTGGCATTGGCATTTGTTGACCGGAAAAGTCCATTGGGTCAGAAACCCATTTTCAGTGGAGGCCCGGGAGAAAAGCTTCACAAAAAAAAAAAAAATATATATATATATATATATATATATATATATATATATATATATATATATATATATGGGGTCTGGTTCATTTCTCCAAAAGCACATTTTGCCGAAAATTATAAAATTATGTCAGCAAGACCAAATCGCCAAAAACACATTTTGCTGAATTTCATTTCACCAAAAATAGTAGTGGCAGTGTATATGCTTTTTCACCATGGTAGTGCGATCCTGGAGTTAGAATATATAGTTGGGGGGTGTGGGGGACATAGCCCCCCCACCTAGCTTGAATTATATGATGCAGCTTCTGTTAAGAGGGTAAGTACTTTTTAATCAAACTAGGCACACCCCCCAATGTGGGGTGCTGTGCCCCCCACAGCCCCAACTATATATTCTAAATCCAGGATCGCATTATAGTCGGGAAAAGAGCATATACACTGCCACTACTATTTTCAGTGAAATGAAATTTGGCAAAATGAGTTTTTGGCGATTTGTGCTTTCAGTGATTTGGTCTTGGTGGAATGAAATTGGTGAAATGTATTTTCGATGAAATGTACCAGATCCATTTATATATATATATATATATATATATATATATATATATATATGTGTGTGTATGTATATGTATATGTATATATATATATATATATATATATATATATATATATATATATATATATATATATATTACAGAGTATTTTAAGGATAAAATAGGCAAAGACATAAACAATAAAAAAAATTACTTTGGCACATGAAATATCATGCACAATACCTTAATAGTTAAAGCACTGAAGAATTAGATTGGCACAAGAAATATAATACAGAGTACATTAACACTAAAAGCATTTGAATAATAACGTAGTTTTAAAGCAAGCAATTCTAGTAAAAACTTAGGAGGTCCTAGACATTGCCTAGAAGTAGATAGAGAGATTTGTAAACTCTGATGTTATAGAGAAAGTTTATAGTCATGTGTGGAGTCACTTAAAAGAGGGAAAAGGCAACTAGTAGATAGATGTTTATTTTATTTATGGTGGCTTAGAGTTATGTATAGAGGGACAGATATGATTATTGAGGTAGTGGCATTTTAGTGCAGATTTAAAAATGTTAATGAGTCTAGCTCAGTAATATGGGAAGACAGGGCATTCCATATTTGGGCAATGGAGGATGATTATAGATATTGTCCAGCTCTTTTGTTGGGTTTGGTTATTGTTAAAAGTTGTTTATTAGAAGACTAAAGATTGCAGGATGTTATATAAGATTTTATTGTTATTTATTTATAAACAAATGTGAAATAAATAAAAATAAAATAAATACATTTTGAATGAATGGTTAACTGACGGTTTTATGTATAAATAATTATGTAGTGGAATTCTTAAATTCATATGGCAGAAGGAAAATAGAAGACAAAAAACTGGAAACTGATAGTATTGAATGATAATGATAACATCTTTATGAAAATAATACAAAAGAGATTTGAAAGTAAAATGGAAAATATTATGGAAGATAGTATATATAGTATAAAAGGGAAAAATTGTCAAGAATTATTAATGGTAGTTAGAGAAATTGTGGATGATATTATGAATAGGAAAGAAGAAGTGAAAATCATGATAGGAGACCTTAATAAGGCATGCAATACAATTGGACATGAAATCGTATGATTCACAATGAAAAAATATAATATAAAATAAGTGAGAATATTAGGAAATTATGTATGCTGCCGTATAGTACTAATAAAGTAAAAATACCTGTAAATGGCTGGTTAAGCCAAGAGGTATATATATATATATATATATATATATATATATATATACATACATATATAAAGAGTGATGCAAGACAGGGATGTCCAATGAGTTGTATACTCTTTGTATTTGTTATGAATGTGATAACATGTGAAATAAATTACAAAATGAAGGATGTGGGGTATATAACACCTGAAGGGTTAAGAATTCTAGTCCTGTTAAGATATGCAGATGATATTATAAGAACTGCAAAAACAAAATTTGGAGAAAAGAAGTAATAATTTGCACAAATGAATGTCTGGAGGTGACTTAAATAAGTAGAAAAGTATAGGTTTAGGTGATGAAGTAAAGATGGGGTATATATTTTACAATGAATTAAATTTTTATTTTGGATATACAATCTGGCAATAAAGATGCAAGTAAAATTTAATGGGAAAAAAACAATAGAAGAAATAAAAGAAATCTGTCTTTTCTGGAGAACATATAAATTATCAATCAGAAAAAAGGCTTATTTGATAAATTTAGTACTGATGGGAAAATAGTATACATAGCAAGTATGTTTATGTTGCCAACAGTATTTGAAAAGGAATTACTGCAGTAAATTCTTTTCTTTTACATGGAGCTCTAGATTAAACCCCAAACAATAGGAGTTTTGTATGTAAATAAAGAGGAAGGAGGTTTATGGCTAATTAATACAGTGGTATATGCTGCTTCATTAAATTTGTACAAAGTGTTAAAGTGGATGAGATATTAGTAGTAACACTGTATAAATATGATAAATGTTAGTGTATAGTAAAAAAGAGCAACAGAGAAAAAAAAGTGTATAAATGAAGAAATGAAATGTAACCAAGAAAAAAATATTTCTGTGGAAAATAAAAATTGATGAAACAGAAAATGATAGAAAAGTATGGTCTAAGAATGTAATGATAAAAAAATTATGTAGCACTATGAGGAAATCTAAATGATGAAAAAATTAAAGCTGTAAAAATAAGAAGTAAGTGGTGCAATCAGAAAATAGAATGTCAAGATTTTTTGTGGAGACTGGCACTAGATGAATTAAGTTAAAGGAAATATGCCATATAAAAGAAACATGACAGGATATGTTTATATTGTCAAGAAGAAGCCAAAACTATTGATCATGTGTTTTTGAAATGTAAAAGAGTAAAAAGGTTATGGGGAAACTATGTAAAGAAGATTTTTTCAAAGATATAAAAGAAGCGAATAAAATAAACCTGATTAAATATGGAGATTATAAGAATGGAAGTAAAGAATATGTTAAACAAATAGATAAAAAGTTATTTTATGTCATATGAGTTATATGGAATGAAAGAGTAAATGAATTTTAGCAACCATATGAAGTAATATCAGATGGTTATGGAAAAAGGAGTGGTGGTCTAATAGGAATGAAAATGTAGTATGATTGTAAGAAAAATTATGAATATGTTTAAACATATTTGTATATACATTTGTACATTTGCAAACATTTGTAACTATATAAATATGTTGTAAGTAAGAGTTCTTTTTTGTATATAAAGAACATCTACTCTTTTTGACAGATGCTGTGTGATCTTTTACATTCACCTGAGCTACTATCAATTCAAGCAGATGGGACCTGTGGTTAATACCTCATTCAAAGGATGACACACAAGGAGTGTAGCACCCTCATTATACTGCACTGCAGTGTCAACAATCCATCTGCTTGGTGTGGGAATAGAACCTACAGCCTTCTGTATCAAAGGCGAGGGTGGCACCTGATGCACCACTGACACTAATTAAGGTAAAAGAGGGACATGGCATAAGTATGAGGCAAAATCAGGGATTTGCAAAATTAGAGACAGAAAAGAGGCAAACTACTCTAATTCATTTAAAAGTTAACAGAACAGGTTTTGCAGCAACATGCATTTCTTAACATTTGAACCACAAAAAACTATGAAACTAATAATTTGCATTACTGACTGAGTATAAACCTTAATGCTTTTTTTCAGTGTTTTATCAGAAAATGAACACACAAGTGGATGTATGGCAGTTACTATATGGGGTTAAGACTTTCAATTCTCAGTGAGCTGTTTTCTGTAGTCAAGGGTGCTGAGTTTGATTCTTTTTATCTCCATTTTACTACTGTGAGACTTTGATTAAGTTGCTTAATGAGACAGTGCTCCTTGGTTGCCACTTTACCTGGTTTAAATACAGAAAAACAAACAGATAAGGCATATACATGAGGATAAATGCTCATGTGCAGTTTCTGAACAAAAAGAGCAGAGCCAAATCATGGTCAAATAACACCCTAGCCAGAGTGATGGATGCCAGACCTGACCCCACCCCCGCAGCCATACCAAAATCCTATAACTTGGCTGTCTCTCCCTAGTTACCATAAAACACTATTGAAACATGTCAGTGTGCATACAGTTTTGTTCTTTATATTTACAATGATCACAGAGATTTAGATTGAATTCATTTTTTATTAAACATTTTATTGAAAAACACTGACAGACATTTAATTACCAAAACTAAATACCCTCATCCAGAAAACAGACAGCACAAGCAACAATAAACTTATTTTCCTGAATCTCACATTTATTGAAAATACTCCTGACTATCCATCAAACTACAACTGACATGCAAGGATTCATAGTCAAATTGCTTATAGTAAAACACTAATTAGGGACTATCTGATGGGTGCAGGAATTCAAAAGATAAATATGTAATGCATTTACTAACAGCCTAGGACAGACTGCTAGACAAAAGTGTCTTTTTTCAAGAGCAGCTCATGAGTACTATTGAATAAAATAACTTGGTCAGACTCACTACACAAACAAAGGCTGAGAAAATCAAAAGCAGCACTATGGGAAGCAGCTCATTAACAGCATATAGCCTTACTCATCTGCTACTACTGTAGCCCAACACAGTGCATTTCACAAAATAAAAATGTATTCATAATAGGTTAACATTAAACCTGTAGACTTCATGCTGTGCAGTTTATTCACAGACAAGCACATTGTCAACAGTCAACAAAACAAGGAAACCAAAGCTCATACCCAAACAGCATGGCTCATATGATAAAGCTACTGTTTACTACAATCAGGGTCTTCCTTTACACCATAACTACTCTGGGATGCAGGACACACACACAAACATAAACACATACAGATGTAAGTATCAATTACAGCCCCCCGCATGAGTGCATACATTCAGATGTTTGCTTGAGATAAAATGAATGCACAAATGCATAAATAATGACTAAAAAGTGTCTTTCAGTTCACTACTGTGAAAACTATTCAGTGCATCCCACTGGGCATCCCCCATCCCCGGCCCTCCAACCCCTTCACTGAAGAATCAGAGATGAAGACCCAACAATCAGGAACAGATTTCAAATATTTCTCTTATGTGCTTAGAAAGTTACATTACCAAGCATTTTCTGAAGGTCACAAAGTCTGAAACTCACATACCTGACATTTAGTGACTGTAATCCAGAACAAGTTCCAAAAAGACACAAAATCTACAAGGAAAAGGCCAAAATAATTCTCAAATTCTTTGGTGAAAAATTATGGACAAAGCCAAAAATAATTGTGGGGGGGTTTAAATACTATTTTTACTATTTGTTAAACCCACTGGAGAAAGTGTCTCTTTCTGGAATGACCCACGAGTACAGTCTGAGTGACTTGCTCACAGTCTCACGTTCAAATCATGTACTATTGAGTATATGACGCAACTCATTGATAGATAAAAGCCTTAAATGCCAAACACACATTAATTTGCTTAGGTTAACAGAACTACAACAGGTGCTGCATGGACATGCTTTTTCTAAATAATGAGAATTATGAAACTCTACCAAAAAAAAAGTTAAGGGAGGTCTTGGTGTTCAAGTTTAAGGCTCCAGTGGTACAGAGTTTGATTCTCCAACTGTGTAACACTGAGCAAGTCACTTAAACAGAGACCCCTACCTAAATGGAGTATTTGTATTTTATACAGAAACCCCTACCTAAATGAGGTATTTGTATTTTATACAGAGACACAGAGACAAACACACACACACACACACACACACACACACACACAATGATTTACCTTGTGTACTCTGACAACCACCTAATTCTCAGACAAATGCACTATGTGAGACATGTAGTAATGCAATGTCATTAAGAGGCAAGGCGCACATAGAAAAGCACTTAAATTACCAAAGAGGTTATCAGTAATACACACAAACACACATACACACACACACACACACACACACACACACACACACACACACACACACACACACACACACACACACACACACACTTCACCTACCTCACATAGTATGGACTACACACATAAACCCACATATGCCAAGGCTGTTAAATGTAATTTCCCTAAACCACAAAAACCTTCCAGAAACTGCACACACAAAAAAAGTCCTCAGCAACCTCAAGAGCACTCTACAAAAACAGCACTCAACAAGGCACATTTTGCAACAACCTACGGTGTCTCAATCTAAGTCCATAAGGCATACCACCACAGAACCCAATATTCTGGTTATAACAGACTCCATTTTGAGATACACAGATGTCCCACTGACCGGACTAAACAAGGATGGTCAACTGCCTTCCAGGGGCTAGTATCCATCATATCAAACACACACTTAGGTTGCTGACCCCCAAGTACAAGTATGACTCAGCCATTGTCCATATGGATTTAAACAACCTGAGTCATACAACACCTCCTTTGAGTATATGAAGATGGACATGACTGACCTCTCAGATTATGTATCTCAGGCTGATATGAACCTAACATTGAGAAGCATTCTACCATCTCCAAGGTTAATGCCACAAGGTAAACAGAAAATAACTGACTTTAACAATTGGCTTAGAGTATGGTGTCATTCAAAGGGGATACAATATTTATCAGGATGGGAGGACAAGGGCAATAGACCATAATGCTTTGTCAGGGATGGCCTGTACCTTTCCTCTGGGATTTTGAATATTTGTTAACCCCCCCCCCCAAAAAAAAAAACTGTCTATTTTAGGCATTGACATCCAAATAAACCTTCTGACATAGATGCAACATAGCAGGAAAATCTGAAGTTGTTACTGCTCAATGCCAGGAGTCTGAATAAAAAACTCCACTTTCTGCAAGTTACTTAAAGGCACTGTTCACATTCCCCATTCAACCCACCATGATACTCATGGGTGACATGATTCTTGCAGCCTCCTTTGTGAACAGAAGATTTGTTCTTTGGAACAATCTCTCTGCACAGTGTGAAGCACCTCTCCAATGTAGGATTACTAGGATGAGTAGAAGAAACATCCTCTCCATCCTCCTCCTGTTCCACATTCTCAGCTGATAGATCCTGTTCTGTTCTGTTTGTAAATGGCATGCCTTATGCAGACACTTTTTACATCTCTTCAAAGGGACAGACTTGAAAACAGAAAAAGGTAGATATCTTAACATCATCTTCCACCTGGTCTGAGGCAAGACATACCTAAAAGGGAAATTTGGAGGGTGGGGATGCACAAATTGCAGGGAGTACCATAATGACAGCCCACGGGAAAGAAAACAGGTTTAAAGAGCTGATCCTGCAAGGAACTTAACAGAATTTCTAGAAGTGACTTGGACATTTGTTGCTGAAAACACAGACATCTGTAAAATTGACAATGGCAACATTTGGTACACTGATGTTAGCACAATGACTTACACTGGCACCAGTAATGCTGGGAATGATGACACAGATGGGGCTGGTACCAGGGAGACCAAAGCCAATAATACTGACACTGGGTAAATAGACAGGTGGAATAGATACCAGAATAACTGATGATAATAAAACTGACATTGTGGTATTCAACTTGATGCAATCATTGAATCCTCCCATGACACAAACACCCTCCAGGAAGGTCTGACACGGACTAATAATAGGTGCAGAGTCATGGTCTGAAATTCAATGCCAAAAAGTGCATAGTAAGTATTTTTGGTAAGATGGCCATCCCTTCAAGTTACTCCTTTGATAATACACCCCTAAGAGTCGACCCAGTGGTCAGAGATTTGGGAATCATGTTGACAGTGACTTGACCTTTGACCATTTGTCTACTACAGTAAGGAAATCATTATGTCATTGTTCCATTATACATGGCCCTCATTAGATGAATCATTGAATAAATGCTCCCTTCAGTATGTACCTATCCAGGCATATGCAACAACTGGGTCATCCATAGAAGTTCTTCACAAAAAAGAACACATGGTGTACAAAACAAGACCTATGCAGACTGCATCATAGCTTTATCCTTATATTGCTCACCTACATGCATCTGAGAGATGACCTGTGACTGGCTTACAAAGCATCGTCTGGATCCAGAATTAACAGACCTGTTAGACATACACAAAACAAATGACATTAGAAACACCAAATCCAAGGACCTTAAGTTCATCTGCAACATACCTATAACACGCTGGAGGGATATGTATGTGTCTCAGAGACTACTCCTTTTCTGGAGCAGGCATCTCATCCATAGGAAACAGGATTCTTCTCTGCATTTATTCAAGCACAGCTTGGATCAGTGGATAGGAAATAGTGAATTTACCACTGTCTGGCACCTATGTCTCTGTCAGAAAGAGGAAACTTGTAGATGCTGCTCAAGATATATATATATATATATATATATATATATATATATATATATATATATATATACCCCACTCAAACCTAAGGGACCAAAACCTGTCCAATACTTTTAGAAAGCATGGCTAGGCTTAAAAAGATCATTATACAACTAAAAAAACTGTAGTAAATAAAATAAACAACCAAAAAAACACTGGTCAGTGAACAAATACTTATTCAATCTTAGCGCCTCAGCAAAAGCCTTCAAGATATAAAAAACTTCATACAAAACAGATCATTTTATAAAGCTCCCAATTAATTAATTAACCACACATTAAGTCAGCAGCCAATAAAAGGCTGAAAAAAACACACTTCATTTAAAGCAATGCCTTCCAATTACAGTCCAAGTTCAGTCCAAAAGGAGACAGAGTACCACATTTTAAAATGTAGGTGGTTTTGTAATGCAATTTCTTTTTAAGATCAAAACTATCACAACTTACAATTTTTTCCAAAACAGTACTTTTCAAGCAACTAAACTCTGACAAGACATATAATGAGCTGCTACAGGACTTTCAGCTTTCTTGCACTTTATATCTCTAATGTGTTCCTGTAGTCTAACCCTAAATGCACCTTTGGTTTCTCCAACATAAAAAAGACCACAGGAACATCTCAGTGCATAAATCACCCCTTCACAAGAACACATGAAAGATTGTCTAGACACATATTCAATACCATTAATCTGGCTAAAAAATGGAACTATATATTTACAAATAGAACAATTTTCGCAAACAGACATACCCATACCTACAGGTTGCACATAAAAATATTTTTCAGGGACTACAAAAGAACTATGGACTAACATGTCTTTTATGCTCCAACCCCTTCTGGGGGACAAAGAAGGTCATAGGGGTAAAATATTCTTCAAAATTTTATCTTTCAACAAGTAATTCCAAAAATATTTAATCTCATAAATCTCATCGGATAAAACATTATAGGTAGTAACAAAATGTATATTATCTATTTCATGAGCATTATTCATAATTTACCTTCCTATTCTATCACTGTGCTCATATTTTTCTCCATTATTTGCACATTGTTTTACCCCAAAAAGACGATTCAAAGCTTTTTCCAAAATATTTGAATCATAGCCCCTATGTAAAAAAAAAAAAAAGAACAAGTATGAATCAGTACCTTAGTCAGTACATCTTCTTTGTTGCAGAGTCTGGCTATTCTTAAAAATTCACCATAAAAAAATGCAACAAATGAGAAGGATGGCAACTCCTGCCATCCAATACATGATTGATGTCTGTAAATTTCCTATGTACTCTAGTTAAAATGGCTTCTCTGATTACCCCTTCCAGCTCCATATCCAAAAACACTACCGTGGAACCTGTCATGACACCATCAAAAGTAATACCAAATTCATTCCACTATATATCATCTACAACGTCTCTAACAAACATGTATCCAGCTTCACACAAAAAAATTAAATTGTCAATAAATCTAAAATATTTAACAATAAATTTCTTAAAAAAAATCTAATCTATACAGATGTCTAACTTCAAACAACCCCATAAAGAGATTGGCATACATAGGAGCAAACAATGCTCCCATCGCTGTCCCTTTAAGTTAATGAAACAGTTCACTGTTAAACTCAAAAAAATTATGTGTCAGACTAAAATGTAATAATTCAATAATATAATTAATGGGCTATCTCCCAAAAAGTGATGGACTGCCCGTATACCTAATGTATGACTAATATTTGTATATACGCTCTTAACATCCATAACAAGCCAATAATTCTTAGCATTCCATTGAAATAGCTGAATTTTTTTCTAAAAAAATCAAAAGAATCATGAATATAAGATTCTAATTTCGTGACAGGTTTCAACAAGTATTTATGAAGTACTATACCTACATTATGTAAAAAATAATTGGTTGCAACCACTGTAGAGTGACCTATAATAAAGGATACTGGAATATTCTTATGTACTTTCAGGAGGCAATAAAACTTAGCCATAGAACAACCTTGTGTAGTACATTTCTTTTCAACATCATCCTTGGAGAAATACCCTAGCCTAAAACCCTTATAAATTAAGTCATGAAACTCTCTCAATGCTATGTCATACTCAATTCTCCTCACTTTTCCATACACACTTTCATCATTTAAATTATCGTCACACATTTTTTATATTGAGTAAAGTGCATAAGTACAATTTTATGACCTTTATCTGAGGGTTTAATTATCAAATCACATTGTTGACTCATATTTTTTAAAGATAGCCATTCAGTTTTAGTCAGATTAAAAAAGAAATTATTTCTATCAACACAAAAATTCTTACATGTACCTTCAACAAGCAAAATTTAACATAGCAGAAAAACTTTTTATATTCTCATTCAAAAAGGGAGGAATAAAGTTGCTTTTGCATACATCAGAATTGTCTAGTAAACAGTAAGCACTGGAATCCTCACATATACTAGAGTCACAAGAAAAATACATTTCATCAAAACTGCCTCCTGAAATATTTAAAACATTATCAACAAATGCCTTTTTAGACTGTTGATTAAAATAATAGATTAAATGCACCTTCCTAATAACATGAAACAAGTCAGTTTTCAACATATAAGGTTCATAGGTAGGTACTAGGCTATTGGCCCTGGGGCCTATATAAGCCTAGGCAAAAAGGTTCCCTGACTTTCGCCACCCAAGAAAATTATTTTCCTGTGCCCCTGTCAAGCAGTGCCGCAGAAGTAATCCCCGGGGTGAATTTTCTATTTCCCATCCAGTCGTCCAGATTTTTCTTAAAGAGGGCCAATGAGGAGCTTTGCTTGACATGAATGGATAGTTTGTTCCAGACCTGGTAAAGATAGTAGGTATAAATTTCAAACCAAGATTTAAAATGGACATTACAGCATCTGGTAAAACACACCCTGACAAATTCAAAACTACATTCTCATTCTTTACAAGAAATTGCAAGTCTCGTGCAATGCACAAAACAGTTTTAATGTCAATACCATCTCTTCTTCTTTCCCTGCCACTGCTGTCTATCCTTTGAGTTGTCAAAATTCCCGCGTTTACGATTCGAGTTACCCTTCTGAAATCCGTCACAAAAGTTATCCTGCATAAAACCTGGTTGCTGAGCTGCCAGTAATGGAGGATAGGATGATTCTTCTTCATTTTCCATTTCTGCACCACTAACACCCGCTTCCGATGAAGCAAAAGACACTTCATGATGCTTCTTGTTCCTCTCACCCTCAGTGGGAGGTCTGCCCTTTCAGCGTCTGTTCTTATTGGTTCTTGCTACAAAGGCAGAACCATTATTATAATCCCTAATGTCTCTATTTAGTTTTTTTCATTTTATGTTCAATAATCTCAGCGAACAATTTTGTTAGTTTATCATTAAATCCTCCAGCCAACTGCTCAAAACAAGAAGAGTTTAACTGTGTTGATAACAAAGTGCACAGAGGAAATCTCTTCTTTCACCATTCTCCCGCTCTATGAGTATAGTTACCCATTCCATCACGCAGCGATGTGCTGCGAGTTTCCATCTCTGCTCAAACTTTTGATCTTCAGAGTCCATAGAATTAAATAGCAGAGAGGGATTCTTATACACGCACAGCCCATGGGGAGTAATATCCAACTCAATATACCTCTTCAGGCTGTGTATATTATATTGTAGAGAGGTTTCTTTAGTAAGCAAACATTCAAGCTTAGAAACAGTACCTTGTACGTCTGGTGAAAGAGCAGCAGTAGTTTGTTGTCCAACAGATGCAAAGGGGTTAGATAGTTTATACCATATGAGGGTCTGTTCTTCTCGCAAACCAGTACCTTGATCATGAAAACCTTCACAAACTCTGCCATTTGTTTGGCTAATATATTGCTCTGTAGTACGCTGACTTCCATTAACTGCATCTTCTCTAAAAAATGCATGGGCGCTGAAAATTAGGATCACTGGCTGCTGACTTAATGTGTGGTTAATTAATTAAATGGGGGCTTTATAAAATGTTCTGTTTTGTATGAAGTTTTTTTATCTCTTGAAAGCTTTTACTGAGGCACTAAGATTAAATAAGTATTTGTTCACTGGCCAATGTTTTTTGGTTGTTTATTTTAAAAAGATCATTAGCCTACTATTCTCCTGTTATCCTATGTTCCAATGATCAAAGACAAGACAGATGTCAGGGGGACCAATGCTTGTCCCAAACACTGGTGAAACAAGTACAAATGACACCAGAAAAAGGAGGTTTGAACACCAGAAGTTGGAGAGCAGTCACCTGTAGGCTCAAAACCAGGGGACAGACATCTGACTATAGGAAGAAATATAAGCCTCTTAACATTTAAACGTTCATGGGGCAACTGTAGAGAAGGCATTTCCAGGGATAGAGAGGCACACGGTTCCAAAGTGATGAGGAAAGGCTCTCCTTCAGTATGTCAGTTTTTTCATAATCAAGGAAGACAACTTTAACTTAGATTCACTATAAATATTCCAGTATCCTTTATTAACATTTGGGATACAGAATGTGATAGCACCTCTGCAGCATTCTTTCTTGTAAAAGTAAATTTTTAATCATTAGACAGAAATTCAGGCTTCTTGACTGCTTTTGTTCAACACAAGTCTTTGGATGAGATTTTTATATGATTTTTAAGTGAATACCAGATGTCCTTTGGTCCTTTGCTAGAATTTAATTCAAATACCGGACTTCTTAAACTACTTTTTTATCATCCGTATGTCTGTATTTATTCTCCTTAGAACTAGAAAAAGATGAAGGGACAATTGAAAAAATTAATGGTGGAGAACTATGGGTGTCAGAAGGCTGAGCCTGAGCTTGGCCTTCTTCCAATGCCTCTTAGTTGCATTGTTAAAACAGAGAAAAATTCATCACCTGTCAGTACTGTGCTTAACAGACAAACATCTTTAAAAGAAGATAGGGCAGATTCCTTAGCTAATTCTCATGGGTGTCCATGCACATGGGCTCATACCCAAGACAAAAGTAGCTCTGAAAGAAGATCTAAATCTGGAAACATAGAACAGTTTAATATGCAATGCTAATTTGTTGAAAGAAGACCACGTTTCTGTATAAACATCATTTAAGGAGGCATTACAGAAAAAGGCCATGGAGATGGTCACTGGTCTAGTAGAGTGAGATTGTGGGGGGGGGGGGGGTGAGTGCAGTATTGCAGGTAAAGCTTTTCCATGTTTCTCACAACAAAAGGCAATACAATTGGGTAACCTTTAATAAGGGTATGCTTGATAACTTTCTTGCCTAGTTTTACTTTGGTAAACGAAACAGCTAGTTGTCTTTGCTGAATCACTTGATTCTGTCCCAAGTAAAATGTAAGCTGTCTATGGACATATATGCAATGGAGTAGATATTTACCATGATTAGAATAGTTTGGGAAAATGCACAAACAGTTAATCAAAATTACACTATGTGACAACTTTAGTTCCTGGTGTCGCCTTTTTTCCCTTTGGAAAACCAGATAAGGAAGTCTGACGAAAAGTGTCTGTAACTCAGATTTTCCTAGCTGAAGTAATTGTCACCAAAAATTTTGTTTTTTGGACAACAATTAAATTTCAGCCAAGGCTGCAGAACTAAATGCCATTAAGCTAAGACTCTTAAATGCAAAGTAAATATTCCAAAAAAAGAGCAAAGCCTTTGAAGGGTGGTCTGAGATAGAAATTCCCTGCAAGAAAGCCTTACAGGCTTTCTGGAAGTCTAAATAATGCTGAACAACAACCAGAATGGAAGTTAAAGACAGCTGCCAAATGAACTTCGACAAAGGAACATATTCTTAATGGGAGCAAAAAATGGGTTCACACACTTGTAGATCACCGAAAACAGAAAAATAAGTCCATTGCCATCATATGGTATTGAAGTAGATGGCTAATGGGAACTTGAAATAATGGAAATTATCCTTTCAAAAAAATGGACCTTTGGCAATCACTAGAAAAAGAAAAGCCAAGCAGTATGCTACATGGCACAAAGGCTCAGAGAATAGATGCTAGAAGGGTTTACATCCCAAGTAGACTCCCGAGAATTTTTTCTCAGGTAGACATCAAATGTTGGAGGTTTGACAGGGAAGAAAGAGAAAATTGGGAACATATTTTCTGGGAGTGTGGTGTGTTGGCAGACTTTAAGGATTCCCCGCATGATGCACTGTCGGAGAAGCTGGGTGGGCAGATTGGTCTAATAAAGGAGATGATTTTTTTGAGCTATGATACAGAATCAGAATTGCCGAGACTAAGGCCTTTATGTGTCTGATTATGGTGGCTGCTCCAAATAGACCAGCAAGGCAGCACAGAGTTCAATATATTTATTAAATACTGATGAATATAACAGACTAGTTTCGGCCAACAGCCTTCTTCAGTGTAAATCAATATTGATTTACACTGAAGAAGGCTGTTGGCCGAAACTAGTCTGTTATATTCATCAGTATTTAATAAATATATTGAACTCTGTGCTGCCTTGCTGGTCTATTTGGAGCTGTCTACTTGGTTTGGACCGTGCATCCCCTCGTGCACAGGACTTGGTACATACTGATTATGGTGGCTGCCAAAACAGCAATTACTAGAAAATGGAAATCAAAATCTAAACCAGCTACACTAGAAGTAGTGAATATAGTAACAAAGATAAAACAACTGAAATTAACATCTTTAGAAAATGGTAGGAGCAAACTACATAGGAAAAATTGGGAATTGTGGGAACAATCCGTACAGAGGAGGAATGAGGTTTAAAAGAAGGCAGGACTTAAATGAGCTAAGTAATGTTTAAAAATGACTGGGTAAATGGTAAGTGATGTATAATGTTTGCAATTGGGAGTGTGTCAGTACAATTTGTGATGTAAAATGCTTGCAACTAGGATTTTATCAATATGGTTTGTTTTCATTTATATAAATCTTTGATTGTCTACATTATAAGTGATGGTTTAATAAGAATGTTTCTTGTTACAAAAAAGGGGGGTCAAGAATTGAATAATTTATGTAATGTTGCTTAGGTTATATGATATATAGCAATATATGTGAAATATGTTTATAAATGTGAACTTGTTAGTACAGTTTGATTACTTTTATATAACTGTAAATTTGCCTATGTCACAAGTAATAATTTAATAAAGGTGTTTAAAAAAGTTTACAGAGTAAGAAGGGCCAAAGAAGAGGGGAACCAAATCAAGCTAGGTCAAAATACAGGTATGAAAAATCACTATGATGTAAGGCTATAGTCAGAATTTGCACTGTGGATGGTGGAGGTAATGTCATTCGTATGGCTAAGTTTTCCATGTCAATCTACCATGATTTTTTTCCCTTGTGAGCTGTGAGATAATTATTACATCCAGAGAGTATCTCGACTTGTTCCAAATATTTCTGAGGAGACTTTGCATCTTCCTCATATGTAATTCTTGTAAGCAACCAGGAAAATACAAGAAAGCATTTACCCAGCATTCTCAGAAACTGTATTGTCTTTCTTAATTTTTCAGAATGTTTAAGGTTTCTAATACCTTTACAGAAAAAGACCCCCCTTCCTAAGACAGAGTATGATTAAACTTCATGAAATTAGTATTGCTTTAAATCTCTGATGTATGATATGAGTGCTCTTCTCAGCATCCACAATGTACTCAGAATTGAATCTTTCTGCAGCTCAAATGTTATCTGAAAAGGCAACAGATATAAGTATGACTGAAAATTTGTTTTTATTAGCTCTGTTGCTTCTACTACTATTGGAACTACCTAGATGTCTTTATTCCAGATTTCTGTAGTTTCTGCTTGCATATTGTAGTATTTTATAACTATTGCTAAGTACAGCTATTTCCATGTCTAATGTTAACTTTGACCTTTTCTCTTCAACTACGTTAACTGTTTTTCTTGCCTCTCCTTTCTTGGCTGTTGCTGTTGGGTGATCTCATTCATCAGGACTTCATTTTCAGCAACCACTTGTGGTTCATGCTTCTCAAGTACCTGCATGTTGTAGTGCTTGCACAACCCCCAGCATAACAGTCCTGCCACATTATTGTCTTTCACTGTACAGACCCTCAGCCATGACTATACTACAATCAGTAACAAGAAGTGCAAGTGTTTCTCCCTCTGTTCTATAGAACCTACACTTGTCTGTATCTCCCACTTTTCCTAAGAACATTGTAAACAAACATGAACATAGCCCACTATGGTTTAGATTCGCCTGTTCTTAGCCATTCGTGTATCAGTCTTGATCAATGTGTGGTTGTTCCAACAGTTGTCTGTACTTGCCGCAATAATTGAGGGCTTCCATTTTTTTTCCTTTCCTCTGGTCACATTCTTTATAATTCTTTCTTTTGCTTTTCTGGCACATTATGTTGCCACCTTCTTTTTTTCCCCTACTTCTGAGTTCTATTCCTCAGCCTTTGCAAACTGCTTCAGCTAGCTAATCTGTGCAAAGATGTCATTTTAAACTTATTTCCTTCATAGTTTAAAAGTTTTACTATCATTGGATCTGATTATGTCAATAAACCACCAAAGGCATATTGGCATAATGGTTAAGATATTTGCCTTACAGACACAAGGTGCAGGGTTTGATTCACCGATGGATTAATTGGCTAGGCTTAAAACGGCCTACAAGGGGAGTTAGCCTAATATTAATCTATGAACCTATATGTATGCATTCCTTCACTTGCAAACCTATACATACATTTAATTTCAAGGAGGCCCATACTTCCTTCAGATTGAGGGATATACAACTGTGCAATGCACTTTTTTATCATTTGATAAGCATTAAGTAGTTTTCTTGTCTGACTGATCCAATGACTTTTGGTAAGTCAGTCACACCAAAGCATATCTTTCAACCTCTTAGAGCAAGAAATCTGGACAAAGCCATGAATAAAAGTGGGACAAAAGCCGAAAAATAGGGACAATTTTTAAATAATGCTCTTACAAACTTAGAAAGTTGATAGAATAACAGGTTTTGCATTAGCATGAATTTTCTGAAACATATGAAGTCTGAAACCAAAATGTTTGTAATTATTTTCAACTTCAATCTTTAATGATTTACCACTAATTTGCCAGAAAACCACAATTTTATGAAAAACAGACCAAAAATATGAGGCCAAAGTCTGGACATTCTGCGAAAATCTGTAAAGTTGAGAGGTATGAACCAAAGCTGTAAGTTAGAACGGGTTACCTTCACTACACCGAATGTTCACTTTCCCAACAACTGCATTCCCGAGACCAGTTCACTGACATCTCTAATCACCGAAAGTCCGCATTACCGAAATGTAATTTCCTGACAAATCTGTACTGACACTGACATCCTTTACTGCCGATGTATAAAAGCAGGTATGTCTCTTTAACAGCTTCTAGGATGCACTACATGATCATGGCGGAAGTGGTGTTAGCAGGTCCAGGAGTGGTTGGAAATATTTATCCTGTGGTGCTTTCGCAAAAGGGCAAAGAAATGCTGCAAATAAAAGGATACTTATGCCATTTAGAATGCAGCAGAAGAAATAAACGTTATTGGGGTTGCAAAGACAAAATGAGTTTGCACTGTAAAGGTAGAGCGGTAACTATAAAAGTTACAGATGGAGATGAACTTGTAAAATCTGTTTCACATGACCACAGTGGGGATCCTAGGGAAGTTGAGCATTACACAGTTGCTAATGAAGTGAAAGTCAGAGCACTATATAGCAGAGATATCCCTTGTGTAGTTGTAGAGGATGCATTAGCTTCCACTTCCCTCACTGCAGTACATAATATTCCAAACAGAAAGTATCTTTGCCAGCAGATAGGAAGAGTCCATAGAAAATATCACTTAACTGAGGGAAGGCACAAACTCACTCTAATGACCATAGATTGTAGTTCTTACACTTTAAAGGAAAGTTCTTTCATGTATAAGCATATGGCTTACACTTCTACAGATACTGTTGTATATGCTTTTATTACAGTTAATAATCTTTATGACCTTAGCCGAGTTTCGATTTTATATTATGTGGCAGCAATGTACACGGGGATATTATGCGGAAGTTTTTGCTGATTGCCATTGTCGGTGACTTGAGATTTTTGTTGTCAGTGACTTGAGATTTTTGTTGTCAGTGATTTGAAAGTCGAGCTATAGTGATTTGGTGTAATGAAGTGTTGGCGATTAGAGGTGAACTGGTCTCGGGAATGCGGTTGTCGGGAAAGTGAATGTGCAGTGCAGTGAAGGTAACCTGTTAGAACAGGAAGAGCATAGTTGATTTATAACTTCAGCTTTATTCCTAGATGTCATGGCAGTTTTCAGTACTAATTCCAGCCTTCTAAACTCTTTTCACTACACTTTACTCCTATTTTCTCATGCTGCATTGCTGACCTTTCATAGAGATTTATACACTCTCTTTTGTTCAAGTTATTTTAAGTTATTTTAAACCAACCTAGTTATTTTTGATGCTTCAGTGTTCCTGCTGCAAGTATTGCTTGTTCACATTTATCAAGCCCAAATGTCATTTTCATATCACTCAAAAAGTTTTAACCATTTGTAGCTGCCCTTTCAGTTGATTGTCTGATGACAGATGTCATTGGGCAAGACAGATGTTAGGAAGTCAAGCTATAGCCATAACCTATCAAGTAAACGGCTTAATGGGTAAAGTACAAGGCAAAACAGCAGTGGTGATAATCACTCTGAAATATCCTTGTTTGAATTTTTATTCCTTGGAAACTAATTTTCCTCTTATCATGACTTAGTTGTGAAATGATGTGTCATTTGTTTCATAATAACTGCTATGTAATTTGTAAGTGCAGGGTGTATTTTATACATCTGTATGCATTAAATAATCCATTAATGTGGAAAGTTGTAGAGTATTTGTTCTTTTTTGTAATCTATCCATGCCATACTTGGTCTCTGTCCCTTTTTGCAGCACTCGTAGCTTTGTTACATATGATTTTCCCTTATTACCTTTCTGTTTTATTGCCTTGATTGATTTTTTTTTTATAAGTGACTATAAACTCAGTAGCAATTCCAGTATGTAATTTCTATGCTGTCAGAAGTCAGGTTATTGTTCTATAGTCCTTAGGATGACTTTCAGGTTTGTTCTTAAGGAAAAGTATTTTTATCCCGTTGTTAACCTGGCTGGTGTCCATTCTGGACATGCATATAAATAATTTTAAACCGGGATAAATCTCGGTGCAAAGATCTTAATACCTTAGGACTAAAGTTAGGTACTACACATCTGGAACTGGGAGTTTTCCAGTCAACAGCCTTTCTTAGTTTTGCCTTACTTTCTTGGGTTGCTACTTCATTCCATTTTATGTCCTCTATATTAACACTTCTTAATGCTTCTATGCTACTGGTTTGCTGTGATTGTCTATCGTTAACATTTAAAATGTAGCAGGACTGCTTTCATCTGTACTGAATCTATTGTTGTTCCTAGAAAAGTTGCTTGTAGAGGGGTGGGGAGTCAGATAAGTGTTCTTTTGCTTTACTGTTATTCCCAGAGGAAAAATGCAATGTTTGACTGACGTGCTGAATCCATTGTTTCTTTGTGTTCATCGCTGCCAATTATCTAGATAGGGAAAATACATTATACTATGCTTCCTGAGGGTTACAAACACTGGAGCACAATGTTTAATAAATACACTAAAGGCTATGGATAGGTCAAATGGAAGATTTAAAAAACAGAAATGATAAAGTCCAGACTCTGCTGCTTCAACTGCCTTTCCTCACCAGGTCCCCTGAGAGGTGTGCACACATGCTACTCTAGCTTTACTTCATTTGTGGCTGCCCACCCCCACAAGTGAAGAATTTCTGAAAATTATCCTGCAAACAACTGAAGGCAAAGGACTCACTATTGGGATTTTTACTCGCTGAAATATTCTTATCTCTATCTCTACTTCACTTATGGCTGGCTACCCCCCCCCCCCCCCCCCCAGTGAAAAATTTCTGAAAATTATCCTGCAAACAACTGAAGGCAAAAGGACTCGCTACTGGGACTTTTACCCTCTGAAATATTCTTATGTAGGTGTATTCCCTGTTAACTAATTTCTGCATCTACTTGTTAGTGCTTTTACTTAATTTTATTATATTGGCATGGCATGCACACTTGCAAGGTCTTTCCCCCTTCTTCCAATCCCTGCCATTGCAACAAACTGCCATTAGCTGGCAGCAGAACATCACCAAACAACTGAATCTTAGCCTAGTTAAGCAGCTCATCTTGTAAGCAGGACAGTGCTCTACAGTTATTTAAATTCTCCAATATTTCTGTCTACTGTAAAGTCATGCAGGTCCCTTCACAGGAGTTAATTTTTCCATTCACTGTGAATAAATTGTGGAAGCACAGTAACTGGCATAATCCCTGTTATTAACGTACAACACTGCTTACCTTCATTACTTAGACTCCTGATACTTTTCTTTTCAAGCTCTTATCTCCTAGGTTGGGCTCTGCTCACTGCACTCCTCCCCCTCACTTTGCTCGGGCTTGCTCCACTTCTCTACCCTACCCCAATTACCACCCAACCCCTTGCTCATTTCCTTTATACCTAACATTACCACACCTACACCTAACCCCCATCCCTCAGCCAATCACACAAACAACCACCATCCCTCCCTCTCCTTTGCTCTCATATTACGCAATCTACACATAGTACCTCCTCACTCACAAAGTTGTTACAATCCATCTTACGTATATACTATCAGGACCCCTACACATTCCACAGGGTTATCACTATACAGTCCTACCACAACTATCAAATGAAACATGTACTCCCATTAAATAATTCTAACACTAGCATTCACCATCACAGTCCCTCTAACCTCAGCCTACTTGAACAACATTACAATCCCCAACATAAGTAACCTCACTTCCAACATTCATTAACTACCCCTTACTCATCTCACGCTCACTCTTTAACCACACTATCTATGAGCTACACCCCTACAAACTCCTCCATTATCAAAGCAAATATAGGGTGTCCCTACAATGTGACATAGCCTACTCTAAATACCTACAAACCATTATAATCATTGCCTCTCACCTGCTATGCACTGGTGATATCAAATCCAACCCAGGTCCAATAACAAGTTCTACAAATCACTGGAATCAGCCTAGAACCAATACTAGCCTACTTAAGAGAAAATCTGATATTCTAATAATAAATCATAACATAAGAAGCATCCTTCACAAAACCACTGAGCTCCATGTAACCATAGCATTATACTTACCTGGCATCATCTTCCTCACAGAAACATGGTTTAAACCACACATTAAAAATGAATAAGTACTTCCCCCTGGTTACAGCATACTGCGAAAAGACCGTACAGCTAAAAGAGGAGGTGGAGTCACTCTCCTATATCAGAACAACATCAGTGTTGAACTATTTAACACTGAAATCCCTACACTTAATAATGCAGAGATCCTACTTGCTAAGGTAAGACTAAATGCACAAAAACAGCTAAATATCTTAGGATCATATATCCCTCCACGAGAAAACATCAAAACCCTAGAATCTCTTCTCCAATGGACATCAGAAACCCTCCCCCATGAAACCATTATACTAGGCAACTTTAATATTGATTGGACCTCAATTAAATCACCCCACCCCTCAAACCATATTAACCTTTACGGATTCTCGCAGCTTATACAAACTCCTACTAGGCTAGACAAAACCTCAAAAAAATAATCAATACTACATTGAATTCTCACCAATCGCCCATCTTTCACCAATAATTTTGGTACACTACCTGACACTCTAAGCGACCATCTCCCAACCTTCTTCATCAGAGACCAAACTAAACTCACTAGAACTAGCTGTCTTAAACAGATCAGATACACTAAAAACTTCAGGGCTGAGACCGTTAATACAGCCCTTAAACACTCTAACTGGTCCCCACTTTTAACACTTCCTTTAGATGAAGCAGTTGAGTATTTCAACACTAACTTCTTAGGCCTTCTCAACCAACTTGCTCCACCAAGACAGATCCGCACTAAAACCATTTAAGCCCCATGGCTTACCAAGAGCACTAGGCAACTTATGAAACAAAGGAATAAAGCATGGGACACCTGGTGAAAAAACAAAACTACTCCTAATAGGCAAACATTCTTACAATTGAGAAACACTGTGAATAAACAAATCAGACTAGATGAGCAAAAATACTATAGTGAAATTCAAACTAAGCCTAATACCAACCCACAAAAGTTCTGGGCCGCTATAAACAGCATTCTACAGCCAGGTAAATCACCAACTCCTCATCCAAACATAGACCCCACCTCTATAAACACAGTCACTCAATTCAATGAGTTATTTACCAACTCTATATTAAAGCTGTCAACAGGCCCACACTCCTCAACCCCCACTATACTATACTATATAACCCATCAAATAACCCTAACTCCTTCACCCTTCAACCTGTACCAACTTACACCATCTATAGACACCAAACCAAACTTAAACCCACTACTTTAGCAGTAGACAAACTACCTGCCAAATTCCTACAAATAGCTGCCAAAGCCATTTCCTACCCAGTCTCTATAATCATTAACAGATCAATCTCAGAACAAAAGGTGCACTTCTCTGGAAAATCTCCTACATCATATCAATACACAAAGGGGGGAACTCCACTTACCTAAAAATCTACCGCCCTACAGCTATACTTTCCCCACTGGCTAAAATACTGGAAAAAATGTATCCACACCCAGGTCCTGACATATCTCCTCTCCAACAATCTTCTTGCCAAAACTCAACATGGATTCTGCTCCAACCATAGCACTACTACTGCACTCATCAAGTTTAGTAACCTAGTAAATATGCAACGCAACAACAGCCAACTAGTGTCTGCAGTTTTCCTTGACTTATCAAAGGCATTTGATATAGTCTCCCATACAAAACTAATAACATCACTCTCAGAATTATGCTGACTACTCCCACTCTATTATGGTTTCAAGACTCTCTTTCCCAATGCAAACAAGTTGTTCACTGGAAAAACTGCCTTACCCCCTCTACTTCCTGTAAAACTAGGAGTACTCCAAGGATCAATCCTAGGACCCCTACTTTTCACTATATTTGCAAATAATCTTCACAAAGCCACCCCTCTAGCAAACATGGTTTAATACCCTGATGACTCCACCTTAATCTGCTCTGCCCCCACCCTCCAACAACCTCAAATCAAGACACAAGAAGCTTTACATCCATCAAAACCTGGCTTACAAACTCCCAGCTAATACTAAATCCTAAAAAGACCCAACTTATGCTCTATCATCCTTCTAAAGCAGCAGCACCTACTCCCCCATTCTCTATTTCTACATCAGATAATACACCTATTTCCCCCGTCACACAAATTACTAGGGGTCATTATTGACAATAATATGAAATATGACACATACCTCATACAATAACCAAAATCAACAAAAAACTAGGTACTCTTTACAGATGTAAGAACTTCTAACCAGCAACAGTAAAGTTACCCTAGCTCATAGCCATCGTCTCTCTGCCTTACTGTATCCTTCTCCTGTACTAACTAATCTAAACAAGAGAGATTTAAACAAGCTATCAGTATGCTACAACAAAATAGCAAAATTCGCCACAAACTCTTACTACCGCACCCACCACTGTCAGGCCCTAAAAGAGATTTCCTGGATGGAACTCCCTAATACCTTAGCTCTAAATCATCTTCTGCTAGCTCATCAAATACTGTACCAACCTGACAAAACTCCAGCCATACAAGACCTGATCATCCTCTACTCCAACAACCGAGAACTTATATCCACTAACAATACTAATCACAATCTCTAAAAGCCATTGCAGCTCTGGTGACTCCCTGTATTCTAGCAACATTGCCAAGACTTGGAACACCCTACTACTACAAATCAGGTTACAACCTAATAAAACAGTCTTCAAAAAACAGCTTATTTCCCTCCTAAACAACTCCTGGACATGCAACTGCCTAGCACCTGGCTGATATATTCTAACTCCTTTCCTCTACCCACTATCCAACCTCTTTAAAACTCCCACAGATGCACTATATATTATCACACATTACTTGTAACTGCCTAGCACCTCGCTGATATATTCTAACTCCTTTCCCCTACCCACTATCCAGCCTCTTTAAAACTCCCACAGATGCACTATATATTATCACACATTACTTGTAACTGCCTAGCACCTGGCTGATATATTCTAACTCCTTTCCCCTACCCACTATCCAGCCTCTTTAAAACTCCCACAGATGCACTATATATTATCACACATTACTTGTAACTGCCTAGCACCTGGCTGATATATTCTAACTCCTTTCCCCTACCCACTATCCAGCCTCTTTAAAACTCCCACAGATGCACTATATATTATCACACATTACTTGTAACTGCCTAGCACCTGGCTGATATATTCTAACTCCTTTCCCCTACCCACTATCCAGCCTCTTTAAAACTCCCACAGATGCACTATATATTATCACACATTACTTGTAACTGCCTAGCACCTGACTGATATATTCTAACTCCTTTTCCCCTACCCACTATCCAACCTCTTTAAAACTCCCACAGATGCACTATATATTATCACACATTACTTGTAACTGCCTAGCACCTGGCTGACATATATTCTAATTCCTTTCCCCTACCCACTATCCAACCTGTTTAAAACTCCTATAGATTCACTATGTATTATCACACATTACTTACCAACTCACTGCCGCCTACTCCCCACTGTCCCATCTATACCCATTAACTCTCCCATAGACTAAGTTGAAAAGCTTGCCCTTAAAATGTCGATACACCTCATATGAACTTGTCTATATTCTCTTCCTTTTTTAGTTTTCCTTTCTTGTCTTATCTTCAGTACATCTTCAAGATTATCTCAACTAAACATATTGTATGAACAGCAGTCCTATGTTACTACCTGCTATACTTTTAATTGTATGTCTAAATCTCCATGCTTATGTGAATATCTTATGCAATCATATGTTATTATCTGCTATATTTTTGTAAGTGAATGTATAAATCACAATGCTCATGTAAATGTCTTATGTATAGTGTGTTAGCAATTGTTCTGGAGCTTTTCTCCCCAGGCTTCTGCTGAAAATGGACAGCTCTGTCCAGTCGGACCTCCCCGATGAACAAATGTAAAATAAAATAAATAAATAATAAACACGTCCAAAATCTGAGCAATTTTTTTTCTGATGTTTCATTCAGAAGTGGAGGTACTCGTCTTTGATATCTAATACACCTGTGAAAGCATATTAATCTATTAAAGAGATTGCATGCTTCAGAATCACTATTCAGAAATGCATTTTTCAGTTCAGATGTGCTTAAGTCTAGAACTGGTCTTGAGGCGCTATCTTTTTATGGCACTAGAAATAATCTGTAAAAAAATGCCCTGTTTGATGGAATGGAACTCTTTTGAATATCCTTTTTTACTAGAATATGATCCTTCATTTGAAGGGCTAAATACAGTTGATGAGAGTCTGAATAGAGAAAACTGCCCCTTTGGTTGCTGAAAAAAAATCCGTTGCATAACTTTGTTGAACTGTCTGCAGCATCCATATATCTTAGCTGTCTGTTGCTAGGCGGAAAGCTTACTTTGAAACTTGCCTTCTGGGTTTACGGGGAGAAGGAAAGAGCAAATGAACGGTAGAAGTCATTTTTAATGATCTTTGGCTGACACTACCTATTCCTGATATACAAGAACACTTGTACTTCTACCTGACTGACTAAATAAACTACCTGAAACTTCAACAAGCCATCTGCATTCCTCCCACTGGGAGAGCATCAGAGAAGAGTCTCCTAGATCTGCTAGCTGAAGTGATTTTATCTGGACTAATCCTTTGTATTCTCTCTTTCCTGGTATACTTGAGATATAGTTAGATTGTGTGCTTTCCTTTGAAGTAAGTTTGCTTACAAAACTGCTATGAAATAGCTCTTTGACTACAAAAGGTCTCCGAATAGTACTACAATATTTCTGATACTGAGGAGTAGGAGGTTCCTACATACTCTTAAATATGGACTAATTTCCTTTCTTTTCTGAGTTAACAATAATGTTATCTGGTGGCTGACCAAACGAAAACTGATTCATGAGAGTTTTCTTGATCTCATGTAGTCATTATAAAACTATTACGATCCAAGTTAATCTTTTTAAAACTACCCCAACACAGCGACTTGTAGTAGCATTCACAGCACCATAAGCGTATTTCAGTATGCATGCACTTCTCTTGCTTAGTGTTCTAAGGCTTTTCTATTTAGTGTCTGACATTGCTGGAAATAGATGGTAAATTTTATCAAATTTTCTCTGAGATGAAACTGTGATAAGAAGCCATGTGAACCAAAACTATAGCCCTAAAGGTGTTTATAATAACTATCAAGTAAACCTGTCTCTCTTTGAATAAAAATAATGCCAAGGGAATACGTTTTCCTTTTCCAGGTAAATTTGATAGAGAAAATAGCTACAGAACCTGCACTGTGGGCATTATACAATCTACCGCTGTTTTTAGTTGCTGGAGAGTGAACCAGGGCATTGACTCTTAGCTTTCAGAATATCTTTAAAAATATAATAATGGATTCAGATTGTCCACTTTGTGCATGGAAGCCTCACCACAACTCTCTCTCTAGATAGCCTTCCAAGATATGAGAGATGACCTAAAGGGCAACCAAAAAGTTCTCACATGAAAATTAAAGTCTCTGAAAAGGAAATGACTTCTCCTAGAATCCCAAACACTGGAAAGAAAAAATGTCATTAGGAATTATTAATTCGCTTCACAAGAAGTCTTCACTAGTGGAATCAGAAGTTTTTTTTCTTTTCCTCTTGCCGTCATGACAAAGGATATGCATCTGAGTGTTCAGCATTGATTGATGTCGTTCTTAACCAGTGCTCTGGCTTAGGTCCATGATGTTTCAGTACAGTTTCCTATACAAAATATAAATACCCCTTGTAAATAAATTACATTTGAAGGAAGGCTTCAGTAAGGCACTAGCCAGATTAGATGGTGCTAAAGAGACCATAACCTAAGAAATCACTCCAGCAGTTTGTTCATTCTATGTTGCATCACCTGATCCAACAGGATCACTGGGGACACCAGTGCAGATACTAGTGTCACTGGGGACACAGGGCTGATACCAGTGTCACTGGGGACATCAATACTGATACCAGTGTCACTGGGGACATCAATGCTGATACCAGTGTCACTGGGGACACCAGTGCAGATACCAGTGTCACTGGGGACAACAGTGCAGATACCAGTGTCACTGGGGACACCAGTGCAGATACCAGTGTCACTGGGGACACCATTGCAGATACCAATGTTACTGAGGACACCAGTGCAGATACCAATGAAAGTGCTGCTAAGATATTTTTGGTAGCACTGACATAGGGAAAATATCAGTCATTTAGACAATAACTTCAAATCCTTGATTTTGGGGAGTTATTTGAGTTTTAGTACCATCCTCAAAATCTAAAATGAAATGCCTCTCCATCTTTTGGCGATTCTCTATTAAATATTACTATGTTATTCTTCTCATGTGTTGCTATATTCCCTAAAATCCATTCTCAATAAGAAACTGGGAGCTCTTGAAGAGGAAAGCAATGGGACACAAGTTATTTTGTGATAAAAAACTGAACTGCAGTCTACAAAAACCTCAAGATACACTTTATTGATGTGCTGGTAAATCCATCCATCCATCACCCCTTTTTCCTCAGATTTTTGCATGGGGGTTGGAGTATCACTACAACAGTGACAATTATCTAGAGACAATGTTCACATCATCTGGTGGCTAGCCTTATCAAGGTTTTTCAATCATAACATGTGCGCGTGCGCACGCGCACACACACACACACACACACACACACACACACACAGGCAATTTAGAGAGTTCAATTCATCTAATAAATGCCTTTGGAATGCGAGTCGAAACCAGACCACATGGAGAAAACCCAAGCCATTACAGGGAGGATTATTCAGACTTCACATAGAAGACGCCACAGCCAAGAATCTAACCATGGAACTGCTGGTAAATATCTCCTAAGGAAAACAACAAAGTCAATGAGTGTGGCACATTACCCAGATTTATTACAATATCAAAGCAGGATGGACTGAAAAAAGTACTTAGAAATGTTGCTTTTATATAGGACTCTGCTCACCCACTAAGATTCAAAGCAATGATGGCTCATGGCCAGCAATGATTTTCATAAGGATTAAGACACAGCTGGTGAAAAGTCTAGCTAGGAATAAACATATATAGTTTGGTAAAAGCCAATGCTATCACTTACAGTTATAGTGACTCTCTACAAGGAAAACCTGAAACGAGGTAGAAGATTGTATATTGATGGATGGGATGAAGTTTGTAGCCTGAGAAACTTTTATATACCAGGTAGTACTGGTGACGTGGGCTACAGTCTTTCAAAATATTGTAGACTGATTTTTTTCAATAAACAGATCTGATAATGTGTTTTTTGAGTTTCCCTCACCAGTGGTTATCCAGAAAGAGCAAATAATATTCATTTTCAGTATCCTTACATGGGTAAAGACTGGAGCTAAACACCCTATAATCATTCCCTGGGCTGTGGACTACCCAGGTGTAGCAGCTGCAGACTACAAGAATGTACATTTTCAGCAATAAGATCTGAGTGGAAAGTGCAGATAACTATCTGCCATGACCATAGTAGCCATAAAAGGACTGTGCTCGCTATAAATGAAAGAACAATTTTAATGTCACCATCTTGAATTTCTCAATTTCTATGAAATGAAAATGCAGCAAACAAAAAGATGCCCAATGCTGAGAGTAAGAACACTTTAATTCCAAAAAACAGATAAAAACAAATAAAAACAGGTAAGCACTTTCACGATTGCTCGCTTCATCAGACCTTAACAAACAGTATGAAAAAACAGGCCTTTAAATACAAAAAACTTCCAGTTAAATAAAACCTATTAAACTTGTTGGGTGTTAACACTTATCAGTAAACTAAGCCTCTCTTCTTTAGGAGAGGCTTTAAAGCAACAGCACTATTCAAACCAGGTGGCACATGTGCTTTAAAGATGACAATCCATTTTAACTCGGCAAGTTCAGTCTCATTACTCAAATCCCCTTCCTTTAAACTTTCATTTCATGTCTGTAGTGCCAATAACTTAAAGCTATGACTCATACCAGCTTCAGATACGTTTCACTAATGCATTTGTTAATTTATTATTTCGTATATCACTCTGATGCTGCAGAATCCTATCCTTAAACATACAGTTTGTCTTCCCTATATAATATGAATCACATATATTACACTTAACCATATAGACCAAATTTTTCATACAACAGTCTGCATAAAAGGACAGACGCATAGGTTCCATACTTAATGGATGCATAATCAAGTGTGTAGACCATATATAACTGCATGCCTTGCAAGACCGGCATGCATGAGCGCCATTACGCTGGGAAGTGAGGTGCCTATATGGTTTAGTGTGTTTATAACAGAGTCGCTGTTTTAAGTTCTTGGCATTTTTAAAGCAAAACTTAGGAACTGGTTCTATATGTTCTCTGATAGAGGGATCAGTCAACAGGATGGACCATTTTTTCTTTATGACTTCACACACTTTATTAACCTCTGCTGAATAGGTCAAACAGACCATATTTACACCCTTGGTGCTGTTAGCCTCTGTGCCCCTCACTATACTTGAGGAGCTGTCAGAGAAGTAAGGTTTTACTTTAACACCAGCTGATGTATTCAGTTCTCTAATTTCCTTATCTATCTCACTGCCCTTATAGCCCCTCTTCAATAGATCTGCCTTTAGCACTGTTAAAGCTTGCTCTAAAGAGTCAGCATTAGTATGCAATCTCATGCACCTACGAACTTGATTTTTAACCATGTTCCTAGTAACGTGGGATGGATGCATACTAGAACGATGTAAGATGTTATTTTTCCTGCATGGTTTCCTATACATATTAGTGGACATGTTACCTAACATATCTTTGCTCACAGTAATGTCTAAAAAATCAATAATGTCAACAGAGTAGTGCAGAGAAAAAGACAAATAATTAGTTGAAGTCTCTAACATGTCCACAAATGCTTGAACCTCATCCATAGTACCAACCCAGACAAAAAATATGTCCTCCACAAATCACTTATAAAACATGACATGTTTTATATAGATCTTTGCTGAAGACATATTCTAACTCCCAAATGGCTAAAACTAAGTTTGCATATGTGTTGGCACATGCTGTGTCCATTGCTACCCTTACAACTTGTAGAAGGTATTCTGATTCAAACAGAAACAAAATTATTCTCTAAGATCAGCTCTAGCAAGGCACAGATCATGCTAACCTTAGAGTTAGAGAAGCCACCTTCTTTAATCAAGAATCGCCTAACCCGCTCAATCCCATCCTCATTGGGTATCATAGTAAACAGTGATTTCACATCTAGTGTAACAAACAACATTCTTTTGATGTCATTACTAAATCTACCCCTAACCCAGTTGTATAAATGCTCTAGAAACTGTTTACTATCTCTCAAAACTGTATCAACTTTGTTCAATACACCTCTCAGTTGTTTGTCGACATATATCGACATTGGCTCAGTGAGCCATCCCCATCCTGAAACTATGGATTTCTCTGGAGGGCTACTCAAAATACTGCATAGCCCTCCCATTCAAGGTATTAGTGTAGTATTTATAGATCTTTGATGAGAGGGCACTGTAAAAGTAAATTAAAAAGTTGCAGAAAGTATTTTAAGAATGACACCAACACAGGAATGAAGAAAGAAAATTTTGCCAATTAATAGAGGGGTCTATATTATTTTCTCAAAAGATGCCTCCATCAAACGGCTTTTCATCAAGCAGCTGTTCAGCGACTGTTACAATCATCAAACTTCTTTTCTAGGGAAAAAAAACTACTTGGCCACCAGAGCAGCCATAATACGAACTACATAATTTTAGACTCACGAATGTGAGGGGCTTTGTCCCCCCACCCACTTATATATACCAACTCTGAGATTGCACTACAGTGAGGAAAAGGCCTAATTTCATGATGCTGGCCATCTTATTACTTTCCCAGGGTAAAACTTCAATGTCGAGATCATTCACTGAAATCAGTGTTCGATGTAGTCATGTCGATGAATAGGAATTCGATGGAGGTATCTTTCGAGGAAATACAGGCCCTCAATAGAGATGATTGCAAGTAGGAGTACAGAAAATAGACGGGGGGGCTGGAATTTACTGTAGAAAACTAGCAAAGAAACCAAGGTACTGGGAGCAAATAGCTAGAGAGGGTAGAGTAATAGACTGGGATGAGTCCAAGTAGAAGTTCCCTATCAGGGATTTATATCAGAGTACATGTAAAGATACAGGGATAAGGGAGACAAAAGTAAAAGTACTGCTCTGGCAGTTTCTAGTTGAATCTAGAACAGAGGCTGCTGTTAAAAGGGGTTTAATTAGTAGGGCATATAAAACATTGCATGATAACTATATGAATCAATCAGAGGAGGTTAGAAAAGATTTGGAAGAGAGGCTAGAAAAACAATTTACAAGGGAACAATGGGAGGACATATGTGACTACTAAGTATGCAACAAAGTCCAGGAGTTTAGGTCTTTTCCTTTGAAGTGTTTGCATAGGTATTTTTATACACAAAGTAGATTTCAAAGAATTTTTCCTCAGGTATACAGCAAATATTTGAGGTGTGATGGGAAAGACAGAGGTAACTGGGAACATGTTTTTCGGGAATGCAATGAGTTGGCAGATTTAAAAATTTTCTACAGAGTACGTGGTTAGAAACTACTCTACAAACACTCCCTTGCCCATGCTTGGAACAAACTTTCCCTTGACTTGCGTTCAATCTCCCACACCTCACACTTTAAAAATGAACTAAAAGCTTATTTTCTCAATTCCAGAACCTGCCCTTGCCATGACCCTACCTAGTCTTCCTTCCCTTTATGTACCCTCAAAAGGACCATACTTAGTACCTCATTACACCTCTCTCTTCAATGTGTCTACTATGCATTTGCATAATTTTATACAAACAACATTTTTTATTGTTGACCTATTGAACTATATCATTGTAAAATTGTTACTTAGCTTCTTTTTAATGCAACTTTAACTTTATGCATGTAACCCAACATATGTGAATCTTTTTGCTGTAACTGCTATTATATCAATATTGTTTAAAATTGTATGTGTTTAAAATGTACTCCTGGAGCTTTTCTCCTCGGGTCTCCACTGAAAATGGGCCACAAGCCGAGTTGGACAAACCCGGTTAACAAATGTCAATAAATAAATAGACATTGGGGGAGCAAATGTCTGTAACTAAGGAAATGATTCTGTTGAGCTGGACCACAGTATCTGAATTGCTTTATTAGAAACTAGGACTTATTAAGTTTAAGTTTGTTGGATGTCAAAAAGCAATAATCAAAATTTAAACCAACTGGTACTGAAGTACTGACTATTATAAAATAAATAAAAGAACTGGAACAGAAATCTTTAGAAATGGGAAGAAACAAACTACATAGCAATAAATGGAATTTGTGGGAAGAATACATGCAGAATAATGTTCAGAAGGAGGAATGAGGTTTAAGGGAAGACAGGAATTGTGCAATTTATGTAATGGACTGAAAGACAGTTGTAAATTAAGAAAACAGGTAATGTATAATGTAAATCAATAGAAATGTTAATATGGTTTGCTTTCTTTCCTATTAATCTATGTGTGTGTGTATGTCTTAAATAATAATTTAACGAAGGTGTTTAAAAAACAGAACATTTGTTTTTTCTCCCCCTAAGCTGTGTGTGTCTTCTCTATCCAGAAATTTCAGCAGGTTTTCCTGAGTCTTCATCAAGGCAAGAGTACTGTGAATAAAGGTCTGAGGAACCACAAACACAGCTACTGAAACTCTGTCTTTAATGGAAACACAAATTATTGAGCACTTTTGTCTCAATAAAAAAAGAGATGTCATCAGAATACAACCCAAAATAAAACGAGCAGTTTAAATACTCTCTCTCTCTCTCACAACTCTACCAATCACATTTAAAAACTAATTAACCTTTTTGCCAGACTATTAAGTTTTTAAAAAAATGGATATGATAAATATTACCACAAAGCAATCTATATGTTAAAGTATTATAGTTTACAAAAATAAAATATATATCTAAATATAACTATCACAATCTATCCACTTAAAATAATTGTTATATTTTACTTACATTTTTATGTGAAATGTGTACAATGGAAATTGCATCGTTTAAACCTGGGGGAACCATTTTACTCAGTGTTTTTGTTGGTGCTTTTTGGTTTGTTGGCCAGTAGTACTGTCACAGCAGGGCCCTACCAAATCTCTGCTGCTGCATGATGCTCCTATATAAAGCCAATAAGCAGTTTCCTTTGGTTCCTTATGGTCCACTGGATCTTCAGAGTTGTATTAGGGTACTGCGTTACTCTCCTTCACGTGGGTAAATAGTACAAAAACAACTAACTGTATAACAGTACAATAAAAGATTATTAAAAAGAGTATGTATAATCTTATTATTGGGGTGGGGATAGAGGGATGACATCCTTACTGTTACAGTGACCTCTCACCAAAAATCCAATTCTTAGGTTCATAGGTTCATACTAGGCTATCTGCCCTAGGGCATTTATAAGCCTAGCCAGAGTGTGTTTGGCTTTCGCCACCCATTTTAAATTAATTTTGCTATGCCCTTTTTCGAGGTTAGTATACTGTGCCTCTGTCTAACAGTGACACAGAAGTGATACCCGGGATAAACCTACAATCTCCCATCTACTCATCAAGATTCCTCTTGAAGAGAGTCAATGTGGGACTCTGCCTAACCTGGACTGGGATTTTATTCCAGAGTGAAGGGAGCCTCTGGGTTATGAATCTGTCCCTCCAGCATGCCCTTTTTATTTCAGTGCTGAGGTTCAAGTCTCTCGAGTGTGTAGCTCGATGGGATTTGGATTTTTTGAGGTGCAGCATGTCCCTTAATTCCGGGTTGGACATGGTCTTATACATCAGGCACAGGTCACCTCTGAGCAGGCGGTATGCCACTGAGTAGAGCTGGAGTTTCTTTAACCGGGCAGCATATGGCATCTGTTTGAGCCCTTTGATCCTCTTGGTGAGGTACTTTTGGGGTCTTTCCAGTTGCTGCAGGTGTTTGGTAAGGTACATCCCAAAAGGGGCATTGTACTCGATTATGGGCCTGATAAGGGATGAGTAAAGAGGCACGATGACCTCCCCTAATCTAGATGTGAATCCCTTCATGATTAGGTGGGCTATATAAAATGTTTTTCTAACCACTTTGGCCACGTGGTTGTCAAATGAGAGATTGCTATCAACTTGGGTCCCCAGGTCCCTAATTACTTCTTCTGTACTTAATGGATTACCACCTATGTGGTAATTTGTGGGCACTTTGTTTTTGCCAAAGGGGATGACTATACACTTTTTGGCGTTTAGCTTGAGGCCATGGCTCTGGCACCAGTTGTCTGTTTTTATGAGGCCCTTTTGGAGGATGCTTGTGTGGGCTGGAGAGTCGATTATGGCGCCCAGTTTGCAGTCATCTGCGAACTTGGTCAGCCACAGTCCTTCCATGTTGGCCTGTACCTCTGAGAAATGTATACCAAACAAGAGAGGTCCCAGGACTGAGCCTTGTGGGATACCACTTGTAACTGGTTTGGAGTCTGACATGGCTCCAGCAATTCTAAACATGTGGGCTCTGTCCTTGAGCCAGTTTGCAACCCATCTAGTGACATAGGGGTTTATATTTAAGCTGGTGAGCTTATCTATAATGCCCGAGTGGGGTATTGTATCGAAGGCTTTTGCGAGGTCCAGATAGGCTGTGTGGACCACCTTCCCTTCGTCAATGGCCTTGGTGACTGTTTCAAAGAAGTCAACCAGGTTTAAGAGGCAGGATCTGCCCTTAACAAGGCCAAACTGGGTAGGATCCAGTGTCTGTAGGTCCCCAATATCTTTATTTATGAAGTCCATGATGATTCTTTCCATAGCTTTGCAGACCAAGCTAGTCAGGCTTATGGGGCGATAGTTTCCAGGGTCCAATGAGGCACCACCTTTGTGGAGAGGGACCACTGTTGCTGTACGCCACTCTTTGGGTACATATCCTGTAGTAAGGCTGAGATTGAACAGTAGTTTTATGTTTGGGTTTAGCTCTTCTTGGAGTTCATGTAGGACGCAGCCTGGGACACCGTCTGGTCCCATTGATGCTGTGTTTTTTGCTTTGGAGAGGGAGTCTCCCACCTGAGCATCTGAGATGTCAGGGGGGCAGCACTCTGCTGGGATAGATATTTGCTCTTTTGGTGGGGAGGGGGGGGGGGTTTGCGCTGAACCTGTCGGCTAGGATGTTGGCAATGTCTGTGGGATCAGTGTATTTTTTGTCATTTTGGACTAATTCTGAGCATATCTGGGAATTCCCACCCAGGTTCCTAACATAACTAAAGAAAGCCTTGTGATTATCCTTAGTGTCCTGTGCAATTTTTCTCTCGAATCTGGCCTTTGACGATTTTATGAGTGCCCTTAGTTTTTTGCTAATACTGATCAGAGATGCCTTCCCTTTTTGGGATTTTGCTCTATCATGTAGTAGCTTCCTCCTTCTATTGTATAGTTTGTTTATGGCTGGGGTCCACCAGACAGGTTGTCTGCCTTTGGAGGATTGGGTCTTGGTTTTATTTGGGATTGCATGATCCATGCATTCCTGAAGGTGTTCATAGAATGCATTTATAAAGGATTCTGCAGTCTGGGCCGTATTTTCCACAGGCCCGGGGGCTTTGAAGGATTCCATCTCGGTTTTGAGGAGTGTGAAATTTGCTTTAGAGAAGTTTTTCACTGTGGTTTTCTTTGCAGGGTGTGGGGTCGGGATGTGAATATCCAGTGAGATCAGTTTATGGTCTGATCTTACCAGTGAGGGATACACTTCTGTTCTGGAGCATAGAGTCCCCATGTTGGTGATGATCAGGTCCAGTATGTTTTCCCCTCTTGTGGGAGGGGTAACAAGTTGTTCCATAGCATTTGAGTTTTTGAATTCTAGGAACCTTTGGGCAAGGGTGTTGGAACTAGAGTAATGCTCCCAATCTATGTTTGGGTAGTTGAAGTCACCCAATATAATGGTGTTCGGAGAGACCTTCATATTTTCCAGTGTTCTCAGGAAGGCCAAGTGGGGTTCCTGGGTTTGGGAGGGTGGTTTGTAGCAGGCTATAAACTGGAAGGCAGTTTTACCCACTGTTAGTTGCACATGGATAGTCTCTGATGCTTCGTGCTTTGCCACCAACCTGGAGGTGTGGGTATCTTTGAATATCAATACTCCCCCTCCTTTTGTGGTTTGGTCCAAGTTTTGGGGCCGAAAAGCATGGTATGAGGTATAACCTGGTAGTGCTGGGGTGCTCTCAGGAGTCCTGAACCAGGTTTCTGTTACTGCACAGATATCGATGTTCTCCATGCTAAGGAGAGTTTTGAGTGCGTGCATCTTGAGGTTTAGAACTTCTAGCATTGAGTAGCATTACTCTTAGTTTCTTATCCCTTGTGATACTTATGGAGGTGGGTTTGTCTTTTGAGCCTTGCCTAAAAAGGCACTATGGGGGTCGCAAGAGCCTTTGTCAATATCCGAAAGCCCAGGGGTGACAGGTGCAAGCCGTCCCTAGCAAAGCATCGTGGCTTGTCGTGCATATCATCCCAAGCTGACAGGCATTGGATCCCCTTTGAATGACACCAATACTTAAGCCAATTGTTGAAATTGATCATCCTGTCTTCATATTGTGGCATCATTCTTGGTGAGGGTAAGATGCTACTCAAGGTCAGGGTCATACCAGCCTGGGCTACATACAGTAATTGTTCTTCTGTACAACTGTACTATCTTCTCCTGAAGGTAGTCACTGTGATAGTAAATTGCATTATTTGGGGAAAGTCCCAAGCAATGCTTTGATACCCCTGGATAGCAGTAAGTTACAAGTGTCATGGTACCACAGCCATATGATAGTCTGTCTTAGCCTTGGACTGTGCATCCATCTTGCAGCATTTTGCAAAGGTTTGAACAGTAGACCACATGACAGCATTTAGCTTAAGACACAAAGAGTCCTGAAATATACTGCAGTCGTAGATGCTGTGCTAGAGGAATAAATTCCTACTGCAGCTTGTAGAAGTGCATTGCATTTGTCATAACATAAGGCAACACACAATGGGACAACCGTTTAGCAAGAATCCTTTTATTGACCTCTAGATTTTCTTTAACTTTTATGAATTACATAAAATGTAAATATTAAAACAAAAACAATTTAATCAGTCTATTTGAAACCATTAGTCATTCCTGTAAAGTACCTGAATTGTATGTGCCAATCCAACAGCTGCAAACAACTTTCTCTACTATTATTACAGCTGGTATAAAACACTGGGGGTTGAAAAGATTGACTGACAGCAACTCAGACCTCTCAACCTCTTAATGCAAGAAATCGGGACAAAGCCAAAAATAATGGGGGACAAAGGCCCAAAAATGGGGTCAGATTTTAAATACTGATCTTATAAGCATAGAAAGCTGACAGAATAACTAGAGAAATGCAAAGAAATACTTAGCAGATAAACGTGTGGCCTCAAACCGTCAATAGTATACAAACACAAAAGAAATAAAGAGGTCACCAGACATATGGTTCTAAAAACATATAATTTTTTTACTCAGACAAGGTAAGCGCTTTCACCACCTGTAAAGTGACTAAATAGTAGATTTAACTGTGTATGTGTATATATATATATATATATATATATATATATATATATGTATGTTTTTAGCATTGTTAGGTGAACTGTCTTTTTAAGAAACCTCGGACCTGCTAGCCGAGTGACATATGCTGCATTAGGGGGCATGCACCTGATTATACTGAAGGTGAGAGAATGAAGTTACAAGCAGCCTGTGAATTTCATTTATGAAAAGTAAGTGAAATTGTATTTAAATATGAATGAGTATGATTATTGCTATTATGGTCTGAGGAACCACCAGGAAGGTGGTGAAAGAGCTTACCTTGTCTGAGTAAAATAAATTATATGTTTTTAGAGCCATACGTCTGGCAACTGCTTTATTTCTTTTGTGTTTGTATACTAATGACAGAATAACTAGTTTTGTGTTAGCATGCATTTTCTGAAAGATATGATGTCTGAAACTCAAATGTCTGTCATTATTTAGTGAATTCAATCCTCAATGAGTAACCAAAGAACACAAATGTTATGAGGAACAGACCAAAAAAATGACGCAAAAATCTGGACAATTAAGTGGTATGGAGCCACCATTAAAACTCTTCTTGACACGAAAGATGGATATGGATGGATCTGTCTGTACCACTGTGGAAAATCAAATAAGGTGATTTATACATTAAAATCTTGTAATTCTGAAATAATTCTAACAGAAGTAATAGCAACCATAAAAAGTGACTTCTATGAAGGAGGATATTTTAATTCTGCTGTACATTCAGACTTAGAGAGAAAAAACTAACTTTTCCAATAGAAAGCTTAAATCCCGAGGTGAACAGATATGCCTCTTTAGTGGTCTTGGGTAGCACCCCTTTAAGGAAGGCTGTGATACAAAGATGACCCACTACCTGTGGGGAAACTGGAAGACAAGCATAAGCTGCAACTTAAAAAAGAACAGTTATATAAGTAAGCTTACTAATACAGTTGATGCTTGCATGATCACTCCTGCAATATCTTGAACTATTTAGGTTATATTTTCCATGTGCACAAACCATTAGTCATCTTCAGCTTAGCTGACTAAAAAGACAGGCTTGAGTACCAAGCCCTTCACAGCTTTCATGTGAGCAGAGACAGGCAGGCTAAAGCCATAACAAAGACAATACTAAGAAAATAACAATAAAGATCCTCACCCTGGCAACAAAAACATACAAAAATAATGGGGATAGAGGGAGAGAGCTGCTACTGCATTTGTGATCATTTGAAAATTTACCATACTGCCATAGTAAGCTTACTTTCACAACTGCAATATGAATCTCTTGCATATACATAAGTCAAACAGCTCCAAAAATACAAGGTCTAGAGACCTGAATTTTGTCTATGACTTAAACAGAATATGCTGGAGAGACATGTATTTCCCAAAGACTGCCCCTCCTATCGAACAGACTTCTC
This sequence comes from Protopterus annectens, assembly GCF_019279795.1. NCBI lineage: Eukaryota > Metazoa > Chordata > Ceratodontiformes > Protopteridae > Protopterus > Protopterus annectens. Next base: position 1,021,688,789 of record NC_056743.1, read on the forward strand.
ATCTAATAATAAATAATTAATAACAAATAATAAATTATTTGCTGAATTATATTATGATTACCAAGAATAGATGTATATATACCTGAATCAGTTTATGTTTAATTTCATAAAATTACTCCATACATAAATCCCTTGGATATCCCCTGTTCGTGAAAAGTCCCATCATAAAATTCAACTCATCCACAAATTCTTGGTTATCACTGACCATCCGAGCAGCTCTGACCATTTGGCCTTTTATTATTCCTCTTTTTTGATGATTAGGGTGCCAACTGTCATATTGCAGATACGAATTGGAGAAGGTAGCCTTCCTATATATACTAGATTTAATATTCATGGAAACCCTATCTAACATCAATTTAACATCTAAATAAGCAATAATGTCCAAGCTATACTCATAAGTGAATTTTAAAAATTCCACCGTGTTATTAATATAACTAATAAAATTTACCAACTTATCAATTTCACCCTCCCATACAATAAAAATGTTGTCCAAATATCGTGTATACATCCTAATATTATCAAAATACACACTATTGAATACATACTGTTGTTCCCAAAAAGCCATGACGTAATTCGCATAGGTGGGGGCACAAGCGGCCCCCATGGCCACTCCAGTACACTGCTTAAAATAATGTCCTTCAAAGAACAAAAAATTATTGGTTAATACTGCTTCCATCAATCTAATATATGTATTAATTTTATCTTGTTCATAAATACTCGTAGACCATAATTGATGTTGTAACCATGTAAGACCTACTTCATGTGGAATGACTGTAAACAAATTACACACATCTATAGTCAAAAAAACAATATCAGTAATAACCTTAATATCTCTAACCTTCTCCTTTTTTGCTACTAACAAACAGCAATCATCCAGCTATGGAAACTGTTGTTTTCCTTCCTGAGGTGAGCAAACAATGGGGCTGAACATCTGATAAGTGCTCTTGAGGCTGTGAGATGTCTTTTTTGAGATGGTCTCTCTGGAATGTGAAAATGTCTATCTTCTAATTTGGGTGTAGTGAAGTAACTGAACTGTTCTATGAAAGGAGGTGAAGTCTTCAGAATTATCATCCTGAATGGTTTTGTGGTGACAAATAGTTCTGATCTGTTAAGTGTACAAATTGTTTTGAGGTGTCATCTAGAAAAAAAAAATCTTGATCTGAATGAAAAGAACTCTCTGTAGTGTTTTTTTTTCCCTTAGAAAATGAACAGTTAAAGATCCAGGTGTGTTTGGGGGGGGGGTATGTGAAACAAGGTCCCCTAATGGTTTCAGAATAATTTGGTTGGTCTCTATCACCCTTTTGTATGTGGTTTCCATTTCCAGGCAGAATGATTGCTCTGAAATATCCTATACAGATACTGGAGAAGGAGATGGTGTAAAAGGATAGTAGCAGTCAATTTTAAAACTTTTGGCTGCAGTTGGCTTTTTCCAATGAAACTTAGTAATGTCACCGTTTTTCTTCAAACTGCTTTTGTTACAGAAAGTACCCATATTTCTTTGAAAGACTTTGTGTTGCTGATTGGCCAAATAAATATTCTTCAGAAATGGGAGTATTACATTGTTTTGATTTAACAGATTTATGGCAAAACTTTGTTTAATGCAAAGCTAGTCTGGTCAATATAATCACAGAGAAAGTATCCCTTAAGGGTACTTTTACAGTAAAAAGACACCATAGCTATCTACTGTACTCACTAACATATCTAATTTAGGAGAAACATTAGTCTTAGAAATAGTACATTTTCTTGAATTTGCCCTACAATGTCAGTTTAAGAAATCATGTGAACCAGAGTCAAGTGCTCTATCCATTAAGGTACTACATATAAAAATCCTTTTACAATTTTTACCCAGTAACCTTGAATCCTTATTAAATGCAAGACGTCACAAGAAACAACTTCCCACTTAGGTTTGATGTTGCTAGAGAAACAATTGCAAGACCATCCGCATGAAAAATAGATAAATCACCTCTATTTAATAAGACATTTAATATTTTAGGTTGCTGAAGACAGTCAGTCTTGATGCTGACTACCTGCAGTTAAAATATTCTTTAAAGTATAACAGTAAAAGAATTGTCCATCTTGTATAGAGAACTATCATCATCTCCCTATACTTCTTTTTTTTACAGAAGAGGGATTTCCCACATACCAACAAAAATTCTCCTGTAAAAGTACACTTCCATAAAGGAAATATTTTCTGATGGAGAGCTTGATGAACCAGAACAACTTTCCTTAGCAGAATCTTGAGAAGAGGGAATAAAGACTTTGTCTTGCACAGGGAATATTTTCTTTACTAGACTAATCTGGAGAAGTCACTTGCTGTTTCTCTAACCTTCTTGAACCTTTGCAGATACTTGCAATGGTTTATATCTCTCTGTTATATCCATATAACGATGTTGGTCCAACATTGGTACAAGTTGCTTTTTGTACAGAATTTCAATATTCCCTTGCAAACGCATTATAATCAACAGAAATCTGTAAAACGTAGGAGCTGGCTGAAATGGAACTAAAGGAGAGCTCACCTTTGAAAAGATATCGGCAGTGCTATGTCTTCCACTGAAACCTCTTGCTCTAACATGATCAAAGTTGATACCATAAAGATATTGCTGATTTTTCTTTTGGTAGCAATGAGGCCTGTTATGTGAATTCTGGTAGTTCTGGGGGGGAGGGAGGGGCTTCATATCCCTGTACTGAGAACCATATGAATTGCAGTAACCTCTGCAGAATTTATCCCTTCTCTCCTGTTTATAGGTACTTACAAGACTATTGTTTAGAGAGAATCTTTAGAAGCTTAGCCATACATTCCCATGCAGTTTTAAGCCATTTTATTTCAAGTACAAATAACCCAGAGATTAGCATAACATTTACACATTGCCCCTATCCATGGGGGACAAGGGTGCTAAACCAAGGATGAATTTGTCATTACCCATCCATTTGTCCAAATTACATTTGAACAGCTTAAGAGAAATACTTTGCTTTATGTGGAGAGGAAGACCATTCCAAAGAAATTGTATTATCTGTAGTACATTTCTACCTGTCCAACACATTCTATTTATCTTACAAAACAGATTGAGATCTCTTAAGTGTGTGTTTCTCCCCCATAGGATTTGCAAGTGTAGTACATCTGACAGGGCAGGATCTGTTGAGTATCTATACGCAAGGCATAGATCACCTTCTCAGTATTTTGTATGACACCCAGAAAAGACACAAGGCTTTGAAATGGTCCACATACTTTTTATGATTTATGCCCATGATTTTCTTAGTAAAAAAGTGTTGTGGGCATTCAAGTGGTGTCAAATGTTTGGACAGGTACATACCAACAGGGACATTATACTCAATGATCGTCATGATGAGTGTGGAATACAGTGGAAGGATCACAATTCTGGACCTGAACACCATACCCTTAGTAACAAGCTGTACAATGAAAAAGCTGATTCTTACAATAGTGGATATGTTGTGATCAAATGACAATTCATTACCTATATAGGCTACTAGGTCCATAACTACTGGATCAGATTTCAAGGATGCATTGTTAATGTTAATAGTTATAATTGAGTTCCTGCTTGCTGCAGGATACCACTATACATTTCTTAGTATTTAGTTTTAGTCCATGTTCTTGACACCTGCTATTGGTTTGAGAAAGGGCCTCTTGGAGGACTTTGTGTCCTCTAAGGAGTTTATGATTGCATCAAGTTACTTCTCAGACTACATAGTATCCATTTTATGAAATCAGTGAGTTAGAAGAAATTGCAGAAAAAACATGTTACTTGTAATAAAAATGAACTACTGTCTACTACAAGCACAAGGGAATTGTTTAATAAGGTTTTGAAGATTTGTATTGAAAAACAATACAGAACGAGGATGAATCACTACAGAGAAAAAATTACTTTGATGCTGACAGGAGACAGGAATATTTCAAAGTTGTAAGAAATGAAAAAAGCTCCTAGCAATGGTGACTTAAATGATGGAACCTTCTGTACCAACCAAGGTTTGAGGGAATGTAAGTACAAGACCAGCACAGGTCTTCATAAAGACAGCACACTGACATTTCTAGAGAAGAACAAAAGGTGAGTAAAACACAAATATTATAATTTACTGTTACAACATCCCATCCCAAAGATGCTTTACAGTTTCTCCAAAGGTAACATATCTGAAGTGTGGAGCAAGATGACTAGCGGGATACATTATCATGTCTGAATCCCATCTCAGTGGAAACTTATTAAGTGTTGAAATCATTATCTTCATAAGAAAATGGTATATTTTTCCAATTCTCTCCAAACAACTAGTGCTACTTGATCAGAAGACCTTCCTGATGCTTGCTTTTTACTAAAGACAACTGTACAGGACAAATGGCTTTTACCTTTACAGCCTCTTGAATAATACTAAAGTACTCCCTAGCAAATGTTTTACAGTCAAACCTAGACCTAGGTAGCAAACACCTATGGCAATGAAGGCATTACACAGGATTTATCAGTCAAATCATAATGAAAGTAACTGCAGGGATAGTGGTATTGCAATCTTGATAAGGACACTTTCATGATCTTGCTTAAAAGCAGAGGGCTCCTGTATGTGCAGAAATATCAGTGATACTCTGACTATATCAGCTGAACTATGAGAGGATGCACCTTGGCTTGATTATAAAAGGATTCAACCTCTAATCATTTCAGTTTGGAATTTTTTTTCTTTCTGAAGCTCCTTCATTCCTAGGTATTACATGCCCTATGCTAGTACAAGCTATAACATAAAGCACCACACTAAGAAAGGATGCCAATTTTCTGAACCCAATACTTAGCTCTGACACCCATCAACTGAGCACACGGAATGTCTTAAAAATAAAAAGAATGGTGAGTATTTGACACGTACACTGTTAACAAGTGATATACATAAGCATGCACTTCCCTGATTCACAAGGTACTCAACTGTGGTAGAATGGAGAGACCATTTATTAACATGGGAATACACAAATGGTAACTAGATACCCCAAGGAGGGTTCACTTAACACAGTAAAAACATATCTGCTACACCAAGATTTGAGGACCCCCTTTGGTGAATGTACTAGTACCCCAATATCACTCAGTAAATTCTGCAATATGGAAGAAGCTGACGGACAGCAAAAAAACAAGATTCTAAGTACAAAAGGATTAATACTGCTTATGATGCAATACAGGCAGTAATGCTTTGTGAATGTGTGACCCAAGGGCCATGGAAGCAGCCATCCATATAGTGGATTGGCCTACGACAAGCCAACTGAGGGCAAAAGACAGTGCAGCTACAATCTACATGGAAAGGGTTTGCTTGGCAACTGTAGGACCCTCCCTTCCTGGAGCAAAGCACCGGAACAGCTACCTTGTTTTCCCAAACCTGTACACCTACTTCAGGTAGATAAATAAGTTTGCAGTGCACATCTATGCAAGCATGAGCTTTTCGAGGGACTATTCAGAAACCACGTTTGGAAACAAATATGGGATGTGAAGTTGTTCAATCTCGCCGTTCATTCTTACACATGGGTTCGGAGCTGATCCCTCAGCTCCGAGTCGGACGCTTTCACAAGCTCAAGGTTTTAGAGTAGCTCGAGGCCAAGTTCCTATCCCACAATGCTCTCTGCCCTACCTCAGATCTAGTTTGCCACTACAACAGATCGGAGGTCGAGAGTGAAGCTCGGGCCAGTATTACTATTTTCAATTTATTATTAGATAGTTTACTTAGCTTTTTTCACATATATCTGTGTGTTTCTTGGCTAGTTAGCCTTAGTTTTCGTTTAGGCATTGTCCTTATTCTCCTTTGATGAGTTTTTGTCTTTATAGAGCGGCTGCTCTTAAGCCCTTCTTGGCCGTTTTTGAGTTTCTTCCCTATCCTGTTTTTAAAAAAGTTTAAAAAGTTTAACAGTTTAAAAGTTTAGAAGTTTAAAATTTTTGAAGAGTTTAGCTTGATATTTATACCTGTTATAGTGTTTTCTTAGTGTGTGTGTTTAACAGTTTTCAGCTTTTTGGATTGGTCTCTATTTGTCTAAAGGAGTGTTCTGTCTAGACAGTTTATATATAGATAACTTAGACATATACTGTTTGTTTCTTTGGAATATGGCAGATAAAGAAAAAGAGAAACAAAAGTTTGGATTTAAGAAGTGCCCTAAGTGTGGGCAGAAAATGTCAATCACAGATCTGCATGTCAGTTGTGTGGTGTGTACTGTTTGGGAGCAATCGATCTCCAGGAGGACTTCTCCATTTGCCATTCTTTTAGCAGCAGGGTCTTGCTGGAGCGCAGGTGAAAACTGGTAGACAGGGGTTTGCTAAAACCAGATTTTCAAGAATCACTGGACAAGGCTGACCAGACTTCAAAATCTTCAAAGGGATTGAAATCTTCAAAAGCTTCTTCGGCTCTGAGACTTGCTGAGAAGGTGTGGTCACCGGTTCTGCAGTCCTCGTAACCGAGCACTGAGCTTGTTTTTTGGAGCCGGTCCCCGGTATTAGAACCTGGTCTCCGAAACTTTGAAATCACCCATTTTACAGTCGGTGGCTTCATTGATCCCTTCGACTCATTCTTCGAGGATCCTCTCCAATGTGGATGTGGACTGAGTGGTGCACAGGCACTAGCCAAATTGTTATCGGTTTCGGCCCAACTGGTTTCAGAGCCAAAGACTGTTTTACCTACTGTGTCTACTCCTCCTCCGAGCCAAGCAGGGCCTTCAGAGCAGGGGAGGTGGAACTGATGATTGTGGAACCTTCGGAGCTGAAGCCTGTTCCAGTGCCATCGGCTCAGTCAACTCAGACTACTTTGGTGCCATTCAAGGAGTCTGGGAGCTGACACTCCCTGGTCGGTTCTGGGGGGGGGGGTCAAACCGATGGGTTGGTTCTGACCCTTCTGCTTGGAGCTTTGGCACCGATGAGCTTGGCTTCCTTCCTCTGGGTTGGAGCCCACTGTGTCAGCGCCGGGGAAGATGCCATCTTCTTTGGAACCAACTACTTCCTCGCATCGGAGCAGTGGAGCCTTCAATGCCATGAGAAGAGTTATGTCTTTCAAGATTCCCACATCATCAGGGCCTTCCTCCTCCTCCCTGAAAGTGCCACTTTCTACCTCTACATCACAGGTCCCTGTAAAGCGTCGAGACCCACAGCCTCAGGTATCCCCACTGGGTGACCCATGTTCTACTGAAACCTCACCAGAAGCTCCCACTGATGAGGTTTCCAGGACGAAGCTTTGCAAGAGGAGGCATTTAGTCTCCCCACAGGAGTCTGTCATATCAGACACAGAGGAGTCAGAAGGGTCCCCACGGTTACCCTCTGAGGATATCTCCTTTGCTGATATCCTTGAAGTCCTGAAACAGAGGGGGGACTGGCAGTCCATTTGCCCTACTGATGATAAATCTGTGCTTCTGAAGGCTTTTGGGTCTCAACCCTCCACCTCCTGGGTGACTCCACCCTTCGATGAACTACTGGAGTTGGTTGCTCGAAGGGTGTGGGAGTCTCGTGATACTGTGGAACCTGTCCCTCAGAGGCCCAAGTTTTTTACATCACCACAAGACAATGTTCCTTACCAAGGGAGTGACGGTTGATGCCATGGTGGTGGCGGCAGCCACCAAGAAAGAGATGTCTGAAACATCTTCTACTGTCCATCCTCCTAATAGAGATTGCAGGATTATGGACAGGTATGGGAAATGCATTTTTAGTTCAGCAACTTTTGCTATGCGATCGCTCAACTATTTGACACATTTTACCCATCTTCAAAGAGATCTCCTAAAAGAGCTCGGAGATTCTCCACAGGGTATTACAGCTGAAGGCGTTCCTGATAAGGTGACATCCCAGCTCAATATCCTTAATTCCATAGTTAACTCGTCCACACAGATCATTTCTTATGCAGACGATGGTTCGAGTCGGGCAGTGGGTTCAGCAATAGCTCTTCAGAGACTTTCCTGGATGTGCTTATGCTCCTTTGTGGAAGCCTTCAAGTCTTCCGTCATTAATACCCCATTTGATGGCTCATCCCTTTTCAGGCCTAAAGTCAAGAAGACCCTCACTAGGTGTGAATAAGATGGAAAGAAACTATCTGCCACAGGAGTCCTTTTTTCCACCACTACTAGACTTTACCCCAAAAGGCAAAAGGGAGGGAAAATGTGGTTCCGGAAGTCCCAAGGAGTTTTTCAGAATGCACATAGTGAACCCCCCCCGGGGCAGAGGAGGGGGTAATAATGGAAGACGCCACCCAGGCGGCAGAGGGGGTCTGCAAAACCAGGGCGACAGGGATCAGTTCTTTGGCAAGACCTACCAGTGCTCCTGAAAGGAGGCCGACTGTCCTACTCTGGAGGCAGTCGGGGGTCGCTTGTCTTTGTAGCCAGATGCCTGGCTAGAAATTACAAAAGATTCTTGGGTACAAAGAATTGTCACCAGAGGTTATGTCATTCTGTTCTCAGAACCCCCCCCCCCCCCCCCGTACGAAAGAAAATCCCAGATGTTCCACCCAGTCTCTGGGATCAAGCAGCCATAGAAATTCAAAGGCTGCAGGAAAAGAGTCATCCAGCCAATCCCAGTAGATCAAATAGGATCAGGAACCTATTCCAGATTATTTTTAGTTCCAAAGAAAACAGGGGACTGGAGGCCCATCTTGGACCTCAGCAGACTCAACACCTTTGTAAAGAAGGAGAAGTTCCAGATGGTCACGTTTTAATCGATTCTTCCATTTCTAGGAACGGGCGGATTGGATGTGCTCTATAGATCTCAAGGGTGCTTTCAGTTAGGAGGACCTATAAATTTCGACAAGTCTATATTGTCACCATCACAGCATATCTCCTTTATCAGAGCAGACTTAGACACCACCACTGCCATAGTAAAATTGCCACTGGGTAGAATAGTCACTCTTCGACAACAGGTATCAGACATTCTGATGAGCAAAAAAGTACCAGCCTCTCAAGTGTTTAAAAGTACAGCTGTGTACCTACCATAAATGTAGATGTTCGAGCGTATTCACTGTTGCTGTCATTACACTTGGGTTATCCTGCTGGCAGGCTACCCGCAGTCGGCCTGAATTCCAAAGTCTTGGTCCGGCATCGGTTGCTGTTGCCTCTTCCCTGACATCAGTGCGCCAGGGGTATAAAAGATGCAGCTGACAGCATTTTCTTCAGTTTTTCTTGCCCCAGATGTCACGTGCCCCCCAAAAGGGTAGGCTAAAAAAAAAACATTGCTAATAAAAGCATACACTAAAATAAACAATACCTTCATCTACAAGCAAATACACCACATAGGTTGTATAGGATAGAGAAGTACAGATAATTCCCAGCAAAGAAAGGGGGATGGTGGGTGGGTAACCTGGACTGCAACAGTGAATACACTCTAACATCTACATTTATGGTAGGTACACAACTGTACTATGTTCATCATGCTTCACTGTTGCAGTCATTACACTTGGGTTGAATCCCAAAGCTGAGGTTGGGTGGCTGGGTCTAAATAGAATTAGGAGTGGCTATAAGGCCCTGCAAAACTGCAGTGGCAAAGTCTGCTTAGGATTTAGAGTAAAGAGGCAAGTGGTAGTGCTTAGTAAAAGTGTGCACTGAAGTTCAAGTTGCAGCCTCCAAAATATCCTTGGTTGGTACTCCTCTGCTGAAGTGACTGCTGCCCTGGTAGAATGTGGTCTAATGCCCTTAGGCACTGATTTGCCATGTTGTGAATAGCAGAAATGAATTCAGTGTCCTGTCCATTTTGAAATAGTCTGCTTTGAGATAGCCTTTCCTTGTGATCCTGCAGCATATGCCACTAAAAGTTGCTCAGTCTTTTTGAAAGCTTTAGTTTTGTCCAAGTAGAAGCGTAGCTGTCTGTGTGTGGTCCAAAGAATGCAGAAGTCTCTCCCCTTTATTCTGTGGGTTTGGGTAAAAAGTAGGCAAATTAATGGTTTGGTTAAGAGCCACACTGGACACTACCTTAGGCATAAATGTTGGGTTTGTCCTTAGAGAAACCCTGTCCAGATGGAAGATAATAAAAGGTTCCACAGCCATTAATGCCTGTAACTCTGATACTCTTCTTGCAGAAGTTATTGCTAGGAGCAGAGCTGTTTTCCATGATCAGAATTTTATCTCAGCTGTATTGGCTGGCTCAAAAGGAGGCAGTGTGAGTTTTTCCAAGACAAGATTGAGGTCCCATGCAGGTATTGGTGCTCTCCTTGGAGGTCTTATGTTTTTGGCCCCTCTGAGGAACTGCCTAAGCAAAGGATGTGAAAAAATAGGTGGGTCTGTATTGTAATGAGCTGAAATGGCAGAGGCATTGTTCTTAATTGATGAGAAGGACAGGCCTTTGTCCAGCATCTCAGTTAGATATTGTAAAATCTTAGGAATATTTGGAACAAGCGTGTCAATTCCTTGTGCCTGGTTCCAAGCACAGAATCTCTTCCATTTTTCTGCATAAGATTTTCTGGTGTTGGGCCTCCCGGCCTCCAAAATAATATCCATAACCGCTTTACAGAGAGGTGTATTCTGAATGGTTACAGTATTAGTCATGCAGCTAGATTTAGAGTTCTGAGTTGGCTGTGCAGGATCCGAGTGTTTTGTTGGGTCAGTAAATGAGGAATTTGAGGCAATGTCCAGGCAGGGCCTTGGAACAAGCTCCTTAGGATTGGGTACCAGTATTGGCGTGGCCAATCTGGGGCAATCAGTATCATTTATGGCATCTCTTGTCTGACCTTTAGGAGAACCTTAGGGAGGAGAGGCAGTGGGAGAAAAGCCATATACTGTAAGGTTGTTCCAGTTGAATGACAAAGCATCCACTTTCCATGCTTGTTTGTGATAAGTCCTTGTGCAGAATCTCTGGAGTTGGTAGTTGTGAGGGGAGGCAAAAAGATCTATGTCTGGGCATCCCCATTTCCTTATCATGCTGAAGATTTGTGGATCTAGTTTCCATTCGTGAGGGTCCATGAGGTTTCTGCTTAGTTCGTCTGCCAGAGCATTTGTTTTCCCTGGCAGGAATTGTGCTTGCAGGTGTACTTGGTAGGTCAATGCTGTGTTCCACAAAATCATGGCTTGTCTGCAGTCGGAGTAGGAATATGTGTCCCCCTGCTTGTTTATGTACCACATGACTGTGGTATTGTCCGTCTTTATCAGCAGCTGTCCTGGATGAAGTAGGTCCTTGAAGGCTGTCTGGGCATTTTGTACAGCTAGCAAATCTTTTTGATTGATGTGTAGATGCCTTTGGCTTGGGGGCCATGTGCCCCGAATACATTTTTCTGCCATGTGGGCCCCCAAGCATAATCTGATGCATCTGTTGTTAGTGTTTGCCTTTGCCCACCATCGAAACTCCTGTTGCAGGCAGGGAATGAGTGAAATTAATGATTCCAAGCTGTGGCAATCTTGAGTCCAAACACTTTTTAGGTACCATTGTAGTTTCCTCATATGCAGTCTTGCATATGGAATTAGCAGAATGCAGGAGGCCATGTAGCCCAGAGCCTGCAGAATTTTTCTTGCAGATAACTGGGTCTTTGTTGCCATGCTTTTGAAGTAAGAAGTCAGTTGCCTTTGTTTGTCTGGCGTGAGATAAGCCATCTGGGCAGTTGTATTTAAGCTTGCACCCAGGAATATTATCTCTTGAGAGGGTACTAGTTTTGATTTCTTTTCGTTTACTGTGTATCCTAGGCAAATTAGTAATCTTTTTACAAACGCCAGTTGCTTTAGTAGAATGTCTTTGGTCTCTGCTTGAATAAGGCAGTTGTCCAAGTAGGGATATATTTGAATTCCTCTGTCTGCAAAAAGCAATTACTGGTGCCAGGCATTTTGTGAAGACCCTGGGCGCAGTAGATAAGCCAAAGGGCAGTGCAGAGAATTGGTAGTGCATTCAGCCAGCTATGAATCTGAGGTATCTTCTGCAAGATTGATTGGGACATGCAGGTATGCCTCTTTGAGGTCCAAAGTTACAAGCCAAGCCTTCTTGCCCAGCATGGGCAGAAGCTGCTGCAGAGACAACATTTTGAATTTTGGAACGTCCAGAAAAGCATTTAGAATAGACAGGTCCAGAATTGGTCTCTATGCTTTGTCCTTTCTTGGTAGTAAGAAAAGTCTTGAGTAAAATTCTTGCCCTGCTCTTGTTGTGGCACTGGCTGAATAGCCCTCATGTCCATGAGAGATGAAACTTGGTTTTGTGCCTCTGCCCATTGATTGTGTGGCAGGTCTGGCATACCTTTTGCCTTTGGAAGGGTGTGAAAGTGGAACCTGTAGCCCTGAGAGACTATGTTTAAGACCCATTTGTCCTGGGTGATCATGTGCCAATTTTGTGAAAAAAGTGCTAGCTTTCACCCTAAGGGTGCTGCAAAAAGATAAATGCTTGGCATTGGCAGAGGGAAGTCATTGGGACTGTTTCCTATATGGCTGTGATTTGTCTTCTCTGCTTTTGGAGGTAGAAGCACCCCATTGTTTGGGCCTGTATGAGCCCTGGGGCTGATGTCTGCCTCTAGGGCGTCTGTATCTGCCTCTTTGTGGTCTGTCTGACACGGGAAAGGACCAATTCTTAGAAGGCCAGTTCCTGCTAAATCTGGGTGGCTGTACCTGTAAGAAATCCTTCACTGTCTGTACATTTTCTTCAACACCTCTTCTGCCTTAACACCAAACAAAGTATCATGTAATGGAGCATCCAATAATTTTGCTTTCACATGATCAGACAGAGTCTGTTCCTTTAACCAAGCATGCCTTCTAATGACAGAACCTGTTACAGCGGCCCTGCAAGAGGAATCCAATGAATCATAACCACATTGCAAAGTATGTTTTCCCACTTGTTCAGCTGCATGCAATGAATTCTGCAATTCCTTGTTCTCAGAACATTCAGAATTTGTCAACATTTTCTGTTTTAACAGAGACATTAAGTATTGCTGATATTTAAGCATATGAAATTGACAATTTAAAGCCCTTACAGCCAAAGTAGCAGAAGTGTAAACTTTTTTCCCCCATCTGTCCAGTGCCTTAGAATCTCTATTTGAGGGGACAGGGTTTTTTGCAGTAGCAGCCTTGACCCCTTTGTGACTCTGAGAAAGTTTCTGGGCCAGGGTCAGCAGCAGGGATTTTATGTAGAAATTTATGAGAATCTGGAACCCTGTAGTATCTGTCTGGCTTAACAGGTGCAGGAGGTAAAGAGTCAGGAGACAGGCCGGACTTTGAAAATACATCATCTACAATGTCTAGAACAGGAGGAATAGCAAGAGGTCTGTGCTGAGGTAGTAAAAGAAAGTCTCTGAGCCTTTTCTTAGAATATGAATCATCTTGGCTCTCCCAGTGGAAATGCTCCCTCATGGTATGCAGGGTTTCCCCAAATGAGTAATCCTCAGGAGGAGAAGCTGAAGGAATAGATTCTTCAGCATCAGAATCCTCAAAGGGAGGAATAGAGTATCCCTGTTCTGAAGAGGAGTCAGAGGAAATGGAAACCTGATCAGAGGAATCATATTCAGTGTCTTGCCTAGGCCTCTTATCGGGGGGGGGGGGGGGGGGGGGATGGGAACTCCTGATCAAAGTAATTAGGTCTTCGGCCATTTTGAGCATCTGTTTCTTAGGCATGGAAGTCTGTCCTGGAGAGTGCTGTACTTGTTTCCTTGTCTTTAAAACTGTTTTAGTCTTTGATGCTGAAGTTGGCTTGATATAAAGCTGTGTAGGTCTGAAAACACCCTCAGAAGCCGATGCCTGCTCAGCGGCTCTGGACCCATCTGAGGAATTAGTTTCCGAAGGCCCAATACCTTGAGTATCCAGAGGCCTAGCTGTCTCCACGTGGGAGTCAGAGGCGGCCTGTGGTTCTGAGGTAGTGGGTGTCAGGGGCTGCGAAAGCACCTCACTGAGAACCGGCGACTGGCCTAGAAGAGGCTTCATCGTCTGTTTTGGACCTCGGATGCCTAGCCTTTTCTTTTTCCTTGCGCTTTTTATCAACTCCGGTCATTGGCTGTTCCGACGGCATTATGTAGTTAAACCTTCGGCCAAAGTAATGAAAAGCAAAATCGTACCGACGCTTAATAGTGCGTTGGTTAAATCTAGCACAAAACTGACAACTGACAACTAGCAACGTCGTGGTCAGGGCCTAGAAAATGAATACAGAAAGAATGAAAATCCTTATGAGGTATTTGCTTCCCACAAGAAATACAATTGTTAACTTTTTCTGACATCGGTCTGGAGCAAGAAAAAAGTTTCCCCAACGGGGTACTTAGCTTTATAGAAGACTTCGGATCTGAAATTCAATTTCGAAACTCTCAGGAGTCGGCCGACCGGCACTTGTGAACTGCTTTTGCTTCTGGCACCGCTCGGCAAGAAAGACTGAAGAAAATGGCGTCGGCTGCATCTTTTATACCCCTGGCGCACTGACATCAGGGAAGAGGTGACAGCAACCGATGCTGGACCAAGACTTTGGAATTCAGGCTGACTGCAGGTAGTCTGCCAGCAGGATAACCCAAGTATAATGACTGCAACAGTGAAACACGATGAACATCTACTAGGTACTATGGCAGCAATGCTCATAGCAGTTCCTCTGGGGCGTATGAACATGAGAATACTTCAATGATTACTCTTCACCCAGTGGTCTTAACAACTTCCGATGTCATTCTTGATAATGATTACAGATTCATGCAGAAAGAATCTTCAATGATGGTTGACCAGCCATCATGTAATAGTAGGTCGCCCATTTGTTCTTCCCCCGCCATCAGCCACGGTGACCACGGAAGCTTCTCTGATAGGGTGGGGGGGGGGGGGGATTTCAGGGAAGAACAGCCCAAGGCACCTGGTCAGAGACAGAGTTACAGTTGCACATCAATGTTCAGGAGAAGAACGGTACTTTTGGCATTGCAGTATTTCCATGACTCTTTCCCTCTGGGAATGATTGCGATTCAGACAGACAACATGTCAGTGGTCTGGTATATCAACAAAGCGAGGGGGAACCCAAGTCTTATCCCTTATGTCGAGAGGCCCTGAGGGTTTGGCAGTGGGCTGTATCCACCTGGCACTTTCTGATAGCAATGCACATCACAGGGAAATCCAACATGATTGCGGACAAACTGAGCAGAGCCATTCTAATGTTGCACGAGTGGTCCCTCAAAGATGAAGTTGCGAAGATGATTTTCCACAGATCGGACCAGCCTTGCTGTGACCTGTTTGCATCCCCTATGAATGCCAAATGCAGAAGCTACTTTGCCCTGAATTCCCCACCAGGGGAGAACCCAAGGTATTCGCTTGTACACGCTTGGCCCTTGGGACTCCTATATGCTTTTCCACTAATTCCAAAATTCTTGCAGAAAGCCAAAGCCCTGGGGAGGACTGTAATTCTAATAGCCCCGTTTTGGCCTTGACGGATTTGGTTCCCCTTCCTTCGACTACCAACTAGAGGAACCTTGGATTCTGGACCCAGTTCCAGATCTACTGACACATTTGTCAGGGGCTCCTTATCCTTCTCTTCATTCCCTCAGACTGACAGCTTGGCTGCTCCAATTTCCAACTTAGTCAGGTCACACAATTCTTCCTCGGAGGTACAGCATATCCTTATATCCTCTCATAAAGCTTCCACCAGAAAGTTGTACACCAGCAAATAGAAGCGATTTGCTTTCTGGGCTTCACAAAACAATATTGAGCCATACGTCGCCCCAATTGCTGGCATTTTAGAGTTCCTGACTAAGCTTTTTAATGAAGGTGCTGCAGCTGCCACCGTACGAGTTCAATTGGCTGCAATTTCAAATTTTCACCTCTGATCGGAAGGTTCTAATCTAATGTTTCACAGATTATGTAGAGCCTTCTTAAAAGGTACCATACATCTTAGACTGCCAGTTAGACAAATTTTTACTCCCTGGAATCTAAATTTTGTTTTATCAAGGATTATTCTTCCTCCATTTCAGCCTGCATCTTCCTACCATCTAAAATTTCTGTCTTGGAAAACCATTGTCTTGGTAGCCATTACATCAGCATGTAGAGTGTCCAAACTTCAGGCCCTATCTATCAAACCCTCATATTTGATTTTTCACCCTGACAGAGTGTCGCTGAGGACTAACCCTTCCTTCCTTCCTTCCAAAGGTATGTTCTGAGGCTAATCTGAACCACACTATTGAATTCCCAACTTTCTTCAGTAACCATCCCGACAAGTTGGAGTATATGTTGCATAAACTTGATGTTCACAGGCAATTAAGATTATATTTGGAGAGAAACAGAAGAATTTAGAAAATCAGAACAACTTTTTGTTTCTCATGCTGACGGGCTACCTGTATCAGAAGTTACTCTTTCCAAATGATTGACTGATTGCATAAAATTCACATATTCCTCCGTGAATCAACCATTAGAACATAGCGTGAAAGCGTATTTCACTAGGGCTGTTTCTACTTCTTCAGCTTATACGGCTAGGCTGCCTTTGGACACTATATGTGCAGCTGCCACTTGGTCTAAGCCTCATACCTTCATTATGCATTGCAAAGTAGATAGGGCCTCCAAGGACAGGGCTTCCTTTTGGTTCTACTGTCCTCCCGTGAGCCACCCAGGATGAATGGTGTTTGGGACGTTACCAATGTGTAAGAATGAACGGTGAGATTGAACAACTTCACATAAAGAAGTTATGTGCTTACCAGAACATTCCATGTGAGTTGTTCATCTCACCTTCATTCTTACATTTCCACCCGCCTTCCCCTCTAGGCTTCTTGAAGAACGAGTAAGAGTTTTTGCGGTCTGGTGGGTCTTGTTCTAGGGTTTCTTTATCCGGCTGGAGTAATGTTTATGTGTTTATTATGTTATACATGTTGGGATCAGCAAACTAGATCTGAGGTGAGGCAGAGAGCATCATGGGATAGGGACTTGGCCTCGAGCTTGTGAAAGCTGCTGACTCGGAGCCGAGGGATCGGCTCCGAACCCATGTGTAAGAATGAAGGCGAGATGAACAACTCACATGGAATGTTATGGTAAGTACATAACTTCTTTTTAGTATAAAGGGACAAACAATCTTATGAAAAAAACAGTAAAGGCCTCCTACATCCAAAGGTCTGCAGCTTTGAGTTCATTTTGGAAGAAATGATGGCTGTCATGAATAGCATATTACAAAATACAAACTTCCATGCCACCAAAACAGTGGTTTATTTTATGCTAGGAAATCTAGTGGACTAGGCAGTCCTGGATCACAATCCTGCTTACCACAAGGTTATAAGTCAGACATAGCTGACATGCTCTATTAGCATGGAAAAACTGAAGCCTATAGCATATTAAGTTGTTTGAGACAGGTGATCTTCATTTGCAAGAATGACTAGGACAGCATCAGTTACCACTTACAAATGATGAAATTTTTCCACTTGGCAGAGTACGTTTGCTATTGGTAAGCTTCCTGATTGCTTCAGTCACCTTTAATATCAAAGTCTAGCAAGATCAAAGGCTGTAATGTAAGCACCATGACCAAACTAGAGCTCCAGAAAATGGGAAAGTAGCTCAGGGAATCCAACAGCATATTCATATAGTGTGGGATGTGAAATGCACACTGACAGAATGATACATCTGCACTTCCAGGCATGCCCTATTTCTATGCACATGGAAATGACTGAATGACTCCTTGCTTGTTTAGGAATCATAATGGACTGGATGCCAAGCAGATAGAAGTTCATGATGCACTCATGCTCCAAGGCTTTTACAGCCAAAAGGACCACACAAAGCTTCAAATGCACACAGCTCCAACTACTTCATATAAAGTCCCCTTTCCAGATGGGACAATTTGTCACTGTAGTGTGGAAGTGCAGAGATGAGCTACTGAATACACTAGTGAAGCATCCATCATTCAACTCTCTGACAGGCTCGGCTGCAGAAATGGGAGACTCGCATGAAAATTAGTAGGGTTTGACACCAGGAGATTACTTGTCGGGTGTAACAATTCTACAGTCACTAATTACTAATTTTTCAGCCACTGATGATTCATACTAAACTGCAGCACTTACATTCTCAGGCAAGCAAATAGCATGCATGAAGACTGCAGTAGCCATCCAGTTTGGACATTCTACTAAATCTTCAACCAAGATGAAAAATGCATGGCTTCTGGACCTCTCCTGTGGGCAAGAACTGACTCAGAAATGAAAGCAATCCTCTGAACTGGATTCAAAGAGGAATTTGCCTGCTTTGCATGCACACCCAGGGACTGCAGCCAAGGAACTGTTCACTCCAGAGATGCTACTAGTTAGTCCCTTGATGGGATTATCAGGAGCCAGCTATGCAAATAAAGGAAAATAAAGTTCATCCTCCTGCAAAGCTTTGGTCACCACTGTCAATACATGTGTGAACACTGAATGCAGAGAGAGAAATCTCAATGACAACCTACTGTGCTAAAAGTGATAACCACTGAGATCAAACCAAATGCACCTCCAGTGCTGTTCCCACACTCCTATGTGCTAGACGGCATCTACCATGTCCAGCAGTACTATCTAGTTAGCCTGTTTTAGCAAAAGGATAATCCTAACCCTAAATATTAACCTTCTAGCACCTAAAATACTAATGTGCTCAATGAAATCTCTGAGGTACAGTCTGCGCTGGAAGCCTTTTCTCTTCAAAGCTACACAGTGGTGAGAGTAAAACCTTAGGCCGTGTTCCAAAAGAGAAATGTCCTCTAAGGTCTTTATGAATGGCAGTTTGGGCTTGTTCCAAGGGTTCTTTGAAGACTTCCTGGTCTCTGAGCAATGACCTTTCTTGGAGAGAAACTAAGATCTCCAAGACGAGCACAACAGTGACCATATCCTGAACTCACCAATTTTTAGTAATGACCATTCAAATCAAGGCAAACCTGGAGAACATCTTCAAAAAGTAAAGCCCTAGACTGCAAGTATTAAGCTGAAAGAGTCATACTCTTACTGACTTATACTACAGGGAGCAAAACACTGCAATTCTTGAGTGCATTTCGTGGCCTGCAAAAAGACTATTTCTTGGTGGTATAGCTTGGACTAGAAGTAGAGGATGAAGAAGGTTTGAAGAGGTCCTCCAAAGAGAAAAGGGTCTATTTCCTCTTCAAAAGGCTACCTACAAAGTCCTGAGTGAGTGAGATGATCAAAAAGACCCCCTCCCCGAGAAAGGGGATTAGCCTAAGCCATGCCATCTTGCTCCTGCAGACAGTAAGCCTGCTATCCTAACCATATTGTCAGCAGAGTTGAAACTACAGCAGGCTATATGGAAGCCCATCCTGGATACCACAGTTACAACTCAGCAACTTCTTCCTTAGGCCCAGACCCATGAAGTAATGAAAGATTTTCAAGCACCTAGTCTACTTAGGAGGAGTGGCACTTAAGGCAAAACACTTGAGGAAAAACAACTGAGGAGTCTAAGCCCTGGTGTGGTAGAAGACAACTCTTTTGCTTACCACGTCAAAGTTTTATATCCCTTATTTGCTAGCAAGGTGGCAAAATACTGTGGTCTTCACATCCTATGCTGTACTCAACAGATCACAGATGATTCAAGCCCATGTGTCTGATTAGAATTTTTCTCCATTCATCTTGAGAACTTACAGAGGGCATTCAACCTGTTGGAAGCCGCACGAGCAGAGATCCAGTGCTTCCAGACACTACACCTTTAATGAGTGGCACCACAGATGAAGGTCCAAGGCTGCTCCTACTTATGTAGGGATGGGAGATTTATTGTCCTTTTATGTCGCACACTTAACAGTCACCAGATCCTCAGACTCCTTGAGGAAAATCAAGAGAGAGGACATTTAAACCTTCATCAGTTCCATCATGGGCAAACTTATGTGCAGCTAATGTACTTACAGTTGAGCATGCAATGGAGGCATGCTTTGAGGATGACAAGAGTGCTGGTATTTGGGGATGGACTTACAAATGGCAGAAAGTGGACATAATAGACATGCACCAGTTTGTTGCTGGCATCAGACTATAGTCCATAGAGACATAATCCTCATTCACAAAGAGGTTTCTCACTGAGAAAATACAGTGTACACAAAACAAGTCCAATGCAGAAAGACTGAAAGCCCTGTCACTGCACTCTGTCTCCTACAGTCTGCTAAGAGGTGACCTGTACCTGACTTACAGGGCAGTCTCTGACCCAGCCCTGATGGAAATGCTACACATTTGTAAATTAAACCTCATGAGGGTCACTTGCCTCAGGGATCATAGCCTAGCCTCCAACATGAACAAATTATGTTGGAGTGACAGATACATCTCCCAAAGATTACCCCTTCTCTGGAACAAGTTTCCCATTCATGTGAAGCAGAGCCCCTCCCTGACTCTCTTCAAATGCAACCTAGAGCCATAGTTGGTAATTGTAAATTCACTCCCGGGGTGGCATCCATGTCTCTCATGGACAGAAGCAGTCAGTATTAATTAACATACTAAGGTTCATACCTTTGTGAAATTCACTCACCTAACTATTGACAACTGGGGCAACTTTGGATAAATATGACTATGCTTGTAAGATATCTTGGGCTGTTAGGTTCATAGATGGTTAACAGGCTATGAATCAGACAGGGCCCACCAGACAAACATTTTAAAAAACTCCAGACTACTGGTCTTTCCATGAGAAGCATCAGTGAAACCTCATCTTTCTGGGCCACTGAACCTTGCAGGACTTTTGAAGGAGGAGAATCAGAGAGAAGAATCCTTGGCTCTAAGACTATCAAGTTATGGACCAGTAACTAAAGGGAGGAGCTGTTCTTCAGAATCAAGTCATTTATAGAGTTGCCCCGAATGACTGACAAGAAACAGGGCTGACCGCTACATCCGGGGAACCACAATCCCATAGGTGGGAACATATGTGCTTCACTCTCCAGGTCCCTCTCTGTCACAACCTCCAGTCTCACCTAGTCAAACATGAAATCAACAGATGTGGGGACTACAAGGCTGCTCCTAAACATTTACCTCCAGGATGGCGTGTCCAAGACCTGATCTCTGGGTCTATGACTTCCTATAACATTTTGGCAGTGTCCTGAGGTTTTGAGTGCCTCCATTGTCCTACTAGTGAGGCATGTTATTTAGGAGTTTATCTCTGTGACCTTTGCTGGTAGGTTCATGTACTGGAAGTGCTTCATGTCAGATGTCTCTTCTCAGCAGAAGAGATGATGCTTAGCTACTTATTTGGCAGCCAAAGGGCAAATAAAATGTTTCTTTTCTTTAGGCATTAAACACATAATTAACCCACGATGCAAGTCAGGAATGTGAAAAACAGAGTGGCAGATAAAATACAAACTGTGAGAATGGAACTTCCACTGAATGACCTCTCAAACCTCTTGTATCAGAGGCACATGGGATATATTGCAAATGACCCTGATGAACATCAGGTGTTTCAGATATATGGTGATTCTGAATGCCCATGACTTTTAAAATGACTTAAAAAGAAAAAAGCCATGGGCATTCATAATCGCCATACAGCTGAAACACCTGATGTTCATAAGGGTCATTTGCATATATCCACATGCCTCTGATACAAGAGGTTTGAAAAGACACTCAGTGGAAGTTCTAGCTTGGCTGGAGTTTTCATTTGGTTTTTACTGATTGTTTTTTCTGTGTGACGTTTTCACTCTGTTTTAAACTGTGAGAATGGCAGAAAAGAAATAAGAGGCTCAAGAGCTTTCTTAATATAACTTGTGAAGCAAAGGCTTGTGCAAGCACCCATGGGAAAGACTTTAATGCTAGATCAGTTGTTTATAGGTCAATACAGGGAATCTGTGTTGGTGTAGGATGTTTGAGTGTAGAGAACTCAGCACAGCTCCTCGTGGCATCCAGCAGAGTTCCTAGAGCAGCAGAGAAAGGAAAAAGCAACTTTCCAGATTTTAAGTATTTCTTTCTTGCATTTTTCGACCATTTGTGTTATTCAACGACTGTTTCTGTCTATTTTATAGTGGTATTACCTGTTTTTCCTGTTTTTATAAGCTTTAATTGTTGGTTGCACTTCTTAGTTTAAGTTTGCTTAAAAGTTAAACTACAGGCTAATACACTCAAGTGTACTAGCTCTTGATAGCATTTAATCGAAAAGCAAAGCATTTATTGTGTTTTCTGTTCTGTCTGTGAAAAAAAACTTGAAAAAAAAACAAAAAAATATTCTTGTTCTCCTAACTTACCTGGCTAGTTTGTTCCAGTGATCAGAGTTTGCTGATCCCTGGGCTTTGTCTTGGTTCCTGTACTTCGCCATTTTCTTTGTTTGGTCAGGGGGAAGTTTCTTTACTCACCAGTGGGAGTGGGGAGTACTGAGCTGCCTGTTTGTCCTCAGAGGAGTGGTTTAAGACAGTAACTTGTAGTTCAGTGGCCATTTTGGGTCATTTCCTGCCTTTTCCAGCCCCCTGCTATAAAGCACGCTTTGGCAGGCTTTTCTGGCTGTAGATAACTCAGCACAGCTCCTCGTGGTATCCAGCAGAGTTCCTAGAGCAGCAGAGAAAGGAAAAAGCAACTTTCCAGAGTTTAAGTATTTTTTCTTGCATTTTTCGACCATTTATGTTATTTGACGACTGTTTCTGTCTATTTTATAGTGGTATTACCTGTTTTTCCTGTTTTATAAGCTTTAATTGTTGGTTGCACTTCTTAGTTTAAGTTTGCTTAAAAGTTAAACTACAGGCTAATACACTCAAGTATACTAGCTTTTGATAGCATTTAATCGAAAAGCAAAGCATTTATTGTGTCTTCTGTTCTGTCTGTGAAAAAAACTTGAAAAAAAACAAAAAAATATTCTTGTTCTCCTAACTTTCCTGGCTAGTTTGTTCCAGTGATCAGATTTTGCTGATCCCTGGGCTTTGTCTTGGTTCCTGTACTTCTCCATTTTCTTTGTTTGGTCAGGGGGAAGTTTCTTTACTCACCAGTGGGAGTGGGGAGTACTGAGCTGCCTGTTTGTCCTCAGAGGAGTGGTTTAAGACAGTAACTTGTAGTTCAGTGGCCATTTTGGGTCATTTCCTGCCTTTTCCAGCCCCCTGCTATAAAGCACGCTTTGGCAGGCTTTTCTGGCTGTAGAGAACTCAGCACAGCTCCTCGTGGTGTCCAGCAGAGTTCCTAGAGCAGCAGAGAAAGGAAAAAGCAACTTTCCAGATTTTAAGTATTTTTTCTTGCATTTTTCGACCATTTGTGTTATTCGACGACTGTTTCTGTCTATTTTATAGTGGTATTACCTGTTTTTCCTGTTTTTATAAGCTTTAATTGTTGGTTGCACTTCTTAGTTTAAGTTTGCTTAAAAGTTAAACTACAGGCTAATACACTCAAGTGTACTAGCTCTTGATAGCATTTAATCGAAAAGCAAAGCATTTATTGTGTTTTCTGTTCTGTGTGTGAAAAAAAACAAAACAATATTCTTGTTCTCCTAACTTTCCTGGTTAGTTTGTTCCAGTGATCAGATTTTGCTGATCCCTGGGCTTTGTCTTGGTTCCTGTACTTCTCCATTTTCTTTGTTTGGTCAGGGGGAAGTTTCTTTACTCACCAGTGGGAGTGGGGAGTACTGAGCTGCCTGTTTGTCCTCAGAGGAGTGGTTTAAGACAGTAACTTGTAGTTCAGTGGCCATTTTGGGTCATTTCCTGCCTTTTCCAGTCCCCTGCTATAAAGCACGCTTTAGCACGGAGTTGCCACTAGAGCAGCATCAGGCAGCGCCGGTTTAACTTTTTCTGGCTCCATAAAGTTTGTTCTTCATTTATTCCCTTAGAACTGCTCCACTAGTAACCTAAACAGTATATCCCTTGACTAAAAAGCGCAGCACTTGTTCCTAAAAGTTTTTTTTTTCCTCAAAAAAAAAAAAAAAAAAAAAAAAGCTCAGCACTTCTCACTTCTATATTATACAAAGTCCCTCACTTGCAAACCCCCCCCCAGGAGTACCCACTTCCTTACTAAGTCCTCTCTTATTCAGTCTCATACCTAACTTCTTAATTTTTCTAGTATGTCGAAGGGCCAGATGCTGGCGTCCTCTCCTGCCCAGTTGGTGAATCTGGGAATATTGAGGCAATGTTACAATTGCCTCATGTACCTGAACAACCCTCTCCTCCTCCCACATAACACAAATACTTGCGAGAGATGCAGCTATTTAGCCAAACTGGAGGCTGAGCTCTCTCAACTCAGGACTGGCAAGACCAGACAGGAGGAGAAGGCAACTACACACACCACAAAACCAGCCTCACATAATGCTACCACGCCACTGAATCAAACACATAAATACACAAAGACATACTCGGAGGCTCTGAGTAAAAATTTACCTAAACAGCAGAGGCCTCCAAAGCAGACACCCAAACAACTGCTACCTCAAGACACCCCACAAGCAACACATAAACCTCAAAATCAGTGTGCAAAGCAGTCACAGCCCTTAAGGCCAAATACAACACCAAACATACTTGTCATAGGTGACTCCATAGTCAGACACACTGACGTCCCACTCACCAGGCTGAACAAGGAGAGGGTCACAGTAAGCTGCCTATTGGGCGCTAGAATCCGCCACAACACAAGCACTCGGGTCACTCCACGGCAAGTACAAATATGATACAGTCATTGTCCATGCTGGTGTGAATGACCTGAGATGTACCTCCCTGGACTACATGAAAAGAGACATAGAGGAGCTCTCTGATTATGTAGCCCAGGCAGGTAAGACCCTGACCCTGAGCAGTATCCTTCCTTCACCAAGAATGATGCCACAATATAGAGACAAAATGATCAGCTTTAACAATTGGCTTAATGTCTGGTGTCATTCAAAGGGGATCCAGTGTCTGTCTGCCTGGGATGACATGCTTGACAAGCCACGCTGCTTCGCAAGGGACGGCTTGCACCTGTCACCCCTGGGATTCCGGATATTGGCCAAGGCTCTTGCCACCCCCATAGTGCCTTTTTTAGGCAAGGCTCAAATTCTAAACCTACCACCCTAGAAAACAAAAATGGGAAGAAACTGAGGGTAATGCTGCTCAATGCCAGAAGTCTAAATCTCAAAATGCATGCACTCGAGGCCCTTCTCAGTATGGAGAACATCGATGTCTGTGCTGTAACTGAAACCTGGTTCAAGGCTCCTGAGAGCACCCCGGCACTATTAGGTTTTACCTCATATCATGCGTTCCGGCCCCAAAACCCGGACCACACCACAAAAGGAGGGGGTGTATCCATATTCATAAAGGATACCCACACCTCCAGGTTGGTGGCAACGCAAGCCGGAAACCATCCAGGTGCAACTAACCATAGGCAAAACTACTCTACAAATTGTAGCATGCTACAGGCCACCCTCTCAAACTCAGGAACCCCACACAGCCTTCCTGAAGACACTGGAGAGAATAAATGTATCTCCAAACACCATCATATTGGGTGACTTCAACTACCCGAATATAGACTGGGAACATTACTCAAGCCCTAACTTTCTAGCCCAACAGCTCCTGGAGTTCATAAATTCAAATGCCATGGAACAGCTAGTCACTGTTCCCACGAGAGGAGAAAATATACTAGATCTCATTATCACAAACATGGGGACAAAATGCTCCACACCGGAAGTATATCCCGCATTGGTGAGATCTGATCATAAACTAATCTCACTGGAAATCCACATCCCGCCCCCACCCCAAACAAAAAAGACCACAGTGAAGAACTTCTCTAAAGCAAACTTCACACTACTCAAGACTGGTGTGGTATCCTTCAAGGCCCCTGAGCCAGTGGAAACCACAACCCAAGCTGCGGTAGCCCTTACAAATGCCTTCTATGAACACCTCCAGGACTGCATGGATCAGGCAATCCCAAATAAAACCAAGACTCCTTCCACAAAGGGCAAACGTCCAGTCTAGTGGACCCCAGCCATTAACAAACTTTACAATAAGAGGAGAAAGCTATTACATGATAGAACAAAATCCATAAAAGGGAAGTCACCCCTGATTATTATTAGTAAAACAATACGAGCACTCATAAAATCAACTAAGGCCAATTTTGAGAGAAAAATTGCCATGGATTCAAAGGACAATCATAAGGCCTTTTTCAGCTATGTTAGGAACCTGGGTGGAAACTCCCAGATATGCTCAGAATTAGTCCAAAATGATACAAAAATCACTGAACCCACAGACATTGCCAACATACTGGCAGACAGGTTCAGTGCAAACTTCACCCCTCTCCCCTAAAGGAGAGATAACTATCCCAGCAGAGTGTAGCCTCCCAGACATCTCAAATGCGCAGGTGAAAGCTGCTCTCCAAAGCTAAAAACACAGCATCAATGGGACCGGATGGTGTCCCCGGCTGTGTGCTACACGAGCTAAATGAGGAATTAAACCCGCACATAAGGCAGCTGTTTAATCTCAGCCTTACCACAGGATACGTGCCCAAGGAGTGGCGTCACGGCAACTGTGGTCCCACTCCACAAAGGCGGTGCCTCTACGGACCCTGGTAATTACCGCCCCATAAGCTTAACAAGTCTAGTCTGCAAAGCTATGGAGAGGATCATAATGGAGCTCATAAACAAAGATATAGGGGACTTGCAGACATTGGACTCGACCCAGTTTGGCTTCGTCAAGGGCAGATCATGCCTTTTGAACTTGGTCGACTTCTTCGAAACAGTCACCAAGGCCATTGATGAGGGAAAGGCAGTCCATACAGCCTACCTTGACCTTGCAAAGGCTTTCGACACAATACCCCACTCGGGTATTGTAGAAAAACTTACCAGCTTAAATGTAAACCCATATGTCACAAGATGGGTTGCAAACTGGCTTAAGGACAGAACCCACAGGGTTAGAGTTACTGGCGCTATGTCAGACTCCAAGCCGGTCACAAGTGGTGACCCACAGGGCTCGGTCCTTGGCCCCCTATTGTTCGGCATCTACTTCTCAGAAGAACAGGCCAACATGGGAGGACTTTGGCTGACAAAGTTTGCAGACGACTGCAAACTGGGCGCCATAGTGGAAAGTGCATCGGACACAGATATCCTTCAGAAGGGACTCACGGAAACAGATAGCTGGTGCCAGAGCCATGGCCTGAAGTTAAACGCCAAAAAATGTATAGTCATACCCTTCGGGAAAAACAAGGTAACCCCAAGCTACCATATAGGCGGCAATCCACTAAGCACAGAAGAGGTTATCAGGGACCTGGGGACTCAGGTTGACAGTGGCCTTTCTTTTGACACTCACGTTGCTAAAGTGGTTAGAAAGACCTTCTACATTGCCCACCTGATCATGAAGGGATTCACATCCAAATCTAGTGAGATCATTGTTCCCCTGTACTCTTCACTTATCAGACCAATGATCGAGTACAATGCCCCATTCGGGATGTATCTCACCCGACATCTGCAGCAATTGGAGAGACCCCAAAAGTTCCTCACCAAAAGGATAAAGGGACTCCAAAATTTGTCATATGCTGCCAGATTGAAGAAACTCCAGCTCTATTCAGTCGCATACCGTCTGCTCAGAGGTGACATGTGCCTGACATACAAGGCCATGTCCAACCCGGAATTAATGGACATGCTCCACCTCAAAAAATCCAAATCCACCAAAACCACTAGAGCAAGCGACTTAAGCCTTAGCACGGATATAAATAGGACGTGCTGGAGGGATAGATTTATCACTCAGAGACTCCCTATGCTGTGGAATAAAATCCCAGTCCATGTGAGGCAGAGCACCTCGCTGGCTCTGTTCAAGAGAAATCTTGACCTGTGGATGGGAGATTGTAGGTTTACCCCGGGAATCATCTCTGTGTCACTGCTGGACAGAGGCACAACAAACTAATGGGCACAGTATTTTTTCATATAAGGGGTGGCATAAGCCACAAAACTTTGGGCTAGGCTTATAAATGCCTTAGGGCAGATAGCCTAGTATAAACCTATGAACCTATGAAGTGTCAAAACTTCGAACACAAAAACCTCAAACTTGAAAGTTCGAAGACTGACAATATCGAACCACGGAACATCGAATTCTTTCCCAGGGAAAGAATTCAGTGGGCCATTTCTGCGGCTTCACTATTTCCTCCACTGTGGTGCAATCTTGAAGTTGGTATATTTAAGTAGGGGAGTGTGGGGTGAAAGCCCCCCACATTAGAAATAGTTTGTAGTGTTCGTGTGTGTCATGTTTTGTCCTGGAACAGCGATTTTATTCCCAGGGAAAAAATTGCTGTTCTCAGTCTTTGGGGTTTTCAGCTTTCATGGTTTTGGGTTCGATGTCATAACATTCAAAGTTTTGACACTTCGATGTTATGATATAGACCCAGGATTTTTAGTTTCTAAGAGGCTGAAACAATATAGGAGTCTCCTTATAGATATGGGCATGGGAAAGAAAAAGATTTAATATGGTGCAATATTTATGCAAAGAAGCAAAACTAATAAATACAAAAAGCAGCACTAAACAAATTTGAAGAGAAATACAGGCAAAGGCATCCAGATATGAAAAATGTTACAATACTAAAAAAATAGAAAACAAAGAGAGAAAGAAGAAAAGAGGACCAGGAATGGATAAGTTAAATAAGTAGATACTGAAGTTAATGGATTAACTGTAAAGTGAAGGATTTAGTGTAGAAAATCCAACTCTGGTAACACCACAGCATGACGGGAACAGTGAGTCCCCAAATTAAGGAGAAACAAGTTAAACAGGAAGCATCTGATCAGTTTCCACATGAACAAAACTCTGGAGTCCTCAGCAGGAAACTAGTATAAAAGTTCAAATGGAATTGCACAGCAAGTGAAGGAACAGGAAATGATGGAAACTTAGACACGTCAATGTTATGGAGTGACAAGACAGTGAATTCCCACATGAAATATCAATGGATGACGCAGCTGAAGAGAATATATGCCACAGGAAGACGTTCTGGATCTTGCTATAGAATACCTGCGGTAAAAGAACAGCGTGTCCTCAGTTTACAAGAAAATGATCTAAGGGAAGAGTTGCTTCACTTAATAGAGATGGATAGACCTATTAAGACTGATAAAAGAAATACATTACAGAAAGTCAAAAAGACCCAAAATGTTGGAAGTCTGACAAAACAAATGCACACAGTAATTAAGACTATTAACAGAAATTCACATGACATAACAGAAACAAATAGGATATATTACTGTGCAGCTAAATTAATAACAAATAAAGTCTTACCAAAAAAATACAGGGAAATAAGGGAAGGGTAAAAAAGAAATCAAATGTCATCATAGAAGTATCAAATTCGAATACAGAAAACTATAAAGCAATTAAGACAAGAAGTGTCACTATTACAAGAGGATAGAAGATGGAACAGATCAACAAAAATACTTTGAAAGATAGATGTGATAAAAGCAATGTGCAGCATTAGAACAGACCAGGATCCATCATACACTATTGCAAATAATAAACTAAATATATCAGCACAGGCAGAAAAACTTGGAAGATATGCAGATAAATATAAAGGAAAAGTGCAAAATAAGCAATTCATTGATGACCCAAAAAGGCTTTATAAAGAACTGGGAAATAAAGGAATAGAAATACCACCAAAAGAAAGGAAATAGACACATTTTGGAGAAATAACTATGAAGACCCTGTGACACATAATAAAGATGCTGAATGGATATTAGTAGTAAAAGAAACAATAAGTTCAAATGTACACAATATGAAATGGGATGAAGTAATGGCCACAGAAAGTGAAATAAAATTAAGAAAAGCTCCTAAATGGAAAACCCCAGGCCCAGATGCAGTACCTAACTTCTGGCTAAAAGAAGGTTTAGCCCTGAGTAAGAAAAATAAATTATGTACTCACCATACCGTGTCATCTGTGTTGTCCATTTTCATACTTCCTCAACAATTGGGCTCAGATCCAACTAGGCCATATTTGAGCTCATAGCCACCAAAAAGCTCTCAAGCTCCTCCCTTACCCATAATGCAGCAACTCTTAACATACCTCATATCTTGTTTGCTTGTTGACATAAAATAAGAAATATTAATATAATATTCTTGACAAAAGTAGCCATAACTTGAGCTCAATGTAAGGGACAATGATGTTCTTACAAGTTCTCGTTCTTCCAGAAATCCATTGTGAAAAAGGTTGGGGGTTGGTGGGAGGGGAGTTGAGGAAGAATTAAAATGGACAACAGAGATGGAACGTTATGGTGAGTACATAACTTCTTTATCTGGTGGTGTCAATTTTCTTTCATTCATTCCTCAACAGCTGGGAGAGAGTCACCAGCTACTTAAAATCCTGGGTGTACTCTAAGAAGGATATTCCTGGGCATAGTTGAGCCAAATGCTGCTCTTCCCCTCGAGACCAGATCCAGTTTGTAATGAATAATAAAGGTATGAGGACTGGCCCAAGCTGCAGCCACACATATGTCACCAATGGAAGTCCTAGACAGAAAAGTACAGTTATGTACCTACCATAAATGTAGATGTTCGAGTGCTCATACAGCTGCAGTCATTACAGATGGGTCCTCGGTCGGACGAATTCCAAAGTCTAGGTCCGGCATCGGTTGTCGTCGCTTCTTCCCTGATGTCAGTGCGGCAGGGGTATAAAAGAGACAGCTGACGCCATTTTCTTCAGTTTTTTGTGCCCCAGATGTCAGGTGCCCCCAGAAGGAAGGCAAACATAATGATATGCAAAGATGCAATGTTGATAAATCAAAAATAGTAGTTGCAAGCAAATACACCATAAAAGAATACCCCAAAAAGGTTATATGAAAAGGTGTTTGTCATAAGGCCTGTCCTAAGAGGGGATGGAGGGAGGGAAACCTGGACTGCAGCTGTATGAGCACTCGAACATCTACATTTATGGTAGGTACAAAACTGTACTATGTTCATTGTGCATACAGCTGCAGTCATTACAGATGGGTAGAATCCCAAAGCTAAGTAAGGATGGTAGGCACTAAGTGGAACTAGGAGGGGCTAGGATGCCCTGCAGGACTGCTGTGGCAAAGCCAGCTCTAGATTTTGAGAATAGTGGGAGGTGATAGTGCTTGGAGAAAGTGTGCACTGAACTCCAGGTGGCTGCTTTCAAAATGTCCTTGGTAGGGAACCCCCTGAGGAAGGCTGCAGAGGTAGCTGTGGCTCTGGTGGAGTGGGATCTGATGGATGCAGGCACAGTTTTTCCATGAAATGAGTAACAAAAACGTATGCAGTGGGCTATCCATTTTGAAATTGTCTGTTTGGAAATAGCCTTTCCTTGAGCACCTGCAGCATAGGACACAAAGAGTTGCTCAGATTTCCTGAATGGCTTTGTCCTGTCCAAATAGTAACGAAGTTGTCTGTGAATGTCCAAGGAATGTAGTAGTCTTTCCCTTTTGTTTTGTGGATTAGGATAAATGTAGGTAAGTGGATAGTCTGAGTCAAAGCTACACTGGATACTACCTTTGGCATAAAGGTAGGGTTGGTTCATAAGGAAACTCTGTCCTGATGGAAAATGATGAATGGTTGCACAGCCATGAGGGCCTGTAGCTCCGAAACCCTGCGTGCTGAGGTGATAGCCAGAAGAAAGGCTGTTTTCCATGACAAGTACTGTAGTTCTGTTGAATAAGCTGGCTCGAAGGGAGGAAGGGTCAACTTTTCCAATACGAAGTTGAGGTCCCAAGCAGGGACTGGTGGTTTCCTTGGGGTTTTATATTCTTTGCCCCTTTGAGGAACTGCCTTAAGAGAGGATGAGAGAATAAAGGAGGATCTGTGTTGTATTGTGCAGAAATGGCTGAAGCGTGGATCTTGATGGAGGAGAAGGAAAGTCCATTGTTTAACATCTCAGCTAGGTACTGTAAAATTTGAGGTATATTTATTACCCAAGGATTCTGTCCCTTTTCTTGATTCCAGGCACAAAATCGTTTCCATTTGGCGGAGTAGGCCTTTCTAGTAGAAGGTCTTCTGGCCTCCCAAGATGACATCCTGCACCTTCTTGGAGAGGAGAAACTGTTGGGAAATCAAGGAATTCACCATGCAGCTAGATTTAGGGTTTTGAGATGGCTGTGAAGGGTTTTGTAGTTGTGCTGGGACAACAGAAGAGGGACTAGAGGTAGGATCCATTGTGGGGAATATGTCAGGCTCTTCAGGAGCGGGTACCAGTGTTGTCTTGGCCAGTCTGGAGCAATGAGAATCATTTTCGGTCTCTCTGTTCTGGCTTTTAATAGAACTTTGGGTAGCAGAGGAAGAGGCGGGAAGGCATAGACTGTCAATGTTGCCCAATTGAAGGAAAGTGCATCCACTTTCCAGGCCTGTGGATGATATGTCCTTGAACAAAAGTTTTTCAACTGGCAATTTCTGTGGGTAGCAAAGAGATCTATGTCTGGCTGTCCCCATGCCTGAGTTATCGTTGTGAAAACTTGAGGATGCAACTTCCATTCGTGTGGATCTGTCATATTTCTGCTTAGGTTGTCTGCCAGTGTGTTTTCCTTCCCTGGCAGGAATTGTGCCTGTAGTTGAATTTGCAATTCCAGTGCTGTGTTCCATAGGGTCATGGCTTGCCTGCACAGGGGGTATGAATGGGTTCCCCCCATTTGTTTATGTACCACATCACTGTGGTGTTGTCTGTCCTTATCAATAGCTGGCCTGGATGCAGTAGGTCTTTGAAGGTCATAATGGCCTTTTGCACGGCTAGCATTTCCTTTTGTTTGATGTGAAGGTGCTACTCTTTTCGGGTCCATTTTCCCTGAATGCACTGATCTGTCATGTGTGCTCCCCAGGCATAGTCTGAGGCGTCTGTTGTGATGATTTGAGTTGCTTGAGGTACACAGAAAGGAAGACCTGTGTTTCTTTGGCAAGATTGAGCCCACCACAAAAATTCCTTTTGAAGGCATGGAATGAGTGGTATAATTGCTTCCAAGCTGTGGCTGTGTTGAGACCATAAGTTTTTTAGGTACCATTGAAGTTTCCTCATATGCAGCTTTGCACATGGGATTAGTAGGATGCAAGATGCCATGAATCCCACAGCCTGCAGGACTTTCCTTGCAGTTATCCTGGTGTAAGTTGCCATTTGTCTGAAGTATTGAGACAGTTGCCCTTGCTTGTCTGGCGTGAGGTAGGCCATCTGGGTGGTTGTATCCAAGCTGGCACCCAGGAAAATTATTTGTTGAGAGGGTATTAGTTTTGATTTCTTTTTGTTGACTGTGTATCCCAGGAAGTTCAACAGTTTTATTACAAATGCCAGGCGCTGCAGTAGTATGTCCTTGCTGTCCGCTTGGATCAGGCAGTCGTCCAGATATGGGTAGATATGTATCCCTTGTAGTCTGCAGAAAGCGATTACTGATGCCAGGCATTTCATAAACACTCTGGGCACAGTAGATAAGCCAAAGGGCAATGCAGAGAATTGGTAATGGGTTGAACCTGCAAGAAATCTGAGGTATCTTCTGCAATCTTGTCTGCTAGGGACATGCAGGTATGCCTCCTTGAGGTCCAGTGTTACCAGCCAAGACTTCTTGCCCAGCATGGGAAGAAGCTGCTGTAATGTGAGCATCTTGAATTTTGGAACCTGTAGATATGTGTTTAGGATGGATAGGTGTAAGATAGGTCTCCAATCTTTGTCTTTCCTTGGTACCAGGAATAGTCTGGAATAAAACCCTTGATCTTGTTCTTTTACAGGTACCTCTTGAATTGCTTTCATGTCCATGAGAGCTGAAATTTGTTTTTGTGCCTCTGCCCTTTGATTTTGTGGCAGGTTTGGCATGCCTCTCATTTTTGGAAGGGTGTGAAAGTGGAACCTGTAGCCTCTGTCTATAATGTCCAGAATCCATTTGTCTTTTGTAACAATATGTCAATTTTTTGAGAATAATGTCAGTTTTCCGCCCAAAGGTGCTACCATTAAAGCTTTGCTTGGCAGGTGTAGGGGGAAGTCATTGTGTCTGTTTTCTAAAAGACTGTGATCTATCTTCTCCACCTCTTGGGTTTGGTGCTTGCCACTGTCTGACTCTGAAAGATCCTTGAGGTTGCCCCTCTACCCCTTGGATGCCTGTATCTTCCCCTTTGAGGTCTGTCCATGGCTGGAAAGGACCAATTTTTTGAAGGCCAGTTTCTGCTGAAACGTGGAGGCTGTACCTGCAGGAAATCTTTCACCGTTTGCATTGATTTCGCTTTTTCCTCCATTTTCTTTAGCACCTCCTCAGCTTTAACACCAACCAATACATCTTTTTGAAGAGGT
Source organism: Protopterus annectens (assembly GCF_019279795.1). Classification (NCBI taxonomy): domain Eukaryota; kingdom Metazoa; phylum Chordata; order Ceratodontiformes; family Protopteridae; genus Protopterus; species Protopterus annectens. Next base: position 1,021,722,692 of record NC_056743.1, read on the forward strand.
GCATCTAATAATTTAGCTTTGACATGATCTGGTAAGGTTTGCTCTGAGCCAAGCATGCCTACGTATAACAGACCCCAACAGCAGCTCTACATGAGGCCTCTAAAGCATCAAAACCACACTGCAAGGTATGTTTACCCACTTGCTCTGCACCATGCAACAAATCCTGCAACTCTTTTAAATCTGGTTGTTCTGGTTGTGTCATCTTGCTTTTCAGCTGAGATATCAAAAACTGTTGATACATTAACATATGGAACTGACAGTTTAATGCCCTCATGGTTAAAGTGGCCGAGGTGTACACCTTTTTTCCCCACCTTTCTAAAGCTCTGGAATCTCTCTCTGAAGGTAATGGGTTTTTAGCAGTAGAGGCCTTAATTCCCTTGGGACCCTGTGAAATAGTTTCTGGGTCAGCAGTATGGCTTTTATATAGGAACTGGTGAGAATCAGGAACCCGGTAATACCGGTCTGGTTTAACAGGAGCTGGAGGCAAAGAATCAGGATTAAGGCTTGCTTCTGTGTACACATCATCTAATATATCTAAAACAGGAGGGATAGCCAGAGGCCTATGCTGGGGGAGCAGAAGAAATTCCCTGAGCCTTTTCTTGGAATCTGAGTAATCTTGGCCTTCCCAGTGAAAGTGTTCCCTCAATGTATGCAGGGTTTCCCCAAAAGAGAAGTCCTCAGGGGGGGAGACTGAGGTAATAGACTTCTCTGCATCAGAGTCTTCGAATGGAGAATAGGCATAATCCTGGTCCTCAGATAGTTCTGAGGTAATAGAAGCTTGATCTGAGGAAGGGTAGTCTTCCTCTAATCTGGGCCTTTTGTCAGAGGAGGGTTGAGAACCCCTAATAAGAGTAATCAAATCCTCAGCCATTTTAAGCATCTGTTTTTTAGGCATGGTGCCTTGAGAGGGGATCTGAAGAACCTGTTTTTTGGTTTTCATGGCTGCTTTAGATTTAGTGAAGGCTTTAATAGAGAAGGAGGAAGGCCTGAAGACCCCTTGAGAAATGGCAGGCCTTTCTAAATTCTGAGTTTCCCCGCCAGGAGTGGCGTCGGTATCTGTAGTAGGAATGGGGGCCGAGGAGCCTGAGACCTCGGGTACTGAAGACACCGGTAATGCATTGTCATCGGTACTCAGGGGCTGCATAGGCGCCTCGCTGAGTACCAGGGAACCGGTAGTCGGCCTTAGCGTGGTTTCAGTAGATGGTGCGGACCTCGTATGTCGGTCCTTATCTTTGTGTTTTTTGCTCAAAACTGGAGTCAGAGTATCCGACGACATAATATAATTACATTTTTTGCCAAAAAAGTGAAGGGCGAACTTCGCCCGACGCTTAATAGTGCGCTTGTTGAATCTATCACAAAAACGGCAGTCCGAGATGTCATGGTCTGGGCCTAAGCAAGGTATACAGAAAGAGTGGAAATCCTTATGCAGTATTTGCTTCAAATGCAATTATTAACTTTGTCTGACATTGGTCTGAGTCAAGAAAAGTTTCCCCAACGGGGTACTTAGCTTTCAAGAAGACTTCGTCTGAAATACTTTCATAAATCTCAGGAGCTGGCCTACCGGCACTTGCGAACTGCTTCTGCTTTGGGCACAGCGCGGCAAGAAAGACTGGGGAAAATGGCGTCGACTGCCTCTTTTACACCCCTGCTGCACTGACATCAGGGAAGAAGCGACGACAACCGATGCCGGACCTAGACTTTGGAATTCGGCCGACCGAGGACCCATCTGTAATGACTGCAGCTGTATGCACGATGAACATCACTGAAAAAGTAGCCATGGACCTAGTTGAATGGCCTCTTAAAGGTCTTTGTAAGGCGAGACCAACTTCTTGTAGATTAATAATATACAATCTGTCGGCCATCTGACTAAAGTTAGCTTTGCAACTGATTTACCCAATTTAGAATCTGCAAAGGAGACAAATAATTGACCCATCTTTCTAATTTCCTTTGTTCTATATAAGTAAAATATAATTGTCTGTGAATAAGTGTAGTATATACTCACCTTTGATTGCAAATTTAGGAAAGAAAACTGACAGATTAATTAACTGGTTGATGTTAGATGCTGACGCCACCTTAGGAAGGAAAGGATTGGTTCATAATGTTACTCTATCCCTGTGTAAAATCAAGTATGGAGGTTTAAAAGACAATGCTTGAAGTTCTGGAATCATTCTAGCAGAGGTGATTGGCCACCATCAAGGGGTCCAGGGAAGTAAATATTGTAGGAAGAAATTGCCAGGGAATTGTTACAGCTAGGCTTGTATAGGCCCCTAAGGCCGATAGCCTAGTACCAACCTATGAACCAGAAAGATAAGTCATCCAGGTCAGAAACGTTAGCTCACATGTTTCTGCTGATTCAAAGTTTGAATGAATCAAGGCCTGCAGGACTAAATTTAAGTCCCATGGCAGAGTTCCTCAGGCAAGGAATAATAGGCAGAAGAGTTCCCAGATCTTTAGAGTGTTGACACCAAGGGCTCTTTAGGTACCATTGAAGTTTTATCATATGCAGTCTGGTATATGGAATGAGTAGTATGCAAGAGGCCATGAACCACAGGGCTTGCAGGATTTTCCTTGCAGAAAGCTGGGGCCTGGTGGCCAATTGAGAGAAGTAAGCTGACAGGAAAATTTGTTTCTCTGGTGTAAGGCTTCTGGGATGCTGTGTCCAGACTTGCTCCCAGGAAGATTATCCTTTTGCTGGGTACCTCTCTGGATTTCTTTTCGTTGATTGTGTACCCTAGGGAGGTTAGTAGGTCCTTTAAAAAGGGCAGGTCTTTGAGCAGCTTTTCCTGGCTGTCTGCTTGAATAAGGCAGTCGTCCAAGTAGGGGTAAATTTGAATATTTCTTTGTCTGCAAAAGGAAATGGCCGGAGCCAGGCATTTTGTTGAAACTCTGGGAGCAGTGGATAAGCCAAAGGGAAGCACAGAGAACTGAAAGTGATGAGATCCTGCTCTGAAGCAGAGATATTTTCTGCAGGACTCTGACAGGAATGTGGAGGTAGGTCTCTTGTAGGTCCAGGGTGGCTAGCCAGGCGTCCTTAGACAGCATGGGTAGCAGCTGCTGGAGAGTGAGCATTTTGAATTTTGGGATCACCAGAACAGTGTTTAGAATGGATAGACTGAGGATGGGGCACCCGGGTGCCCTCTTTTCTGGGCACCAGAAAAAGTCTGGAGTAGAAGCCTTGGCCTATCTGCTCTGCAGGAACATGCTCTACTGCCCCCAAGGAGAGTAGGAAAGGATTTGCTTTTGAGCCTCTGCCCACTGATTTGGAGGTAGATCTGGGAACCCTTTTGGGGTTGGAAGGGTGTGGAAGTAAAATTTGTAACGCTGAGACACAATATTCAGAACCCATTGGTCCTTGGCAATGGTGGCCCAGGTGCTTGAGTGAAAGGAGAGTTTTCCTCCTAGGGGTATGTGAAGGTGGGCAGAGGTGAGGTTGGGAAGGGGTGAGTCATTGTGAACTCTTACCATAAGGGGGTGGCTTAGAACTCCCTGGTTTTGAAGTGGAGGTAGTCCACTGCTTAGATCTCTGAAACCCCTGAGGCTGCTGTCTGGGGGGGGGGGTCTGTTTCCATGGGGCCTAGGCTGGCTCTGTCTACTCGGAGCAGGAAAGGATCAGTGCTTGGGGGAAAATGCCTGCTGAACCTAGAGGGCAGGACCTGCAAGAAATCTTTAACAGTCTGCATAGATTTTGCTTTTTCTTCCATCTTTTTTAAGACATCTTCTGCTTTAGTGTCAAATAAGTTATCTTTGTGCAAGGGTGCATCCAACACTTTTGATTTGACATGGTCCGGCTGGGGTTATTCCTTAAGCCATGTATGTCTTCTAATGACAGATCCAGTGACTGCTGCCCTGCAAGAAGCTTCTAGGGCATCAAAACCACAGTGCAAAGTATGTTTAGTTACTTGACCAGCAGAATATATTAAGTCCTGTAAATCTTTAGATTCTGCCCATGCAGGAAAGGAGGACATTTTTTGTTTAAGGAGTTCCAAGGTATACTGCTGATACTTAAGCATATGGAACTGACAATTTAGTGCCCTGATAGCAAAAGTAGCTGAGGTGTATTCTTTTTTACCCCATCTGTCCAGTGCTCAGGAATCCCTGTCTGAGGGGGTGGGATTCTTAGCTGAGGTTTCTTTAATCCCTTTAGGCCCTTGAGTAATGACCTCAGGGTCAGCCGTTGGATTTTTAAAAAGATATTTGCGTGAGTCAGGAACTCTGTAGTACCTATCTGGTTTTCTGGGAGCAGGAGGGAGGGCGTCTGGAGTCAAGCTGGTTTCAAGTAAGACATCATCCACAACATCTAGGACTGGGGGGATGGCTAAGGGCCTGTTTTGTGGAAGGTCCAGGAACTCTCTGAGTCTCTTTTTAGACTGTGGGTGGTTTTGACTCTCCCATTGGAAATGCTCCCTTAAGATATGCAGGGTTTCCCCAAAGGAAAAATCCTCTGGGGGAGAGGCTGAAGGTATTGATTACTCTGCATCAGAATCCTCATATGTGAAGAAAGGTTGCATGTCTTCATAGTCAGATGCATCAGATTCCTCTGACTGTTGCTCAGATAAAACTACTGGAGACAGATCAGGGAGTGTCTTGGCTTCCCCTAATCAGCATGATAAGGTCTTCTGTCATTTTAAGCATCTGAGACTGAGGCAAGGGAGCAGGCGCCTGAGAATGGGTAGTCAGTTTCTTGGGTGTGGTTCGACCCCTGGGCCTAAGGAACTTGGTTGTTTTCGAAAGAATGGTAGCCATGAAAGAAGGCGTCGGTCTACATTGGGATAGGGTGTTGCGAAGGAGTGCCTCGTAAGCTGGTGCCTGCACAGTGGCTCCGGACCCATTGAAGGTGGAGACAACCACAGGATCCTTAGAAGAAGAAGAGTTCTGTGGCATACCAGACTCTGAAACAGTCTCAGTAGTGACCTGCGAATTAACTGAAGTGGGCATCAGAGGCTGCGGAAGCACCTCACTGAGCTCCAGAGGACTGATGACCAACTTAACGGAAGCATCATTGGAAGATTTGGTCCTGTGCACTCTGTCTCTGTCTTTATCTTACCGTTTTTTTTTTTTGGAAGATCTGCTGTCGGATGGCTTACTGAAGCCATATTAGAATTCAAGGACTGTAAATGGAAATATCTGGCTACAATAGGGGCCCAACGACGGATAGTGCTGGCATAAAACAAAACACAGAAGCGACAACGAAGGACATCGTGGTCTGGGCCTAGACAACTGACGCAGTAAGAGTGGAATTCCCAGTGTGCTATTTGCTTTTCACAGGCAAGACAATTATTAACTTTTTATGACATCGGTTAGTGCAAGAAAAAAGGATCCTCAACGGGGTACTTAGCTTTCGAATACTTCAACTTCAATTTGGAAATAAAACTCAGGTAGCGATCGACCGGCACTCGTACGAACTTCTTCTGCTTCAGGCTCCATGGCAAGAAAGACTGATGTAATGGTGTCAGATGCCTTCCTTTATACCACTGACGACCTGACGTCAGTCTTCGTGACAGTAACCGATGCAGAAATACTAAGTTTCTGGTATTCAGGCTGGCCAAGGGCTAGCCTGGCAGGGATAACCCAAATATGATGACTGCAACGGTGAAACATGAAGAACATCTGGAGCTCAATGTAAGGGACAATGATGCCCTTATAAGTTCTCATTCTTCCAGAAATCCATTGTGAAAAAGTTTGGGGGTTGGTGGGAGGGGAGCTGAGGAAGAATGAAAATAGACAACAGAGATGGAACGTTATGGTGAGTACATAACTTCTTTATCTGATGTTGTCAATTTTCATTCATTCCTCAACAGCTGGGAGAGACACCAGCTACCTAAACTCCTGGGTGCACTCTAAGAAGGATGAGCATAGTTGAGCCAAATGCTGCTCTTCCCCTCGAGACCAGATCCAGTTTGTAATGAGTAATAAAGGTATGAGGACTGGCCCAAGTTGCAGCTGCACATACGTCAACAATGGAAGCCCTAGACAGAAAAACTGAAAATGTAGCCATGGACCTAGTTGAATGGGCTCTGGGAGGTTGGAATAATAGTTAAGGTGTTTACCTTACAAACAGAAGTTGCAGAGTTTGATTCTCACATGGGGGTAACTGGCTAGGCTTAAAATGGCCCACAAGGGCACATAGCCTAGTACTAACGTATGAACCTATAAGGTCTTTGTAAGGCAAGACCCAACTTCTTGTAGACTAATATACAATCTGTCCGCCATCTGACTAAAGTTAGTTTTGCAACTGATTTACCTAATTTAGAATCTGCAAAGGAGACAAACAATTGACCCATCTTTCTAATTTCTTTTGTTCTATGCAAGTAAAATATAATTGTCTGTGAATAACTGTAGTATATACTCACCTTTGTTTGCAAATATAGGAAAGAAAACTGACAGATTAATGGACTGGTTGATGTTAGATGCTGACACCACCTTAGGAAGGAAAGGATTGGTTCGTAATGATACTCTATCCCTGTGAAAAATCAAGTAGGGAGGTTTAGAAGACAATGCTTGAAGTTCTGAAATCATTTTAGCAGAGGTGATGGCCACCAGAAAGCTAAGTCATCCAGGTCAGAAATGTTAGATCACATGTTGCTACTGATTCAAAGGTTGAATGAATCAACGCCTGCAGGACTAAATTTAAGTCCCATGGCAGAGTTGGATTTTTTTAAGGAGGTCTCAAAAAGGTACCGCTCAAGAAGGCCTTATAAAGTTTAGATGAAGCCAGGGTGGAGTTCTCAAATCCAGTGTGAAAATTAGAGATTGCTGCCAATTGAACTATAGTAGTTGAAGGGCTAGCTCCTTCATTGAAAATTGCAGCAAAAAATTCAAGGACACTTTGTACAGAGGCTGAAAAGTGTTCAATAAGTTTCTGAAGTGCTCAAAAAATAAACCTCATCCATTTACTTCAGTAAAGATTTCATGTAGAAACTTTATGGAAAGAGAAAAGTATATGATGGACAGGGGATGAGAGCATAGTTTGTCTGGCTATTAAAGGAAGTGGAGAAACCACACTGTCAGCTTTAGGTTTGAGATATCCAGGTGAATCATACATGTTGTGTGAGACAGGAGGTCTGGAATTGAATCCAGAATCCAAGGTGGGTAAATAAGATGAGGCTAAAGAAAGGGGAACCAAATCTGTTGAGGCAAGTAAGGTGCAATGAGGATGACTTTGCTCTTCAACTGGAAAAACTTTCTGTATAAATTTGGGGATCAAGGGAGTTGGAAGATATGCATACAGGAGACCAATCATGTAGTAGAGCTTCTCTCTGTGATTCCCCCAGTTAGAGGATAAGGGCAAAGAAGCTGCTACACTTGTTGCTCGGAGATGCAAGATCATCGCATTTGAAAAAAATAATTTCTGCTACCTTAATGTTGACAGACCACTCGTGAGGTAGTAGAATGGACCTGCTCAATTTGTCTGCTATCACACTGGACTTCCCCAGAATGTGCATTGCTATCAGAAAAAGGTGGATGAGATTGCCCATTGCCACACTCTGAGGGCTTCTCGATACAAGAAATAAGACCTGTTTCCTCCTTGTTTGCTGATGTACCAAACCACTGACACACTGTCGGTCTGAATCACAATTGTGCCAAAAGGACGACGGTCTTGGAATCCCTGCAATGCTAAGAGGACTGCTGTCATTTCCAGGACACTAATGTGCATGTTTGCCTCTTTGGATGACCAAATGCCTTGAACTGTTTTCCCCAGAAATTGCCCCCCCCCCCAATCTGGCATGCGTCCGTGTTCCCTATGACCTTGGGCTGAGGGAGAATGAAAGGACAGCTTTGTATAACTTGATCTGATCAAATCCACCACCAAAGGTATTTCTTGCATGCCTGAGGGATTCTTATTGGGGCTGGTATACATTGGTAAATGAATAGACTATTGTGTTGCTAAAATCCATTGAATAATTCTCATGTAAAATTTTCCTAGAGGACACTAGCCACCGACATTGACCCCAAGGCTTGTAGAATAAAATCAGGCTGAGATTGTAGTACTGTGAGTTATTTTTCTACCTGGATTCTGACAGTTTTTACTCCTGAGAGAGGAAGAGAAGCTGTCACTGATACCATGTTGAAATTTGCTCCTATAAATTCCAATCTTTGAGACAGTTCTGAGATTTATTGTAATTTGTGGTTATCCCCAGATGGGAGCAAGTCTGGAGTACCTGATCTCATGCTCTTATCAGTAGATGCCTGGTCGGGGTGATAATGAGCCAGTGGTCCAGGTACAGAAACACTTGGAATCTCTGCAATATGAGGTGGGCTGCTACAATTGCCATGCATTTGGAAACATGCTGGGGCTGTGGTGAGGCCAAAGGGTAGTGCTCTGAACTGGTAATGTCTGGTTCCCAGTCAGAAGCGTAGATACCTTCTGGATTGTCTGTTTATTTTTATGTGTTAGTATGCATCCTAAAGGTCTATCAAGCACATCCAATCATCCTTGCATAAAAAAGGCACAATGGACTGAATGGTGACCATCTGAAACTATGCATGTTGAACTGATTTGTTCAAGTTGCTGAGATCCAAAATTGGTCTCCTGTCCCATTTTCTTTGACACTAAAAATAATCTTGAGTACGTTCCGGACTCTATCTGGTATGGTGGGACCTCTTAGATTACTCTTTTTCTAGCAGATTTTGTATTTCTAGTGCTGCTGTATTCCTCTGAGTGGGTGAACATCGGGGAATTTGCATAGAGATGGAGGTGGAAGAGAAAAGGGAATTATATGGCCTGTAGAAATAGTCCTCTGCACCCACGTATCTTTTCTGATGTCTAGCCAGGCTACTTGGTGCAGGGATAATCAACCCTGACTGCCTCCAAAGGGAGAAAATTGAGCCTCCTTTCAGGAGAACTGTTAGGATCTATCAGAGAAGGAACTTCTAGGCCCTTGGTTCTGCAGGCCTCCTCTGCTGTGTAGGTGGTGTCTTCCATTTGAGTTCCCCCCTCTGCCTCTAGGGGAAACCACAGATTTGTCCCTGGGGTTCCACCTGTGTCCCTTACTGACAGAAATGACAAGTGCTGAGGTTTCTTTTTTGGGGGATACATTCTTGGCTTGACTTGTAAGGGCCCCAGGGCCATTAGCCTGGCAATCTCCTATGATCCTATGAGTTATCTCCACGTGGGTCTTGGAAAGGACCCTGGGACTTTCTGAACCATGTCTTTTGACCACCTCATTGATTCCTAGAGAAGGTTCTTTGAGGAATCGAAAAACTTACGCCCACTGCAGAGGGTTTTTCCATCTTTCTCACACCTGGAGAGTGTATTCTTCACTTTCGGGCCAAACAACGAGATGCCGTCAAAAGACGCATTGATGAACGAGGACTTGAAGGGCTCTGCAAAATTACATAAGTGCATCCAGGCATGCCGCTTAATGGAAAAGCCTGAGCCCACCATCCTTGCGGTACCTTCAGCTGCATGACAGATGAGCCTCATGGATGAATTAGAAGTGGATTGAAGGGTTGCCGACTGTGAAGACATAGAAGTCTGAGTTTTAGCAGTAGTTGTCCCAGAAAGGGATTTTATGACAGTTCCTTTATCAAGTCCCTTAGTAGTCTTGTAAAGTGTGCCAGGTAGTTCAGCGACCCAAGGTCAAAGGTCACCAAAGCATATACATGCTTCCCAAATCTGTCCAAAGCCTTAGACTCCCTGTTAGGAGGATGGACACAGGAACTATGTTCTGCAAATTCTTTCTTGGTGGCCATCACTATGACCATAACATCTATGAGCACTCCCTTCCTACATGTGGTGCCAGAATACAATATGGTCTTTTGGGGATTGGCTGAACTGTGTTTGGCTCCTTCCAAACCCACCAAGAGATCAAGTCAATGAGCTCATCGGCGGGGAGAGTTACCCAGGAGGTAGACAGGCCAAACCCAAAGGCCTCCAAGAAATACCAATTCCTCCATGGAAGGGTTATCAGTGGATCAACTACCTCTCTGTTTAAGGATCTCAAGGATGTCTCTGAATGACACATCTTTGGGTGGTGATCTACAGGACCCTTCTCCTTCATCAAAATCAGTATCTTCAGTGACAGACTCCAAAGGGGAGTCCAAATGCCTCTTCTTGCACTTTCTCTTTCTAGGGACAGAGAAGTCACTGCCCTCAACAGGAGACCTGCAGGTCCAAATCTTGACATAAGTATTTATAATGAAGAAAACACAGTAAGTAAACCCAATGGCACACTTGTGCAGCAGAAATGACATTAAGCAACTAAATCTTGAACCAGAAAAAAACAAACAATCTGGACGTACACTACTGCTGCCCCTGGGACCTCTACATTTATTCCCACATAGCCACACCCTACACATTCTTCACCAATCAGAACTTCCTCTCTCCACCCCCATACCCACCCACTACCTCTCTAAATATATTTCTACTATATAGTGTCTTTAAATCAACGTAACAATGTCCCACACATACCTTCCTCTCCTACTAATAACTCTGCTAACTTCTTTATCCTCTACCTACATCATAACCAACTATGAACAGCCACTCAGTCCTAATGTTAGCATCCCACATAAACACACCCTAACTACCCCCCATCAACACTTACTACATATCTCAGTCCCATCTATAACAACTCATATCTGGAACCTAAATACCATCGTCTCTCACACATCAAATATCTTCTTCATATACTCTCAAAACACATCCACTGCTTCAAGCCCTCACAATTAACTTACCTTACACAAGTTCTGTCATTAATAGACGGAGATATACACCCTAACCCAGGCCCAGACACCTTACTACTTCCCCCTATCACCCAACATATGAAAAATATGTCTAAACCACATCCTAACCCTCCCAGATCTCTATATATAGCTCATCTTAATATCCGTAGCATTTGTAACAAAGTTACTGCTCTCCATGCCCTACTAGAAGTTCAACAATTTGACATTCTCTGCCTTACCGAAACCTGGCTCAAACCCACTATAAAAGACAATGAAATTATCCCCGGCTATAACATTCTAAGACATGACCGCCCCAATAAAAAAGGTGGTGGAGTAGCTATACTATACAAAACTGGACTTGAAGTATGTAAAGCAATTCATACCCCTCCAATTGACACTAATACTGAAATTATTATCTCCAAATTCTCCTCAATCCACACAAAACCATTAATATTATCTGCTTATCTTCCCCCAGGTAACAATCCCCCTATATTAGAGAACCTACTTAACTGGTTCTCGATCAATCTCCCTCAAGAAACTATATTATTAGGTGACTTTAATATCGATTGGAACGTATGCAAACAACTTAATCCATCTACCCACATCAACCTCTATGGATTCCATCAAACCATTAATTCAACAACTAGAACAAATAAAAGCAATAATAAAGAGACCATACTAGATTGGATCTTAACTAATAGCCCCCAACAAAAGTATTCTACAGGAACCCTCCCAGATGACCTTAGTGACCACTCTCTAACTTACATTATTAGGCATAAAATACAACTATCAATACCTCCCCTTATCCGCTTATCTCGCAGCAAAAAAAATTTCAATCCCCATCAATTTCAATATGAACTTAGCCTAATTAACTGGTTACCTTTACAAACCCTTCCAATAGATGACGCTGTCAACCATTTTAATCATACCTTTCTCACTATTCTAGATCATCATGTCCCCATGCGCTGTATATGCATAAAATCTAAGACAGCACAATGGCTTACAAGCAATACAAAAAAACTTATCCTTACTAGGAACAAAGCCTGGACTAAATGGCGAGCCACTAAAGACTCCTTTGATCACCTTAACTTCAAACAAGTAAGAAACAGGACTAAATTAGCTATCATACAAGATAAAAAAAACTTCTATACCCAGTTACAGCAATCCTCCCAACACCAACCACAAAAATTCTGGAGATCTATTAACACACTATTATCCCCTGGCAAAGTTGAAACTCCCAATCCTCTAGGCTCCAGCCCTGACTCTCCCCTACAAACAGCAAATGAATTTAACAACTTCTTTACCTCTACAATACTTAAACTAGCCAACCAACAAAGCCCTGACCCTGATCTACTAGGGATCCCTAACTGTACCCTTCCACCATTCCAGCTGCAACCCATACCCACCTCCCATATTCTAAACCTACTTCAAAAACTGAAACCTTCTACCCCCTCAGCCGACAAAATACCAGCTGAATATCTCCAGCTAGGAGCTAAAGCTATTGCCTACCCGATCTCTATACTCATCAATAGAACCATAAAAGAAAGTACAATACCTTCACTCTGGAAAATCTCCCACATCATCCCTCTCTTCAAAGGGGGTGATTCTTTTGAACATTCCAACTACCGCCCCATAGCACTGCTATCTCCTCTTGCTAAAATAATGGAGAAATGTATCCACAAACAATTACTTAGTCACCTCCTAAACAATAACCTCCTCGCAAACTGCCAACATGGATTTCGTCCCTACCATAGCACCACCACAGCCTTATTATCCTTTATTGACTCCATTAATACAAACCAAAATAATAACCTACTCTCATCAGCATTTTTTGTTGACCTGTCAAAAGCCTTTGATATGGTGAACCACCAACTACTCCTACATCGCTTAAAATCTCTTTCTCTTGACAGCATTGCCTTAAACTGGTTTTCCTCCTATCTTCAAAATCGGAAACAAGCAGTGTTATGGAATACTAATCTCTCCGAACTTCTGCCCACCACTCTGGGAGTCCCTCAGGGCTCCATCTTGGGCTCTCTTCTATTTTCCATCTTTATCAATGACCTACATCTTGTCACCCCTCTAACTACTTGTATCCAATACGCTGACGATACCACCATCATTTGCTCAGCCACCACCCAAACTGGCCTACACTCACTTACCCAAAAAACTTTCACCACCTTAGAGCAATGGTTCTCTAATCACTGTCTCCTCCTTAACCCTAAGAAAACTAAACTTCTCCTCTTCCTACCCACACACCAATCCCCCTCTATCGACTTCTCTCTCACCTCTAACAATGGCACCCTTATCTCTCCTGACCAAACAGCCAAACTTCTTGGCATAACTATTGACAACCTACTTAAATTTGACTTTCATATCAACTCAATCATAAAAGCAACTAATAGAAAATTAGGTTCCCTCTACAGAATCAAACCATTTCTAACTCCTGAAGCAAGAACTACCATAGCTAGAACCCATCTCATATCGACACTCCTATATGCTTCCCCAATATATACTAACCTTACTAAATACAATACCAATAAGCTTACAGCAGCCTATAATAACATTGCCAGATTTGCCACTGCCTCCCCATATAAAACACATCACTGCCAGAATCTCCGCCACCTAGGATGGCTAGAACTACCCCACCTAATTAAATACTATCAGCTCTCCATAGCCCAAAAAGCCCTTCACCACCCTGAAAATACACCTATGCTCTCCACCCTCATAAAACCCTACAACAACCTAAAAAACCTTCGCTCATCTAACAAAACACTGATTCAAACTTCTCTATCAAAGAACACAGCAGGTGACTCTATATTTTCTAACTCAGTTGGTAAGATATGGAATCAACTTCCCCCTGACTTAATATCCCAAACATCCATCACACTGTTTAAAACTAAACTAAAACACTATCTAACCAATCACTGGCTATGCTCATGCAACAACCCAAGCTGATCTTTGCAACTCCTCACACAAACTACATCCTTACACTTCTCTCAGGTAGATTTTTCTTTCTTTTTCAGTGTTCATGCTGTCTCTTATCTATCAACTATACTCCTATCTACATTCCATTACTAACTTTCTTGTCACTTATCTATCAACTATACTCTTCTCTACATACTATTGAAAACTTTTAAACAAACTCCTTAATCTCTGCTGTATCATACTACCCATTCCAGTATTTCTGTATCAGCTATATCTCCTATTACCTTACTTTCTCATTTTCCGTTTTAATGTCTTAAGTATTTTTTGTGCTTGAAATACCCCATGTATTGTGGAATATGCTTATTGTGCTTGTAAAAACTTATATATTGTGTTTATATTTTTTACCATGTATTAGATAGCGGAGCTTTTCTCCTCGGGCCTCCACTGAAAATGGACATGTATCCAGTTGGACTAGCCCGGTTAACAAATGTAAAATAAAAATAAAATAAAATAAAATATGAGAATAAATTGCCACTAGAAGTCACTTCTAAAACTGGTATAAAAAAGCACTGCAGCCCTAGAAACAGAAACCATACAGCTATACAAAAAATATCTGAAGCTGATGAAGTTTCACTGATGAATACCTCAAAATATAGAAAGAGAAAGTAAAGCTGTGTACACTTACCATAAATGTAGATGTTTGAGTGTATTCACTGTTGGAGTCATCATATTTGGGTTATCCCTGCCAGGGTAGCCCTCGGCCATCCCGAATACCAGAGGCTTAGTATTTCTGCGTCGGTTGCTGTCGCTTCAGGACTGACGTCAGGTCATCAGTAGTATAAAGTAAGGCAGCCAATGCCATTACATCAGTTTTTCTTGCCCTGTCAGGAGCCCCCAAATGGGAGCCAAGATATGGTGGAAGAAGAACCCCACCAGTAGAAAGTAAATACGAAAAAGTTCCTTGTAAAGAGAGAGAAAAGAAAAGGGGGATGGAGGGAGGGAAACCAGGACTGCAACAGTGAATACACTCAAACACCTACATTTATGGTAAGTGTACACAACTGTACTATGTTCTTCATGTTTCACTGTTGCAGTCATCACATTTGGGTTAATTCCCAAAGCTGAGGAAAAGGGTGGAGGCAGTCAAAGCAGACTATGGGCTGGGTAGGATGCCCTGCAAGACAGAAGTGGCAAAGCCTGCCCTGGATTTGGACAAGATAGGCAGGTGGTAATGCTTGGTGAAGGTGTGAACAGATGTCCATGTGGCAGCCTCCAAGATGTCCCTGTTGGAGACTCCTCTGAGGAAAGCTCCAGAGGTGGATGCTGGTCTGGTAGAGTGAGTCCTGATCCTCTTGGGGGAGGTTTCTCATGTTGCTGGCAACAGAAATGGATGCAGTGTACTATCCAGTTGGAAATTGTTTGTTTGGATATGGCTTTGCCTCTGCCCCTGCAGCAAAGCTGACTAGCAATTGATCAGTCTTTCTGAATGATTTAGTCCTGTCTAGATAGAATCTGAGCTGCCTGTGCACATCTAGAGAGTGCAGGAGCCTTTCCCCCTTGTTTTGTAGGTTAGGGAAAAAGGTGGGCAAATGAATGGCTTGGTTGACAGCCACACTGGACACCACTTTGGGCATGAAGGATGGGTTAGTCCTGAGGGACACCCTGTCAGCATGAAAGATGATGAAGGGCTCTACAGTCATGAGTGTTTGTAGCTCGGATACTCTTCTGGCTGAAGTGATGGCCAGAAGCAAGGCTGTCTTCCTGGAGAGAAACTTTAACTCTGCTGAAGATGCTGGTTCCAAACTGGGGTAGGTGCTCTTCTGGGTGGCCTCAAGTTGCTAGCCTCTCTTAGGAACTGTTTGATGAGAGGGTGTGAGAAAAGTGGGTGCTCAGTGTTGAAATGAGCAGAGATAGCAGAGGCATGAATTTTAATAGAGGAAAAGGTCAGACCACGGTGCAGCAGGTCAGCTAGGTAATCCAGGATGGGAGGTAGAGAGGGCTGTGCCATATCGGCTCGCTTAGCCTGAATCCAGGTGCAGAACCTTTTCCATTTGTCAGCATAAGACTTTCTAGTGTTAAGGCATCTTATCCTCATGTAGAACATCTAGAACCTGTTTACTGAGATGAGCAGCTTGTTCAGTGGTCAGGGAATAAGCCAGGCTGCCAAACTGAGGGTCTGCAATTGGGGATGCATGAATTCTCCTTCCTTCTGGATCAGGAAGGTTGGGGTCTGAGGAAGATGCCATGGTGGCAGTGGGACAGGCTGTGCAGCAGTGGGTACCAGTGCTGGTGATGCCAGTCTGGAGCAACAAAAATGGTCCTTGTTTTTTCCTCCCTTATTTTGAGCAGTACCCTGGTAATGAGAGGTAGTGAGAGAAATGCATAAACAGACAGGCTGACCCAGGGGAAGGATAGGGCATCCACTTTCCAGGCCCTGAAGTGAGGCTCCCTGGTGCAGAATTTACTGAGCTGATTGTTGGAGTGGGAAGCAAAGAGGTCGACCTTCAGGGTGCCCCATTTCTGAGTTATTAGGGTGAATATTCTTTGGTCTAGCTGCGACGCGTGTGGGTCCAGAAGATTTTCGCTTAAGTTGTCTGCCAGAGAGTTTAGAGAGCCTGGCAGGAATTGTGCTAACAGGTGTAGTTGCATGGCTGAGGCCGTGTGCCAAAGGGTCATGAAGAGCCTGCATAAAGGGTAGGTGTGATTCCCTCCCTGATTGTTGATATACCACATCACAAGGGTGTCTGTTTTGATCAGGAAAGCCCCTGGGGAGAGAAGGGGCCTGAAAGCTGTCAATGAGTGCTGGACAGCCAACATCTCTTTTTGGTTGATGTGCAGCCGTATTTGCTGTGTGCTCCATTGGCCCTGTATGCACTTGCCATCCAGGTGTGCACCCCAGGTATAGTCTGATGCATCTGTGGTGAGGGTCTGGGTGGCATGGGGTAGTGAGAAAGGCAGTCCCTTGTTGTGGTAGCATGCTGCTGCCCATCAAAGAAAATCTTTCCTTAGGCAAGGTACCATTGGTATAAGAGTTTCTAGGTCTTGAGAGTGTTTACACCAAAGGCTTTTTAGGTACCATTGAAGTTTCCTCATATGCAGTCTGGCATATGGAATGAGTAGAATGCAAGATGCCATGAACCTCAGAGCTTGCAGGATTTTCCTTGCGGATAACTGGGGTCTAGAGGCTAGTTGAGAGAAATAAGGTGTCAGGTAAGTTTGCTTTTCTGGTGTAAGGAATGCCATCTGGGATGCTGTGTCCAGGCTTGCTCCCAGGAATATAATCCTTTGGGTGGGTACTAGTTTGGATTTCTTTTCATTGATAGTGTACCCCAGGGAAGTCAGTAGGGACTTTATAAAGGCCAGGTGCTTGAACAGCTTTTCCTGAATGTCTGGCTGAATTAGGCATACGTCGAAGTATGGGTAAATTTGTAAATTTCTTTGTCTGCAAAAAGCAATGGCGAGAGCCAGACATTTTGTGAAAACTCTGGGAGCAGTAGATAAACTAAAGGGAAACGCAGAGAACTGAAAGTGCAGAGATCCTGCCCTGAAATGTAGATATTTTCTGCATGATTCCCTGATTGGGATGTGGAGGTAGGCCTCTTTTAGGTCTAGGGTGGCTAGCCAAGCATTCTTGGAGAGCGTAGGTAGTTGCTGGAGGGTGAGCATTTTGAATTTTGGTATCACCAGGAAGGTGTTTAGAATGGGAGATCAAGGATGGGGTGGCAGGTGCCCTCTTTTCTGGGTACCAGGAAGAGCCTGGAGTAGAAACCTTGGCCTATCTGTTCTGCAGGAACGTGCTCTATTGCCCTCATAGAGAGCAGGGA
The DNA here is from genome assembly GCF_019279795.1 of Protopterus annectens. Taxonomy (NCBI): domain Eukaryota; kingdom Metazoa; phylum Chordata; order Ceratodontiformes; family Protopteridae; genus Protopterus; species Protopterus annectens. Next base: position 1,021,740,103 of record NC_056743.1, read on the forward strand.
AAGGACTTGCTTTTTGGCCTGTTCCCACTGGTTTGAAGGAAGATCTGGGAACCCATTTGGGGTTGGGAGAGTGTGGAAAGAAAATCTGTATCCCTGGGACACTATGTTGAGGACCTAGTAGTCGTTGGTAATGGTGGCCTAGATGCTTGCGTGGAAGGAGAGTTTTCTTCCAAGGGGCAAGTGTAGGTGGGCAAAGGGAGGAGGGAGAAGAAGAGTCATTGTGAGTTCTTACCATGAGGGGGTGGTTTTGCACTCCCTGGTTTTGAAGTGGAGGAACTCCATTGCTTTGAACTCTGCCTTCCCTGTGGCTGTTGTCTGGGGGGGGTCTGCTTCCCTGGGGTCTTGGCTGAACTGACCTGGAGGGGGCAGGCAAGGACCAGTGCTTGGAGGGGCAATGCCTACTGAACCTGGGTGGCTGGACCTGTAGTAAATCCTTAACTGTCTGCATTGATTTAGCTTTTTCTTCCATCTTTTTTAAGACCTCCTCTGCCTTGGTGCCAAATAAGTTGTCTTTGTGCAAGGGTGCATCCAATAATTTAGATTTGACATGATCTGGCAAGGGCTGTTCCTTAAGCCAAGCATGCCTTCTAAGGACAGAAAGTACAGTTTTGTACCTACCATAAATGTAGATGTCCGAACTGGATAGCATCTGCAGTCATAACAACTGGGTTGTCCTGTCGTCAGGCAGCCCTTCAGTCGGCCGGATTCCAAAGTCCGGGTCCGGCTTCAGCTGATGTCGCACTCCACCCGACGTCATCTCTGCTGGTCTTCGGGTATAAAAGCATCAGCCGACGCCATTTTCCTCAGTGTTTCTTGCCCCAGATGCCAGAAGCCCTCTTGCAGGCTAAAATTTGGATAGATGCCAATGTTTCCAAATAGATAGAGGTAAACACAACAATAAGCATGTATGTACATATATACAAACAAATACACCATAAAGGACTCCCCAACAGCTAGCTATTAGGAGGGTAAACACCCTAGGAGTACCACAGAGGGGAAGGAGGGAGGGTAATCCTGACTGCAGATGCTATCCAGTTCGGACATCTACATTTATGGTAGGTACAAAACTGTACTATGTCCTTCATGGATGCATCTGCAGTCATAACAACTGGGTAGAATACCATAGCCAACTAGGGAGGAGGATAAAAGTAGATTATGGTGTGTTTAGGATCCCTTGCAGTACAGCAGTGGCAAACCCTGCTCGGGATCTGGAATATAGAGGCAAATTATAATGCTTGGCAAATGTATGCACAGAGGTCCAAGTAGCCGCCTCAATAATGTCTTTGGTTGCCACTCCTCGTAAGAAGGCTGTGGTAGTGGCTGTTGCCCTTGTAGAATGAGGTCTTATGTTCTGTGGAATTGGTTTTCCATGGAAGGAGTAACAGAATCGTATGCAATTTCCTATCCATTTGGAGATTGTCTGTTTGGAAATAGCTTTTCCTTCCCTTCCTGTTGCATAGGCTACAAAAAGTTGGTCAGTCTTTCTGCTATTTTTTGTTCTGTCCAAGTAGTAGCGTAGCTGTCTATGTACATCCAAGGTATGCAGTATTCTTTCCCCTCTGTTTTGTGGGTTGGGAAAGAAGGTAGGTAGGTGGATTGCCTGGTTTAAAGATACTCTGGATACCACCTTGGGCATAAATGTAGGATTAGTCCTCATGGACACTCTATCTTGGTGGAAGATTAGGAAGGGTTGCACTGCCATTAAGGCCTGTAGTTCTGAAACCCTCCTTGCTGAAGTAATTGCCAGTAGGAAAGCAGTTTTCCATGACAGGTGTTGTAGGTCTGCTGTTGCTGCTGGTTCAAAGGGTGATAGTGTCAATTTTTCCAGCACAAAGTTCAAATCCCAAGCTGGTAATGGTGGTTTCCTTGGAGGTTTTACATTCTTGATTCCTCTGAGGAACTGCCTGAGCAAAGGATGCGAAAAAACAGGTGGATCAAAGCTGTATTTGGCTGAAATAGCTGATGCATGTATCTTGATGGAGGAGTAGGACAGGCCTGAATGAAGAAGTTCGGCCAGATACTCCAGAATGTTGGGCATATCTATGTTTGACACATCTTTTCCTCTTTCTGTACTCCAGATGACAAACCTTTTCCATTTTCCAGCATAGTTCCTTCTTGTTGAAGGTCTGCGTGCTTCAAGAATAATGTCTTTTACTCTTTGGGAAAGTTCTGGATTAGCTGCTGCTATGTGATGTTCCATGCAGTTAGTTGCAACGTTTTTAGGTTTGGATGTATGATGCTGTAGTTGTTCTGAGTTAACATCAAAGGCATCAGGGGTATTGGCCACATATTGTTCCGAGACATGCTCCTCAGTAGTGGGTACCAGTGTTGTCTTGGCCAGTTCGAGCTATCAGGATTATCCTTGGACGTTCTTCCTTGATTTTCAGTAGTACCTTGTGTATCAAAGGAAGAGGTGGGAATGCATATGCTGTTAGGCCTTTCCAGTTGAAGGAGAGCGAATCCACTTTCCATGCTAGTGGGTGGAATGTCCTTGTGCAGAATTTTTTGAGCTGGTGACTGAGAGGTGATGCGAATAGGTCTATCTGTGGCATTCCCCATTTCTTTGAGATGGTCTTGAAGATGTCCGGGTTCAGCTTCCATTCGTGGGCATCCGAAGTGGTTCTGCTTAATATGTCTGCTAGAGTATTGTCTTTCCCGGTACAAATATTGCCTGTAACTGGATGTTGTAGCTGAGTGCCAGGGTCCACAGTTCCAAGGTCATTCTGCATAGGGGGTATGAATGAGTGCCTCCCTGTTTGTTGATGTACCACATGACTGTGGTGTTGTCTGTCCTTATCATCAACTGGCCCTCCTTGAGAAATGGTTTGAACTTTTGGATTGCCAGTTTTACTGCCAGCATTTCTTTTAGGTTGATGTGCAGGTGAAGTTGATCCTGTGTCCACAATCCTTGCACGCATTTGTCCAGCATGTGGGCCCCCATCCTAGGTCTGAAGCGTCTGTTGTGATGGTCTGGCTTGCTTGACATCTGCGAAAGGGTAGGCCTGGGTTTGACTGGCATGCCTGAGCCCACCATAGGAACTCCTGTTTTAAGCATGGAATTAGTGGGATTTCTGTTTCTAGACTGTGACTGTGTTGGGACCATAAATTCTTTAGGTACCACTGTAGTTTTCTCATATGTAGTCTGGCAAATGGAACCAAGATTATGCATGATGCCATGAAGCCCAAGGCCTGCAGTACTTTTCTTGCTGTTAACTTGTTCAGTTTTGTTAGTGCCAAGAAGTAAAGAGGAAGTTCTTTTGTTTTTCTGTAGTCAGGAATGCCATTTGTTTTACTGTGTCCAATTCCGCGCCCAAGAATGTCCTTGTTTGGGATGGTATCAGCCTTGACTTTTGTAAATTGACTGTGTATCCCAGTGCTTGTAGCAAGTAAATGACCCTTTGTAAATCTGTTGTCAGCTTGCTTTTGTTGTCCCTTGTAGCAGGCAGTCGTCCAGGTATGGGTAAATTTGAATTCCCTGTAGTCTGCAATGGCGATTACTGATGCCAGGCATTTTGTGAATACTCTGGGCAGTAGATAAGCCAAAGGGCAATGCTGAGAATTGATAGTGCTCTGATCCTGCAAGAAATCTGAGGTATCTTCTGCAGATTGGTCGAATGGGGACGTGCAGGTATGCCTCCTTGAGATCTAGAGTTACCAGCCAAGACTCCTTGCCCAGCATGGGAAGAAGCTGCTGTAGTGTCAGCATTTTGAATTTTGGGACAATGATGTATGTATTTAAGGTGGACAGGTCGAGAATTGGTCTCCAACTTTTTTCCTTTCTTGGAACTAGGAATAGTCTGGAATAGAACCCCTTTCCTTGCTCTGCTGTAGGCACTCTTTCCACAGCTCTCATGTTTGCTAACTCCATTATCTGGCGTAGAGCCTCTGTTTTTTGATTTGGAGGTAGATTTGGCATTCCTCTTTTGACTGGCAAAGTGTGGAAGTGAAACCGGTAACCTTGATCTATGGTTTGTAAAATCCACTTGTCTTTTGTTATGCAGTGCCAGTTCCTTGAAAATAAGGTTAACTTTCCGCCTAGAGGAGCTGCTATTTGTTCCCTGGTAGGCGGATTTAGGGTTAAGTCACTGTGGTTGTGCTGATGTAGTGGCAGTGGCTGTGTCTGTGCCTCTGTTGTTACCTTGCCACTGTCGTCCTCTGTAGGCACCTCCTCTGGATTGGTTTCTGCCTCTGGAACGTCTATTCCTGCCCCTTTGAAATTTTGTGGAGTCAGGAAAGGACCAATTTTGGCAGGCCAGTTCCTGCTAAACCTTGGGGTTGAACCTGCAAGAAATCTTTAACCGTTTGAACAGATTTTGCCTTTTCTTCCATTTTCTTCATAACCTGCTGGGCAGGTGTACCAAACAAACTTGTCTTGTCCATAGGAGCATCTAGCAGCTTAGCTTTAACATGATCCGGTAAAGCTTGTTCCTTTAGCCATGCATGCCTTCTTATCACTGTGCCTGTCATGGCTGATCTAAATGAAGCCTCCAGTGCATCATAGCCACATTTTAAGGAATGGTTGCTAACCTGTTGTATGTTATTTACCATCTCTAATACATATTTCTTATCAAGAGATTCATCAGTGGTTAGTTTTTTAGTTAACTGATCAAGCATAAACTCTTGGTATTGTATCATGTGAAACTGACAGTTTAAAGCTCTAGCTGAGAGAGTAGCTGAAGTGTAGACCTTTTTACCCCATCTGTCTAATGACCTTGCTTCCCTTTCAGAAGGAGTAGGGTTTTTAGCTATGGTTGCGGCTACTGCCTTGGGACCCTGGGATATAGTTTCTGGGTCTGCAAGTGGGGCCTTGTAAAGGTGGTGATGAGTATCTGGCACCCTGTAAAATCTGTCTGGTTTGGCAGGGGCTGGGGGTAAAGAATCTGGAGAGGAGCAAACATCATTGAAAGCATCATCCACCACAGAGAACAGGAGGTATAGCTAAGGGCCTGTGCTGTGGGAGGTGCAGAAAGGTCCTAAGTCTTTTTCTGGAGTCTGAAAAATCCTGTTGCTGCCATTGGAACTGTTCTCGCATGGCATGCAAGGTTTCCCAAAGGAGAATTCTTCTGGTGGGAAGCAGCTGGAATGGATTCTTCAGCATCAGAATCTTCAAAATTGGAGAAGGGAGCCTCTGGCTGGTCAGTTATGTCTGATTCATCAGCAGATTCATCAGAGGACACTGGCTCAGGGGGCTCTGCCCTAGGTCTCTTCTCTGGGGCTGAGAGGCCCTATCTGGGTGAGATTGAGATCCTCTGATTAAAGAAATTAAATCTTCTGCCAAAGTAAGCATTTGGGAACTAGAAGAGGGCCTGGATGAGTGTGGTTTAACAGGCACTGTTTTAGTAGTCTTGGCTGCTTTAGCCCTGGCGAAGGCCTTAATGGACATGGCTGCTGGAGGCCTAGCAGCACCACGTGCTGGGGTAGAGACATCCAAGGGGATGGTGTCTGATAAGTCAACCACCGTAGTGGGTAAAATTTCTGAGGTCGATTCAAGAGTTGTAGCAGGGGCCTCAGTTGTAGGAATAGGTTCAGCTGTACTTAGATCAGTTTTCTCGGTTTCGCCGAAACCGAGACACTCATGTTTGCTTAACCATGGTTTCGGCGAAACCGCGGACCGAGTGTCGGTCTTTATCTTTGCGTTTTTTGGTAGATTGGGTAGTCGTAGGATCCGACGGCATAATGTACGCAAAATCAGAACCGAAAAACTGTTCTGCAAACTCCGACCGGCGCCTAAGCGTTCGTCGGTTGAAAGAAGCACAGGCCGAACAGGCTGCTACGTCGTGGGCTGGGCCTAAACAAGGCAGACAGTAAGAGTGGAAATCTTTATGAGGTATTTGTTTCCCACAGGTTAAACAATTGTTAACTTTTTCTGACATCGGCTGAGGCAAGAAAGAGTCCCCAACAGGGTACTTAGCTTTAGAAGTCTTCGAAGTAGTATTCGGTAGAAGTAATCTCTGGATCCGACCGACCGGCACTTGCGAACAGCTTCTGCTTCGGGCACCACGCGGCAAGAAAGACGGAGGAAAATGGCGTCGGCTGATGCTTTTATACCCGAAGACCAGCAGAGATGACGTCGGGTGGAGTGCGACATCAGCCGAAGCCGGACCCGGACTTTGGAATCCGGCCGACTGAAGGGCTGCCTGACGACAGGACAACCCAGTTGTTATGACTGCAGATGCATCCATGAAGGACATCTGGTGACTGCTGCCCTGCAAGAAGCTTCTAGGGCATCAAACCCACAGTGTAAGGTGTGCTTAGTTACTTGACTTGCAGAATGCAATAACTCTTGTAACTCTATTTTCTGTACAAGCAGGAAAGAATATTTTTTGTTTCAGGAGTTCTGTGGTATGTTGCTGAAATTTTAGCATACGGAACTGACAATTTAGTGCTCTGATAGCAAGAGTAACAGAGTTGTATACTTTTTTACCCAATTTATCTACTGCTCAGGAATCCCTATCTGAGGGGGTGGGATTCTTAGCAGAAGTTGATTTAATTCCTTTAGGCCCTTGCGAAATAACCTCAGGGTCAGCAGTAGGATTTTTTCAAAGAAATTTGTGCGAGTCAGGGACTGTAATACCTCTTCAGGTTTCCAGGGAGCAGGAGGGAGGGTGTCAGGCGTCTAACTAGATTCCATGAAAACATCATCCGCAACATCCAGGACAGGAGGAATGGCCAAGGGTCTGTGCTGTGGAAGATCTAAGAATTCCTAGAGTCTCTTTTTAGACTGAGGGTAGTCCTGACATTCCCATTGGAAATTCTCTCAAAGTATGAAGGGTTTCCCCAAAGGAAAAGTCCTCAGGTGGAGAGGCTGAAGGAATGGATTCCTCTGCATCAGAATCCTCATAAGCAGAGAGGGGTTGCATGTCTTCATATTCAGATGCATCACAGTCATCATACTCCTGTTCAGATAAAACTACTGGGGACAGATCTATTTTTCTTTTGTAAGGAATAGCTTGGCTCCCCTGATCAGCATTATAAGGTCTTCCACCATTTTAAGCATTTCAGACTGAAGCAAGGAAGCAGGTGCCTGAGATTGGGTCATCGGTTTCTTGGGTGTGGTTCATACCCTGGGCCTTAGACACTCTGTAGTTTTCGAAAGAAGGGTAGATGCATAAGAAGTCATCAGTTTGTGTTGAGAATCGATAGTGCGAAGTACTTCCTCGGAAGCCGGTGTCTGCTCAGAGGCTCCGGACCATTCAAGGTAGAGACAACTACAGGGATACTTAGTTGAAGAAGAGTTCTGCGGCATACCAGACTCTGAAAGGGTCTTGGTAGCGACCTGTGAATCCACAGAAGTGGGCATCAGGTGCAGCGAAAGCACCTCACTGAGGACAGGAAAACTGACAACTAGCTTAACGGAAGCGATGTCAGTAAGTTTGGACCTGTGCAGCGAAAATATCTAGCTACAATAAGGACCTGATGTATAGCTCTGGCACTGAACAAAGCACAAAAGTGACAGCGAGGGACATCATGGTCTGGGCCTAAGCAAGTGATGCAGTAAGAATGAAAGTCTCTGTGTGGTATTTGCTTTCCACAGGCGAGACAATTAACTTTTTCTGACATCGGTTAGAGCAAGAAAAAAGGATCCCCAATGGGGTACTTCACTTTAGAAGACTTCAGTTTCAATTTGGATGACGAAACTCAGGTAGCGTCTGACCAGCGGTCGTGCAAACTGCTTCAGGCTCCATGGCAAGAAAGAATGATGTAATGGCGTTGGTTGGCTGCCTTACTTTATACTATTGACGACATGACGTCAGTCCTGAAGCGACAGCAACCGATTCAGAAATACTAAGCCTCTGGTATTTGGGCCGGCCGAGGGCTACCTTGGCAGGGATAACCCAAATGTGATGACTGCAACAGTGAAACATGAACATCCTTTGATTATGCTCCACAAATCAGATAACTTTATACTAGTAGGGTTCTTATGCAAGAACTCTCACATAAGCTTGTTATACAAAAACTCACATATAATAGCTTCACACTTACAAGTGTGATCATGTGCCCACAGAAATCACAAAAACTGAGAAAAAAATTTACATTACCCCTAAAAAAGTGAGACGTGATCTGTGCAATTATGTTGTGAATATGTAATGGATTGTAATAACCTGTGTATTAACCAAAGACCCAGTGGCCAACACATAGAGATATGCTGTCTGGAAGAAGATTGCTCATCATTGTACACAAGTCACATTTTAAAGGAATAGGGCACAGCATGTCAGCCCTGACATGAAACATCTCTGCACGTTTTGCCATGCTAGCAGTATGATGGCATGAAAGCTGCAAATGGGAGTTTATTTCAATTAACAGTCTGGGGAATTACATGATGATTTAGGTTTTTTGGTGTGGAGAAAGAACCGTTGTGTAAAATCTTACCATAACAGTAGAAGTCCTCTTCACTGCTGCAGTATTCTTTACAACAGGGATCCCTAGGGCAGCCTGATGTCTGGCCAGTATACCAAAGCCTGATGGCTGCATCGGGTATGCCATATGTCACACATATGCTCCCACACACGGCAAGGTGACATCTGGACAAACCATCCTCAGAAATGAAAAGTCCCAGTAGGAACGGGTCCCCTACAGATGATCAAACTTTTTTCATATGGCTGAGACCATATGATCGAACTTTTTAAGTTTGAACGTTTTGAATAGAGATCCTTCATACAGTACGGAATGGGAAATTTCCCTTTTCTTCACTGTAGTGTGATCTCTGAGTTGGTGTATTTAAAATAGGGGGTGTGGGGTGCTTGCCCCACTGCTAAAAACATTCAGGGTAATTTTTTTTTTTGTTTTTTTACCCTTTTTTATCAGGTGCTCGAACTTTTAAAAGTTCGATCATATGGTCTTGGCCAAATGAAAGTAGAACTTTTAAAAGTTTGATCATCTGTAGTATACTCGTAGGAACAATAGCTTAAAGGTATCATCAGGTAACGGGTAACAGGCACATTCAGAAGGAAAAAGGACCAGGGGGAGGAAGGACGAAGTGAATACTGCAACAGTGAAGAGAAGGATATCTACTGTTATGGCTACATTTTACACTATATCACTGTTGCAGTACTCTTTACAATACGGAGAGTACAATAGTTCAGGAAGAAGGTTTGGAGGAGGAAGGGTGAGCAGAGCTCTCTAGGAAGCCATGGAGAATAGCTGTGGCAAAACCAGCTCTGGCCCTAGAAATCATATCCAACCTATACTGCTTAGTAAAAGTATTCAGTTAAGTCCAGGTAGCTGCCTCAAGAATAGAATTAGTATCCAAACCACTGAAAAATGCACCAGAAGATGACCCTAGTAGAAGGAGCCTTAACAGAAGGAAGGCTCTTCCCATGAAAAGAATAGCAAAAAGAAATGGCTTTAGATATCAGAGAAGAAATGGTTTGCTTGGAAATAGACAAACCTACAGACCTAGGATGAAAAGAAACAAAACGCTGTTCAGATTTATGAAAAGTTTTAGCCTTACCCAAATAAAGTCTGAGTTGTATATGCAAATCCAAGGTGTGCAAAACCTTCTCACTAGCAGATTGTGGAGAAGGGAAAAAAGTGGGCAAAAGAATAGGCTGATTAAGAGACAACTCATTAACCACCTTGGGCATAAAAGAAGGATTAGGACGAAAGGACACCCTGTCCTTACAAAAAGCTAAAAAAGGGGCAACAGCCATAAGGGCTAGCAACTCCACCTCCATCTCACTATTTAAAACTAAACTAAAACACTACCTAACCAACCACTGGCTATGCTCCTGCTACTACCCAAGCTGATCTTTCTCCTCCTCACATCTCCTGCATACATCTTACTTTCTCCCAGCTCTAGGCTTTTGGTGTTCTCAATTCTTCTAAGAAATGCTCTCTCTAATCTTGCAACTGTACCCTTCTCTATATTCTACTGCTTACTTTTAAACATCCTATTGTATCCTGTCTTATTCTACCCATTCCAATAATCAAGTAAAAGCTTTCCCTCCTACTACCTTTCTGTACTTTCCTCATATTGTCATTCAAATGCCCTAAGTATTTTTGTGCTTGAAAATCCTTTATACTGTGTACATATTCTCCATGCTTTATTTTTGAATTGTGTATATACTTTTTTTTTTCATGCGTGTAATGCCCTATGTATTGTCCATATACTGTTTATTATCATGTGTTAGATAGCGGAGCTTTTCTCCTCGGGCCTCCACTGAAAATGGACATGTATCCAGTTGGACTAGCCCGGTTAACAAATGTAAAATAAAATAAATAAAAAAACTCAGATACTCAACTGGCAGAAGTAAGGGCCAAAAGAACACTCTTCCAAGAACAATGCTGTTTAAGGAAACTGAAGCAGCAGGCTCAAAAGGAGCACAAGTACATTTTTGTAAAACAAAATTAAGGTCACAGGAAGGAGGAAAAGGCTTCCTGGGAGGACTAATGTGAAGGATGCCTTTAAGAAAGTGGTTGGTCTCAAATCTAGAGGCCAAATGGGGAATTAAAGGCAGAAAAACAGAGATCATTGATAGATGGGTCTTAACAGGAGACTATAGCAACCCAACATTGAGCAATTCACACAAAAGATGGAACCAAAGGAACATTCACAGCAAGTGGATCCAGGTTATGAAAAAGACAAACAGAAAATCTCTTCCATTTGGATAAATACAATTTTCTTGTAGTGGGTTTCCTGGCCTCCTGCAGGACCCTAAGCACGTCCTCAGAAAAAAAGAGGTCTGAAGGTGATGAAAACCCTATAACCCACAATGTCAGCTGAGGAGCGGACAGGTGGGGATAGATGAGAGACCCCTTGTCTTGTGTGAGAAGGTCCACCCTGTGAGGTAACTTGTGATGACTGCCCTTGGCTAAATGCAGAAGAGTGAACCAATGATGTCTGGGCCAAAAGGGACTCAAGCATCCTGTTTCATCTTGAACAAGACCTTTGGAATGATCTGAAGGGGAGGGAAGGCATAAAGAAACATCCCCTTCCAAGAAAAAAAGAGGGCAACAACCCTCCAAGCCAGAGGACACAGGACTCTGGTGCAAAAAAGAAAAAGTTGTCTGTTCAGACGGGACGCAAATAGATCTACTTGAGATGGACAATGTCCAAAAACACATCCTTGTGAAGCATGCACTCATGGGCTTGTGTTATGTATCTGTTTAGAGAATCTGCTGCTATGCTCTGATCCGAGGGAATGTAAACTGCCTGAAGGGTCACCTGATAATCGATAGCTAGATCCCAAACCGAAGAGCTAATCTACACATGGAATAAGACCTAGTCTCCCCCTTACCTGTTGATAAACCAAATCACTGTGGCATTGTCTGTGAGAATCTTGAGGGTCTCTGAAGCACATCTGAGAAAAAGGGCAGTTGTTGCTGAGGAGGCTGAGGAATGCTCAAAAAGGGGGGGGGGATTTCCAAACCATGTAATAACCCTGGCGAATCATCAAAAGAACCCAGGAGTCTTGAGCAACACAGAGAAAGAGGAATGTGACTGAGAAGAACAGAACAGGATAGTCAAACAGCACCTGGTTTGTCAGGAAAAGGAGGCTTCTGAATAGTAGTAGTTTGGGTAACCTTAACAGCAGGAGCCCTTCCACCACCCGTTTTACCCTTGGGGAGAGGGCGAGACCATAAACGGACAAAGGCAGGCTTGTTAGGATAATTCCTTTGAAACTTGGGAACAGGTGAATCCAAAATATGCTTCAACTCCTGTAAGGCCATACAGGGACTTAAACTACTCTGCAGTAGCAACACCAAATAAATGCTTATTATCCAGAAGAGCATCCATAAGTTTAGCCTTGATATCAAGCAAAGGCTGAAGTCTGAGCCAGAAATACCTCCTCAAAACAGGTACAAAGGCAGCAGCCCTAGATGAAGCATCAGCTGCATCACTGCTGCATTTCATGGAATGGCGAGCCACTTGGGAGGACATCCTTAACAAGGCAATAGCAGAGGCCTTCCCTTCAAAATAAGGAAGATCTGAAATGGCTTGACAGAACTGAGACAGAAGAGCCAAGACATACCTGGTCATTTGTGTCATGTCAAAACTTCACAGTGCTAAAGGCTAGGGTAGCAGAAGTACACACCTTCTTACCTAGCCTCTCCATGCTTCTGCTGTCCTTATCAGATGGAAGCAACTTAGTTGAAAGCAATCTGTACGACTTATCAGAAGCCACAGAAAGGTCAGCAGAGGGACACTTGTAAAGAAGCTTGCAGTAGGCACTTTATAAAACCTATCGGGTTTCTTGGGAGCAGGGAGGTTGGGAGTTAGGAGCCTGAGAAGCAGTGGAAAAGCATCCAGCAGGACAGCAAGAACCAGAAAAGCAGCAGAGGGCCTAGGAGACTCCATCTGAAGAATCCCATAGTACCTCTTCTGGGCATCAGACACCCGGGCACAGTCCCATTTGAAAAATTCCATCATTGTGGAAATATCACCAAACAATATCATAGTCTAATGAAGAAGGAAGACAGGAGTAAGTGACTCTTCAAAAGAATCCTCATCAGAGGAAATCTGCCTCCTAAGAGGGGCAGAAGGCCAAGGAGGAGCAGTGAAGTACAGTTTTGTACCTACCATAAATGTAGATGTTCGAGTGTATACACTGCTGCAGTCATTACACTTGGGTTATCCTGCCGTCAGGCGGTTCCCCAGTCGGCCTGAGTTCTAAAGTCTTGGTCCGGCGTCTGTTGCTATCACCTCCTCCCTGACATCAGTGCGACAGGGGTATATAAGATGCAGCCGACGCCATTTTCTTCAGTTTTTCTAGCCCCAAATGTCAGGTGACCCCAAATAGGTAGGCAATTCAAATTGCTAATAAAACATACATTAGAAAAGCAAACAACTTTCAGTTACCAGCAAATACACATATAGGTAGAAGACATAGGTATGTACCAGCAAGTAAGAGGGGAAGGAGGGAGGGTAACCTGGACTGCAGCAGTGTATACACTCAAACATCTACATTTATGGTAGGTACAAAACTGTACTATGTTCATCGTGTTACACTGCTGCAGTCATTACACTTGGGTAGAATCCCAAAGCTGAGGAAGGGTGGCTGGTTCTATAAGGCATTAGGGGTGGCTATAAGGCCCTGCACCACAGCAGTGGTGAAGCCAGCTCTGGATTTAGAGTATAAAGGCAGATGGTAATGCTTGGTGAAGGTATGCACAGAAAGTACAGTTTTGTACCTACCATAAATGTAGATGTTCGAGTGCTCATACAGCTGCAGTCATAACAGATGGGTTATCCTGCCGTCAGGCGGGTCCTCGGTCGGCCAAATTCCAAAGTCTAGTCCGGCGTCGGTTGTCGTCGCTTCTTCCCTGATGTCAGTGTGGCAGGGGTATAAAAGAGGCAGCCAACACCTTTTTCTTGCCCCAGATGTCAGGTGCCCCCAGAAAGAAGGAAGGCAAACATAATGTTATGCAAAGATGCAATGTTGATAAATCAAAAACAGTAGTTGCAAGCAAATACACCATAAAAGAATATCCCAAAAAGGTTATATGAAAAGTGTTTGTCATAAGGCCTGTCCTAAGAGGGGATGGAGGGAGGGAAACCTGGACTGCAGCTGTATGAGCACTCGAATATCTACATTTATGGTTGGTACAAAACTGTACTATGTTCATCGTGCATACAGCTGCAGTCATAACAGATGGGAAGAATCCCAAAGCTCAGTAAGGGTGGTAGGCACTAAGTGGAACTAGGAGGGGCTAGGATGCCCTGCAGGACTGCTGTGGCAAAGCCCGCTCTAGATTTTGAGTATAGTGGGAGGTGATAGTGCTTGGAGAAAGTGTGCACTGAACTCCAGGTGGCTGCTTCCAAAATGTCCTTGGTAGGGACCCCCCTGAGGAAGGCTGCAGAGGTAGCTGTGGCTCTGGTAGAGTGGGATCTGATGCATGCAGGCACAGTTTTTCCATGAAATGAGTAACAAAAGTGTATGCAGTGGGCTATCCATTTTGAAATTGTCTGTTTGGAAATAGCCTTTCCTTGAGCACCTGCAGCATAGGACACAAAGAGTTGCTCAGATTTCCTGAATGGCTTTGTCCTGTCCAAATAGTAACGAAGTTGTCTGTGAATGTCCAAGGAATGTAGTAGTCTTTCCCCTTTGTTTTGTGGATTAGGATAAAAGGTAGGTAAGTGGATAGTCTGATTCAAAGCTACACTGGATACTACCTTTGGCATAAAGGTAGGGTTGGTTCGTAAGTAAACTCTGTCCTGATGGAAAATGATGAATGGTTGCACAGCCATGAGGGCCTGTAGCTCCGAAACCCTGCGAGCTGAGGTGATAGCCAGAAGAAAGGCTGTTTTCCATGACAAGTACTGTAACTCTGACGAAGAAGCTGGCTCGAAGGGAGGAAGTGTCAGCTTTTCCAATACGAAGTTGAGGTCCCAAGCAGGGACTGGTGGTTTCCTTGGGGGTTTTATATTCTTTGCCCCTCTGAGGAACTGCCTTAAGAGAGGATGAGAGAATAAAGGAGGATCTGTGTTGTATTGTGCAGAAAGATCTTGATGGAGGAGAAGGAAAGTCCATTGTTTAACATCTCAGCTAGGTACTGCAAAATTTAAGGTATATTTATTACCCAAGGATTCTGTCCCTTTCCTTGATTCCAGGCACAAAATCGTTTCCATTTGGCGGAGTAGGCCTTTCTAGTAGAAGGTCTTCTGGCCTCCAAGATGACATCCTGCACCTCCTTGGAGAGGAGAAACTGTTGGGAAATCAAGGAATTCTCCATGCAGCTAGATTTAGAGTTTTGAGATGGCTGTGAAAAGTTTTGTAGTTGTGCTGGGACAACAGAAGAGGGACTAGAGGTAGGATCCATGGTGGGGAATGTGTCAGGCTCTTCAGGAGTGGATACCAGTGTTGTCTTGGCCAGTCTGGAGCAATGAGAATCATTTTCGGCCTCTCTGCTCTGGCTTTTAATAGAACTTTGGGCAGCAGAGGAAGAGGCGGGAAGGCATAGACTGTCAATGTTGCCCAACTGAAGGAAAGTGCGTCCACTTTCCAGGCCTGTGGATGATAGCTCCTTGAACAAAATTTTTTCAACTGGCAATTTCTGTGGGAAGCAAAGAGATCTATGTCTGGCTGTCCCCATGCCTGAGTTATCTTTGTGAAAACTTGAGGATGCAACTTCTATTCATGTGGATCTGTCATTTCTGCTTAGGTTGTCTGCCAGTGTGTTTACTTTCCCTGGCAGGAATTGTGCCTGTATTTGAATTTGCAATTCCAGTGCTGTGTTCCATAGGGTCATGGCTTGCCTGCACAGGGGGTATGAATGAGCTCCCCCCTGTTTGTTTATGTACCACATCACTGTGGTGTTATCTGTCCTTATCAATAGCTGGCCTGGATGCAGTAGGTCTTTGAAGGTCATAATAGCCTTTTGCACGGCTAGCATTTCCTTTTGGTTGATGTGAAGGTGCTTCTCTTTTCGGGTCCATTTTCCCTGAATGCACTGATCTGTCATGTGTGCTCCCCAGGCATAGTCTGAGGCGTCTGTTGTGATGATTTGAGTTGCTTGAGGTACACAGAAAGGAAGACCTGTGTTTCTTTGGCAAGCTTGAGCCCACCACATAAATTCCTTTTGAAGGCATGGAATGATTGCTTCCAAGCTGTGGCTGTGTTGAGACCATAAGTTTTTTAGGTACCATTGAAGTTTCCTCATATGCAGCTTTGCACATGGGATTAGTAGGATGCAAGATGCCATGAATCCCAGAGCCTGCAGGACTTTCCTTGCAGTTAGCCTGGTGTAAGTTCCCATTTTTCTGAAGTATTGAGACAGTTGCCCTTGCTTGTCTGGCGTGAGGTAGGCCATCTGGGTGGTTGTAACCAAGCTGGCACCCAGGAAAATTATTTGTTGAGAGGGTATTAGTTTTGATTTCTTTTTGTTGACTGTGTATCCCAGGAAGTTCAACAGTTTTATTACAAATGCCAGGTGCTGCAGTAGTATGTCCTTGCTGTCCGCTTGGCTCAGGCAGTCGTCCAGATATGGGTAGATTTGTATCCCTTGTAGTCTGCAGAAGGCGATTACTGATGCCAGGCATTTCGTAAACACTTTGGGCGCAGTAGATAAGCCAAAGGGCAATGCAGAGAATTTGTAATGGGTTGAACCTGCAAGAAATCTGAGGTATCTTCTGCAATCTTGTCTGACAGGGACATGAAGATATGCCTCCTTGAGGTCCAATGTTACCAGCCAAGACTCCTTGCCCAGCATGGGAAGAAGCTGCTGTAATGTGAGCATCTTGAATTTTGGCACCTGTAGATATGTGTTTAGGATGGATAGGTCTAAGATAGGTCTCCAATCTTTGTCTTTCCTTGGTACCAGGAATAGTCTGGAATAAAACCCTTGACCTTGTTCTTTTGCAGGTACCACTTGAACTGCTTTCATGTCCATGGTGGTTCCACTTCACAAGGGCGGTGCCTCCACCGACCCTGGAAATTACCGTCCCATTAGCTTGACAAGCCTTATCTGCAAAGCCATGAAGAGGATCATAATGGAACTCATAAATAAAGACATAGGGAACTTGCAGACTTTGGATCCAACCCAGTTTGGCTTTGTCAAAGGCAGATCATGCCTTTTAAACTTGGTTGACTTTTTCGAGACAGTCACCAAGGCCATTGATGAGGGAAAGGCAGTCCATACAGCCTACCTTGACCTGGCAAAGGCCTTCGACACAATACCCCACTCAGGTATCATCGAAAAACTCATCAGCTTGAATGTAAACCCATACATCACAAGATGGGTTGCAAACTGGCTAAGTGACAGAACCCACAGGGTCAGAGTTGCTGGAGCCATGTCAGACTCAAAGCCTGTCACAAGTGGTGTCCCACAGGGCTCAGTCCTGGGTCCACTCTTGTTCGGCATCTACTTTTCTGAAGTACAAGCAAACGCAGGAGGGTTATGGCTGACAAAGTTTGCAGATGACTGCAAACTGGGCGCCATAGTCGAAAACATCTGACACAGATATCCTTCAGAAGGGCCTCACAGAAACGGATAACTGGTGCCAGAGCCATGGCCTAAAGTTAAATGCCAAGAAATGCATAGTCATACCCTTCGGGAAAAACAAGGTTACCCCTAGCTACCATATAGGTGGCAATCCACTGAGCACAGAAGAAGTCATTAGGGATCTGGGGACCCAGGTTGACAGTAGCCTTCGTTTGACACTCATGTTGCTAAATTAGTTAGGAAAACCTTCTACATTGCCCACCTGATCATGAAGGGATTCACATCTAGATCAAGGGAGGTCATCGTCCCCATGTACTCATCACTCATTAGACCTATGATTGAGTACAATGCCCCATTCGGAATGTATCTGACCCGACACCTGCAGCAGCTGGAAAGGCCCCAAAAGTTCCTCACCAAAAGGATAAAGGGTCTCAAAAATATGTCTTATGCTGCCCGACTGAAAGAACTCCAGCTCTATTCAGTCTCATACCGCTTGCTCAGAGGTGACCTGTGCCTGACATATAAGGCCATGTCAAACCCTGATTTGATGAATATGCTTCACCTCAAAAATCTAGATCCCTCAGAACCACAAGGGCAGGAGACTTAAACCTTGACACGGTTATTAATAGAACGTGCTGGAGGGACAGATTCATCACCCAGAGACTCCCTATGCTGTGGAACAAAATCCCGGTACATGTGAGGCAGAGCACCTCGCTGGCCTTGTTCAAGAGGAATCTTGACCAATGGATGGGAGATCGCAGATATACCCCAGGGATTACTTCAGTGTCACTGCTTGACAGAGGCACAGCAAAATAATAGGCATAGTTTTATTCAAACTAAAGGGGTGGCGAAAGCCAAATAACTATGGGCTAGGCTTACAAATGCCCTTGGACAGATAGCCTAGTATGAACCTATGAACCTATGAGAGCTGAAATTTGTTTTTGTGCCTCTGCCCTTTGATTTTGCGGCAGGTTTGGCATGCCTCTCATTTTTGGAAGGGTGTGAAAGTGGAACCTGTAGCCTCTGTCTATAATGTCCAGAATCCATTTGTCTTTTGTAACAATATGCCAATTTTTTGAGAATAATGTCAGTTTTCCACCCAAAGGTGCTACCATTAAAGCTTTGCTTGGCAGGTGTAGGGGGAAGTCATTTTGTCTGTTTTCTAAAAGACTGTGATCTATCTTCTCCACCTCTTGGGTTTGGTGCTTGCCACTGTCTGACTCTGAAAGATCCTTGAGGTTGCCCTCTACCCCTTGGATGCCTGTATCTGCCCCTTTGAGGTCTGTCCGTGGCTGGAAAGGACCAATTTTTTGAAGGCCAGTTTCTGCTGAAACGTGGAGGCTGTACCTGCAGGAAATCTTTCACTGTTTGCATAGATTTCACTTTTTCCTCCATTTTCTTTAGCACCTCCTCAGCTTTAACACCAACCAATACATCTTTTTGAAGAGGTGCATCTAATAATTTAGCTTTGACATGATCTGCTAAGGTTTGCTCTTTGAGTCAAGCATGCCTACGTATAACAGACCCCAACAGCAGCTCTACATGAGACCTCTAAAGCATCAAAACCACACTGCAAGGTATGTTTACCCACTTGCTCTGCACCATGCAACAAATCCTGCAACTCTTTTAAATCTGGTTGTTCTGGTTGTGTCATCTTGCTTTTCAGCTGAGATATCAAAAACTGTTGATACTTTAACATATGGAACTGACAGTTTAATGCCATCATGGTTAAAGTGGCCGAGGTGTACACCTTTTTCCCCCACCTTTCTAAAGCTCTGGAATCTCTCTCTGAAGGTAATGGGTTTTTAGCAGTAGAGGCCTTAATTCCCTTGGTACCCTGTGAAATAGTTTCTGGGTCAGCAGTATGGCTTTTATATAGGAACTGGTGAGAATCAGGAACCCGGTAATACCTGTCTGGTTTAACAGGAGCTGGAGGCAAAGAATCAGGATTAAGGCTTGCTTCTGTGTACACATCATCCAATATATCTAAAACAGGAGGGATAGCCAGAGGCCTATGCTGGGGGAGCAGAAGAAATTCCCTGAGCCTTTTCTTGAAATCTGAGTAATCTTCGCCTTCCCAGTAAAAGTGTTCCCTCAGTGTATGCAGGGTTTCCCCAAAAGAGAAGTCCTCAGGGGTGGGAGACCGAGAAATAGACTCCTCTGCATCAGAGTCTTCGAATGGAAAGTAGGCATAATCCTGGTCCTCAGATAGTTCTGAGGTAATAGAAGCTTGATCTGAGGAAGGGTAGTCTTCCTCTAATCTGGGCCTTTTGTTAGAGGGGGGGGTTGAGAACCCCTGATAAGAGTAATCAAATCCTCATCCATTTTACGCATCTGTTTTTTAGGCATGGTGCCTTGAGAGGGGGTCTGAGGAACCTGTTTTTTGGTTTTCATGGCTGTTTTAGATTTAGTGAAGGCTTTAATAGAGAAGGAGGAAGGCCTGAGGACCCCTTGAGAAATGGCAGGCCTGTCTAAATTCTGAGTTTCCCCGCCAGGAGTGGCGTCGGTATCTGAAGTAGGAATGGGGGCCAAGGAGCCTGCGACCTCGGGTACTGAAGACACCGGTAATGCATTGTCATCGGTACTCAGGGGCTGCGTAGGCACCTCGCTGAGTACCGGAGAACCGGTAGTCGGCCTTAGCGTGGTTTCAGTAGGTGGTGCGGACCTCGGTCCTTATCTTTGCGTTTTTTGCTCAAAACTGGAGTCGGAGTATCCGACGACATAATATAATTACATTTTTTGACAAAAAATTTAAGGGCAAACTCCGCCCGACACTTAATAGTGCGTTTGTTGAATCTAGCACAAAAACGGAAGGCCGAGACGTCATGGTCTGGGCCTAAGCAAGGTATACAGAAAGAGTGGAAATCGTTATGCGCTATTTGCTTCCCACATGAAATGCAATTATTAACTTTGTCTGACATCGGTCTGAGGCAAGAAAAGTTTCCCCAACGGGGTACTTAGCTTTCAAGAAGACTTCTGCTGAAATACTTTCATAAATCTCAGGAGCTGGCCGACCGGCACTTGCGAACTGCTTCTGCTTCGTGCACCGCGCGGCAAGAAAGACTGAAGAAAATGGCGTCGGCTGCCTCTTTTATACCCCTGCCGCACTGACGTCAGGGAAGAAGCGACGACAACTGACGCCGGACCAAGACTTTGGAATTCGGCTGACCGAGGACCCGCCTGATGGCAAGATAACCCATCTGTTATGACTGCAACTGTATGCACGATGAACATCTCCATGTTGCTGCTTCCAAAATATCCTTGGTAGGTACTCCTCTGAGGTAGGCAATTGAAGTGGCTGTTGCTCTGGTGGAGTGAGATCTAATGCTGCTAGGTACAGGTTTCCCATGGTGTGTATAGCAGAAACGTATACAATGTCCTATCCATTTTTAAATGGTCTGTTTTGAAATGGCTTTTCCCTGTGCTCCTGCAGCATATGCTACCAATAATTGCACAGATTTTCTGAAAGCTTTGGTTTTGTCCAAGTAGAAGGGTAACTGCCTGTGAATGTCCAAAGAATGCAGAAGTCTCTCCCCTTTATTCTGTGGTTTTTGGATAAAAAGTTGGCAAGCGAACAATTTGGTTTAGAGCCACACTTGATACCACCTTTGGCATAAACGTAGGATTAGTTCTTAAAGACACCCTGTCCTGGTGGAAAATGAGGAAAGGTACCATTGCCATTAGTGCCTGTAATTCTGAAACTCTTTGTGCTGATGTTTATTGCCAGGAACAGTGCAATTTTCCAAGAGATAAATGTTGCTGTGTTAGCTGGCTCAAAAGGAGGTAAAGTTAATTTTTCCAAAACAAAGTTGAGGTCCCAAGTTGGAGTAGGTGCTCTACGGGGCGGTCTTATGTTTTTAGCCCCTCTGAGGGGCAAAAAAGGATTAGAGAAAATTGGTGGATCCGTGTTGTAATGAGCAGAGATGGCAGAGGCGTGGATCTTGATGGATGAAAAAGAAAGGCCTTTGTCCAGCATCTCAGTTAAATACTGTAGTATCTGAGGAATGTTTGGGACAAGAGGGTCAAGGCTGTGAGCCTGGTTCCAGGCACAGAATCTCTTCCATTTATCTGAATAGGCTTTCCTGGTACTAGGCCTCCAGAATGACATCCATAACAGCTTTGGAGAGAGGCATTGCTTGCTTGACTAAGGAATCTTCCATGCAGCTAGGTTTAAGGTCTTTAGCTGTCTCTGAAGTATCTGACTGTTGTGCTGAGTCAGCAGATGTGGAATTTGAGGCAAAATCCAGGGTGGTTCTTGTGCTAAGTTCTTTAAGATTGGGTACCAGTGCTGGCATGGCCAAGTCTGGTGCAATCAGGATCATGTTTGGCTCTTCTTGCCTGGCTTTTATGAGTACCTTGGAAGGAGAGGTAGTGGTGGGAAAGCGTATACTTGTAGGTTTTTCCAGCTGAATGAGAGGGCATCCACTTTCCATGCTTGTGGATGGTAACTCCTTGTGCAAAATTTTTGTAGCTGGCAGTTCATTGGGGATGCAAACAGATCTATGTCTGGGCTCCACTATTTCTGTGTTATCATTCTGAATATTTGTGGATTCAATTCCCATTTGTGGGGATCCATGATGTTTCTGCTCAAGTCAACTGCCAGTGTGTTTTTCTCTCCTGGCAGGAATTGTGCTTGCAGATGAACTTGATAGTTTAGAGCTGTGTCCCACAAGGTCATGGCTTGTCTGCAGAGGGGGTAGGAGGAGTGCCTCCTTGCTTATGTACCACATAACTGTGGTGTTGTCCGTCTTTAGTAATAGTTGTCCTGGATGCAGCAGGTCCTTGAAAGCTATAAGGGCATTTTGTACAGCTAGCATCTCTTTTTGATTGATGTGAAGATGCCTTTGTTCTGCGGGACACTTTCCCTGAATACATTTTCCTTGCATGTGTGCTCCCCAGGCATAATCCGATGCATCTGTTGTCAGTGTTTGCCTGGCTGTGGGTTGAGTAAAAGGCTGTCCCTTGTTGAGGTGACAAGCGTGAGCCCACCATCGAAACTCCTGTTGAAGGCAAGGAATTAGTGGTATAACTGTTTCCAAACTTTGACAGTGTTGAGACCATACACTCTTTAGGTACCATTGTAGTTTCCTCATATGCAGTCTGGCATATGGAATTAGCAGTATGCAAGATGCCATGTAACCTAAGGCCTGTAGAATTTTTCTTAGAGGGAGTTGGGTCTTTGTTACCATCAATTGAAAGTATTGAGTCAGTTGTCCTTGCTTGTCTGGCGTGAGATAAGCCATCTGGGCCGTTGTGTTGAAACTGGCACCCAGGAATATTATCTCTTGTGAGGGCACTAATTTTGATTTATTTTCATTTACTGTGTACCCCAGGCAACTTAACTTTTTTACAAACGCCAGATGCTTTAGAAGAATGTCCTTGCTCTCTGCTTGAATCAGGCAGTCGTCCAGGTACGGATAAATATAAATTCCTTTCTATCTGCAAAATGCAATTACTGGTGCCAGGCACTTTGTGAAGACCCTGAGCGCAGTAGATAAGCCAAAGGGCAGTGCAGAGAATTGATATTGCATTGAACCAGCTATGAATCTGAGGTATCTTCTGCAGTTTTGTCTGATAGGGACATGCAGGTTATGCCTCCTTGAGGTCCAAGGTCACAAGCCAAGCTTTCTTGCCCAGCACGGGAAGAAGCTGCTGTAGTGTCAACATTTTGAATTTCGGAACATCCAGGTAAGTGTTTAGAGAAGAAAGATCCAGAATGGGCCTCCAGGCTTTGTCCTTTCTGGGAACCAGAAAAAGTCTTGAGTAAAATCCTTGTCCTTGCTCCTGTGGTGGTACCTTTTGAATAGCTCTCATGTCCATGAGTGCTGCAATTTGTTTTTGAGCCTCTGCCCATTGATTTGGTGGCAGATTTGACATTCCTTTTAACCTTGGCAGAGTGTGAAAGTCGAACCTGTAACCTTGAGATACAATGTTGAGAACCCATTTGTCTTTGGTGATCCAATGCAAATTGTGATAGAAAAGTGCCAGTTTTCCTCCCAATAGGGCTGCCAAGAGAGAGCTGTTTGGCAGCTGTAGTGGGAAGTCATTGAGGCTGCTTTTTATATGGTTGGGGCCTGTCTTCCCCTTCTTTCTGGCCTGGTGCACCCCATTGTTGAGACCTGTAAAGACCTTGTGGTTGACCTCTACCTCTTGGACGTCTGTATCTGCCCCTTTGAGGTCTGTCTGTAACTGGAAAGGACCAATTCTTTATTGGCAAATTTCTGCTAAATCGAGAAGGCTGAACCTGTAAGAAATCCTTCACTGTTTGCATAGATTTTGCCTTATCCTCCATTTTCTTTAATACCTCTTCTGTCTTAACTCCAAATAACACATCCTGCTGCAAAGGTGCATCCAATAATTCTGCTTTAACATGATCTGGTAACGTATGTTCTTTTAACCAATCATGTCTTCTAATGACAGAAGCCTGTAACTGCTGCTCTACAGGAGGCCTCTAAAGAATCAAAACCACATTGTAAAGCATGTTTTCCCACTTGTTCAGCTGCATGCAATAAATCCTGAATTTCTTTAAAATTAGGAGGATCTGAATCTGGAAGCATTTTTTTTTGTTTCAACTGAGACATCAAAAATTGCTGAAATTTTAGCATGTGAAACTGGCAATTTATGGCTCTCATTGCTAAAGTTGCAGACGTATATACTTTCTTTCCCCATCTGTCTAATGCTCTGGAATCTCTGTCAGAGGGAACTGGATTTTTTGCTGATGAGGCCTTAATCCCTTTGGGTCCCTGAGAAATAGTTTCAGGGTCAGCAACAGGGCTTTTATACAGAAATTTGTGTGAGTCAGGGACTCTGTAGTATCTGTCAGGTTTAACAGGGGCTGGAGGCAAGGAATCAGGATTTAAGCTAGATTCAGTATACACATCATCCACAATATCTAACACTGGCAGAATAGCAAGGGGTCTGTGTTGAGGTATTAAAAGGAAGTCTCTGAGCCTTTTCTTGGATTCTGAGTAATCCTGGCCTTCCCAATAGAAATGCTCCCTCATGGTACGTAAGGTTTCCCCAAAGAAGTAGTCCTCAGGCGGAGAGGCTGATGGAATTGATTAGTCAGCATCAGAATCCTCATAAGGGGGTAAAGAATATCCTAGGTCTGAAGATGAATCTGAAGAAATGGACACCTGGTCGGATGAGTCATAGTCTGCATCCTGTCTGGGCCTTTTATCAGGAGGGGGATGGGACCCCCTGATCAGAGTAATTAGGTCTTCAGCCATTTTGAGCATTTGTTTCTTAGGCATGGAGGCCTGTCCTGGAGAATACTGTATTTGTTTGTTTTTAAAGGAGGCTTAGACTTAGCAGAGGGTTTAATGCTTAACTGAGTAGGCCTGACAACACCCTCTGAAGCTGCGGGTTAGTCAGCTACTCTGGATCCCTCTGAAGGGTTAGTTTCGGTAGGCTGAAAAACTTGTGCATCCGAAGGCCCAGCCATCTCCACGTGGGAGTTGGAGGCTGCCTGTGGTTCTGCAGAAGTGGTCGTCAGGGGCTGCAAAGGCGCCTCACTGAAAACCGGAGAACCGGCGACTGGCCTAGAAGAGGCTTCGTCGTCAGTTTTGGGCCTCAGATGCCTGTTCTTGTCTTTGCGCTTTTTATGTATTCCGGTCGTCGGAAGTTCTGACGGCATGGTGTAATTGAATTTTCTGCCAAAATAATGTCGGGCAAAATCAAACCGACGTTTAATAGTGCGCTTGTTAAACCTAGCACAAAACCGACAACCAGTGACGTCGTGGTCTGGGGCCGAGGCATGGGATACAATAGGAATGGAAATCCTTATGAGGTATTTGCTTCCCACAAGAAATACAGTTATTAACTTTTACTGACATCGGTCTGAGGCAAGAAAAAGTTTCCCCAACGGGGTACTTAGCTTTGTAGAAGACTTTGGTTCTGGATTCCAAATGAAAATCTCAGGAGTCGGCCGACTGGCACTTGCGAACTGCTTTTGCTTTGGGCACCACGCGGCAAGAAAGACTGAAGAAAATGGCGTTAGCTGCATCTTATATACCCCTGTCGCACTGACGTCAGGGAGGAGGCGACAGCAACCGACGCCGGACCAAGACTTTGGAACTCAGGCCAACTGGGGAACCGCCTGACGGCAGGATAACCCAAGTGTAATGACTGCAGCAGTGTAACACAATGAACATCAGAAACCCCCTGTGGAGGCTTCAGCACCATAAGGACATTAAACAAGCCCTGAGTGAAGTTTTGCCATTTACTCGGAGGATCTTTGGGAACAGGCAAAATGGGCTTAGTCTTTTGCTTCTTTTTGAGTGGGACATCAGCCTTACATAACTTATGAGGCACTGATCCCTGACAACACTATATGATGGTGGTCAGAACCTCTTCCCTCACTAATATCTGAGGAACACTCCTAGGCCCATCGGTATTTATCAGCAGCAGTTCACCCTGTACACCCAAAGCAGATGTCTGCAAGGTCTCTATGGATGTGCATGGAGTCGGAACCATGATGGCCTCCAAAGCGGTGATGGCAGAGGAATACAAGAAGGAAACATGAAAATCCTCTGGGTATCACCAGCTTCAAGAGAGACGTTCGGTGGAGGCAGTACTGCCAAAGAATCCGACTGAGCTTTCTTGATCTTTTTCTTCGCAAATGGCTGACCCTCAGGTCAGGAAGAGCCTTCCATACTGTATTTAGCAAATAGCTTAAGTAATTGATTCTGTAAGTAAATTGCAAGGGGAGAAAAGTGAATATGCAACATCTTAGGGACGAAAGCTTGACAAATCTCACAAGACATATGGTCTTGGGAAGCACTAAAAAGAACAAATGGCTCATTACAATCTTTATGGGGAATCTCTCTCCCACACTGGATGACATGAAAGCAACAACCAGAACAAGTCAAAACAATGAAAAAAATTAAAAAACCTAACGGGCACTTATCTGAAATCGGTTTGGTAACCAGCAGACGAACGAGTGTTCGGACCAACGATCGAAGATGGTGTTCAGACTGGCTGCAAAGAAGTTCTGAGGATGGTACATCCAAAAGTACCTTTATATCCTACACTGTGCATGGGGACCATACATGTGATGTACAATGTACTCATTACAACCTAAAGGCATTGGTATACTGGCTATACGTTGGGCTGCCCTCGGCAGAGGATTCCTATTGTAAAGAATACTGCAACAGTGACATGGAAGGACATCATGTGTTACAGAAAGTGAAACAAACACGAGTAAGAAAATTCCTGCTTTTTAACTGCTGCACCAAGAAGCATTGTGTATTAAAAGGAATTCTGACTGGATTGTTGATCACAGCACAAGTTTATGGTATGTTCTCAAAATGGACTTCAAGAAATTCACCTCTCAAGCTCATCTCTCCACATGAATTTCTTGAAATCCAATTCTCAAACACATCACACAGGTTATGACTGGCAACTCATGCATATCCCACTGAGTTACAAACTACTGCTTCTATCATCCAGTCCAGAAGTTCTGCATTTTCTTGAGAAGGCTAGTCTTTCCCCACTCAATCATCAAAAGCCACCAGGGAACAACTTAAACTGCACATGCATTACCTCACAGGCCAAACACAAGTGCAGTTATTTACTTAAGGCTGAGAAAGTGAAAGGGTTAATTTGGGAACCAAACAAATATATCCATTTTCTTGTTGATGACATGGAGACTTCGCAGCCTTTTATTTGACATATAAGAAACCATGGTTACGAAAATGAGCAAACACAAACTCTTTGGTCAAGTTAAAAATTCACCATATTTTATCATTTATTTACATATGTATACATAACAGGGAAGGCAAATCAGCTGACTTGGCATTATAAAGTTAAAAAGCACAAGATAGACGTGAACTGTGATGGCAGCTTATCCCAGATAGCAACTTGAGAATCCTGAGAGGAAATAAAACCATTCTTAAGCAGATAATGATTTAGAATGATAGATATGTTAGGGTAAAATCTTTGGGCTGTTTACACAGATTTTCTTTTGTATTACACAGCAAAGAATGCTATACTGTACAGCAGGCTGTGTAATCTCCCAATCAGGTGCTACTCTTGTCTGGAAAAATCGAAGCAGTGCATACACCATTCTTTCAGACTGGTTCACTTTACATATAAGGGTCAGAAATGGAATGCTACAAAATGGATTTCCTTTTTACAATGCCTCTAATAGTTTTCTACCAGGGTATCTTTCAGTTATATATATATATATATATATATATATATATATATATAGTTTACCACAGTGACATTCAAACATTCTGTAACAGCAGACATAATATCATAATGGCCAATATTTCTGTAGTAGCAGTTCCCAAACCCTCTGCAATAGCTAGGGCCTCACAATGAAATATGGCAGTGCAAAAACTGCATGCTTGCAATAGCCAAAACTGCTCATCGCACCAGCCTACACTTGTAAAAAGAACATCTTTGCTTCACAAAGCTTTACTGAAAATGTTTAATCAGCACATACTCTTGTATTTCAAACCCTGAAGCCATAAAATTTCTAGAGACTAAAATGGTTTAATATCAATACATAATCAGCACCTTTGTATTTCACCTTTGAGGCCATAAAATTATTGGTAGCACAATGGGGATATAGTAAAATCCATAGCTTACAGATACATTTTGGTGGTACAACACCATACGTATTTTTATAATCCTCAGCTTTTAGATTATTTTCACATCTAGCTTACTTGTACAACAAACAGATTTTAGATGCAGATAAGCTTTCCTATTGATTTTAGACATAATTGGTTGCACAATGAACAGATGCAGATAAGCTTCCACTCAGAAATGCAAGTCTTTTGGCAAAATATACATCGCTCCTCCATTCTGTTAGTGGTACTGACAGCAAGCTGTAGGACACAAAAATGTTAGCTTGATATTGTAGTATCTAAATTTTACAAAATGTTCAGGTTTGGTGAAGTACATTTAGTTTCCAGCACATAACAAAATGGTTAGTGTATGGAGTGCCCCTAGTGCATTATCAATATATTAAAAAGGAAGAAAAAGATCAGCAAATAAATCAAAATGTGGATAGTCCAAAGCTGTATTTTTTAAAAATATCTTTATGCATTAAAAAAGTAAAATCAATTGCAGCTTATTTAATATTCTCACAGTACCTTATCAATCAATTTCCAGTGTTTACCATGCAACAGTGTGCAATAATTACAATATGCAAGATGGTGAGGTATTAACAGTATTATTTTACAAATCATTAAAACGTTTAATACAAAAATTAAAATTATACCCTTGAAGAAAGAAAAGTTAAAAGTTATGGCTTCTTAATGTTCTCTGTCAAGTCCATTTCCAACTCATTCTAAATAATAGACAGCTCTCTGCCAATCTACGTGCAATCAAATCAGGCCTACAAGTTGGGTTTCAAATTTTTACTTCTATGTAACTAGGTACAATGCATTTCCTAGCAATACACTACTAGCATGAATATGCATATTTCCTGAAAAATGTTCTTTCTGGACTGCAAAGAAAGACTCCAGCACCTACTATTTTATGCAAGACCAAACATGCAGATCCTTAAATGTATCCTTTCCTAATATGACTGCTAATACACTAAAGAGAAAATACAATGCTTCTGTAAGACCATGCATAAACCAAAGAATAAAAACATGTCTTACTGTTATCAGTTAATGTATGAAAGGACATTTCTTGATGGATCCCTGGTTGTGTACGTTTTCTCCATTGATTAAAACCTGCCAAAACTTAGAAGATTCTGCATTCAGAGGCCTCTACGTACCTGTACTAACACAATGTGGCACAGAATGCTGGCTTCATAACCTCATGTGTTCTCTGAGCCTGCCCCCAATATCACTAGTGAGCACCCACCTGCAAATCAAGCAATATCAGATTTGATAAGTATTAAGCAAGTAATACAAAAGTATGTAAACTAGCTAGCTTACAGAAAATTCCTACCAGCAGAGGCTCAACCATTCATATAGAGGTGAAGGAAGGGTATTCCTGACCCTTCAAAGAGAGCTGGCAGAGAAGATTACAGATCTAAACTGTTAATTATGTTTCAACCTACAGTCCAGGGTTTGATTTTGTCAGCCTCCATTTGCATCCTTTGTGAATATGAGCAAGACATTTAATCAGACAGTGCTCTTTGGTCAATACAAGAAAGAGGCTTCAACTTAGTGGGTTTACTCAGCTAGCAAATTAATAAAAAAGTATCCTGAAGTAGATCAAACAACACAATAAGAAGGCAGCTGTTTTATCTACCATTAAGGACTCTCCTCAATAGGTCTCTGGTTACAATGAACAGCAAGCAGTGGCCAACAGACTGGAATAAGTCAGTCTCTCCCACAAGCAAAGCCCACAAGCAAAGTTCATAATTCTGAACACTTAATTTTGGTTTCTTAAATTAGGCACAAATCCCAGGCTCAGTCAACATTACAATGCCTAGTGAAGGTGGGCAAGGAAGATTAAGCAGCTGTGGTAGATGTCTGCAACAGACACATTCTTAAAGCAAGTATAACTGGCAGACATCCCTCTAGTGGAGTGAACATTTACTGCAGTAATAGCACCAAATGACACAAGAAAAATTAAAGGAATGCAGTTGGCAGTCTACTTAGAAAATTTCTGGCAACAATGAATCCTTCCCTCCCTGGTGCAAATGAGACAAACTATGGGTCTACCTTACTAAATCTGTACATTCATTTCAAGTAACACCTTTCTATTGGTGTGCACTGAGGGTGCAAAAAGCACCCTCTCCCTTGTTTTCTGTCCCTGAACAAAACTCTGAGATGTACAGTTCAGGGATGATTCTGTAACCACCTTTGCAAGAAAGCATGGTTCATCCTGAGAGGCACCTTTTCTCTGTGAAAGGCCCAATATGGATTCCTGAACTTAAGAACCAAAATCTGTGATGGTCACCAGTGAAACTAACTTCCGACGAAATGGACTTCCAACTCTATCAACCTAGCATGCATGTCAACTGCTATGTACCAATCACACTGAAAAGAGAGTTTTTCAAACGGAAACAGAAATGCAGCCTTCCTCTGAGGAACTAGTTGGCCAGCCTGTGCAGGGTTGCAATCCAGACACCTCTGCATGGTCATAATGTCTAGAAACATCAGACACAAGAACCCTGAGTGGTGAATAATGTGGCCCAAATCATACGGATTTCTAAAACATAAGATTGCCCGCAAGTTAAATGAATGGGGTAATACAACAGGGAAGTGCTCTGCCCAAAAGAACAGCAGTTTCCACTTTCAGGCATAGGCCTGGAAAGTGGGATACTTTCTAGTAGCCCCAATAACCTTTGAAACCCACGCTTGTAAACCCACTGGAATTAACAGAATATTAGAATCCAGGCCCTAAGAAGAAACCAACTATCACGCCAGCTATGGGAGACTTCTTTGGCATGGACTTGAAAAGCTTCCTGTGCTGTCCAGGATCTTGAGCCTGAAATAAATTCCTTCTTGGCTATCAAAGGGCGACACAAATAAGCCCTGGTCTTTCCTCACTAAACACTTATTCCAAATTCAGAATGCAACTCAAAAAGTACTTTGTCATCCAAGCCAAATACTTCTGCTTCAACAGAGGACATACCACCTAATCTGTCTTCTTTCAGAGTCTCTTCTCCTCTCTCAAGATTCAATGAAGACTGACCCTCTTTAAAAACTATTATATTTTATAAATATACACACACACACACACATATATATATATATATATATATATATATATATATGTAGGTTTACTATGAAAATGTAAAAGTAACGTTCGGCAACACACAGAAATGTCAAACTGCGGTTGAACTACTTCCGTGCTGCCGAACATTACTTGAGCGAGATGAATAATTTCAGTGAATGCAACCGTGCCTCAATTTTATGAGTACAGATCGCGGTACAGTACGGAGTGGGAAATCTACTCCTTTCCTCACTGTAGTGCGATCTCGGAGTTGGGGGGGTGCAGGGGGGCCTGCCCCCCTGCAAAAAGTACAGCTGTGTGCACTTACCATAAATGTAGATAGAGTGTATTCACTGTTGCAGTCATCACACTTGGGTTATCTGCCCGCAGGAAGCCCTCAACTGGCCCGAATACCAGAGACTTAGTATTTCTGTGTCGGTTGCTGTCACTCCAGGAATGACGTCAGGACATCAGGGGTATAAAAACAGGCAGCTGATGCCATTACAGCAGTTTTTCTTGCCCCAAATGTCAGGAGCCCCCAAAAGGGAGCTAAGCTATGGTGGGAAAATCACCACCAGTAAAAAGTAAATACCAATATCCCTGTAAGGGGAGAGTAATATACACGAAGGGAGCTGGAGGGAGGGAAACCAGGACTGCAACAGTAAATACACTCGAACATCTACATTTATGGTAAGTGTACACAACTGTACTATGTTATTCGTGGTTCACCGTTGCAGTCATCACACTTGGGTTGACTCCCAAAGCTGAAGCAAGGGTGGAGGCAGTCAAGAGTTTGGGCTGGCTAGTATGCCCTGCAGGACTGCTGTTGCAAAACCCGCCCTGGATTTGGAAAATAAAGGCAGGTGGTAATGCTTGGTGAATATGTCTACAGAACTCCAGGTAGCAGCTTCCAGAATGTCCCTGGTAGGGACTCCCCTGAGGAATGCTGTAGAGGTAGAAGTTGCCCAAGTGGAATGTGTCCTGACCTCCTGAGGGGTAGGTTTCCGATGGTGTTTGTAGCAAAAATGGATACAGTGTGCTATCCATTTGGAAAGTGGATGTTTTGAAATGGCCTTGCCCTCTGCCCCTGGTGCAAACACCTCTGGTCAGATTTCCTGAAGGGCTTAGTCATATCCAGGTAGAATCTGAGCTGTCTGTGCAAGTCCAAGGAGAGCAGGATCCTTTCCCCTTTACTCTGAAGATTAGGAAAGAATGCTGGCAAATGGATAGATTGATTGAGAGCCACACTTGACATCACTTTAGGCATAAAGGAAGGATTAGTCCTGAGGGAGACCCTGTCAGCATGAAAAATAAGGAAGGGGTTATCAGCCATGAGTGCTTGTAGCTCAGACACTCTTCTAGCTGAAGTGATGGCCAGAAGTAAGGCTGTTTTCCAAGAGAGGAATTTTAACTCTGCTTATGCTGCAGGCTCAAGGGGGGGGGGTAGTGTGAGCTGTTCCAGTACAAATTTAAGGTCCCAAGCAGGGGTGGGTGCTCTCCTTATGGCCTTAAATTGTTTTCCCCTCTAAGGAACTGTCTGATGAGAGGGTGAGAGAAGAGAGGTGGCTCAGTGTTGTAATGAGCTGAGATGGCAGAGGCATGATTTTAATGGAGGAGAAGGATAGACCTCTGTGGAGTAGATCTGCTAGGTAATCCAGGATTTGAGGTAGGGAGGGCAGTGCTGTGTCCTCTCCTTTAGAGTGAATCCAGGAGCAATACCTTTTCCACTTATCCGCATAGGATTTCCTTGTACTGGGTCTTCTGGCTTCAAGAATGACATCCAGCACCTGCTTGCTTAGGCTGGTCACTAGGGGAGAATTCAAGGAATAAGCCAGGCTGCAAGATTCAGGGTTTGCAGTTGCGGATACAAGATCTGTCCCCCCTGTTGAGTGAAGAGGGTCAGGCTCTGGGGTAGGTGACAGGCTGTGCAGTAGTGGGTACCAGTGCTGGCGTGGCCAGTCTGGGGCAGTCAGGATTGTCCTTGGTCTGTCCTGTCTTATCTTGAGCAATATTCTTGAGAGAAGGGGCAGAGGGGGGACATGCATAGATTGAGAGGTTTACCCACTGGAAGGATAGGGCATCCACTTTCCAGGCCCTGCTGTGAGCTGTCCTGGTGCAGAATTTGCTGAGCTGGTGATTGCAGGGGGAGGCAAAGAGGTCCACTCTGGGGTCCCCCATTTCTGAGTCAGAAGGCTGAAGGTGCCGGCCTCTAATTGCCACTCGTGTGGGTCTAGAAGATTTCTGCTTAAGTCATCTGCCAGTGAGTTTTGTTTGCCTGGCAGGAATTGAGCTTGCAGATGGACCTGCATGTCCAGGGCCATGTTCCACAGGGCCATTGCTAGCCTGCAGAGTGGTTAAAAGTGGGTTCCCCCCTGCTTGTTGATGTATCACATAACTGTGGTGTTCTGTTTTTATTAGCAGGGGTCCTGGTGACAGCAGGGATCTGAAAGCAGTTAGAGCATGCTGGACAGCTAGTATCTGTTTTTGGTTGATGTGCAGATGAATTTGACTTGTGCTCCAGTGGCCCTGAATGCACTTGTCATCCAGGTGTGCCCTCCCAGGTATAGTCTGATGAGTCTGTGGTTACGGTCTGGGTGGCGTGGAGTTGAGTAAAGGGCAGTCAATTGTTGTGGCTGCATGCTACTGCCCACCAAAGAGACAAGGTATGATAGGAATGACAGTTTCCAGGTCCTGAGAATGTTGGCACCAAAGGCTTTTTAAGTACCACTGAAGTTTCCTCATATGCAGTCTGGCATATGGAATTAGTAGAATGCAAGAGGCCATGAACCCTAGGGCCTGCAGGATTTTCCTTGCAGATAGCTGGGTTCTGGTGGCCATTTGAGTGAAGTAGCCTGTCAGATAGGCTTGTTTTTCTGGAATAAGGAATGCCATCTGGGATGCTATGTCTAAGCTTGCCCTCAGGAATACAATTTTTGACTGGGGGCTAGTTTTGATTTCTTTTCATTGATAGTGTACCCCAGGAGGTTAGAAGGTTCTTTACAAATATCAGGTGCTGCAACAGCAATTCCTGATTGTCTGCCTGAATCAGGCAATCAACAAAGTACGGGTAAATTTGAATTTTTCTCTGTCTGCAGTAGGCAATGACTGGAGCCAGGCATTTTGTAAATACTCTGGAAGCAGTGGATAAACCAAAGGGAAGTGCAGAGAACTGACAATGCATAGATCTTGCCCTGAAGCGTAGGTATTTCCTGTATGAGTCCCTGATAGGGATGTGCAGATAGGCTTCTTTTAGGTCTAGGGTGGCTAACCAGGCATCTTTGGCCAGCACAGGAAGCAGCTGCTGAAGGGTGAGCATTTTGAATTTCGGTACCACCAGGAAGGTGTTTAGAATGGAGAGATCTAGGATTGGCCGCAAAGTGCCCTCTTTTCTGGGTACCAAGAAAAGTCTGGAATAGAACCCTTGACCTATCTGTTCTGCAGGAACAGGTTAAATTGCCCTTATGGAGAGCAGGGACTGAACTTGGTTTTGTGCCTCTGCCCATTGGTTTGAAGGTAGATCTGGGAACCCTTTTGGGATTGGCAGGGAGTTGAAATAAAGTTTGTACCCCTGGGATACAATGTTGAGGACCCATCAGTCTTTGGTGATGGAAGTCCAGTTTTCTGCATGACAGACAAGCTTTCCTCCTAGGGGCACGAGAAGTTGGGCAGAGGTGAGGAGAGGAGTTGAGAAGTTATTGTGAATTCTTTCCGTAAGGGGGTGGCTTAGCACTCCCTGTTTTTGAAGTGGAGGCACTCCATTGCTTAGATCTCTGCATACCCTGAGACTGTACTCTGGGGGGGGGGGGTACATTTCCCCTGGGTCTAGTTTGAGATGGCCTTGAGGGGGCTGGAAAGGACCAATGTTTCGAGGGGCAATGCCTATTGAATCTAGGAGGCTGTACTTGCAAGAATTCTTTGACTGTCTGCATAGATTTAGCTTTTTCTTCCATCTTTTTAAGAACCTCTTCTGCTTTGGTGCCAAACACATTAACCTTGTTCAAAGGAGCGTCTAGTAATTTTGATTTGACATGGTCTGGTAAGGTCTGCTCCTTAAGCCAAGCTGCCATGCAAGATGCTTCTAGGGCGTCAAAGCCACATTGCAAAGTATGCTTGCTGACTTGGCTTGCAGAATGCATAAGCTCCTGTAATTCTTTATTTTCTTCACAGTCTGTAAAGGTAGGTAATTATTGCTTAATAAGTTCCATAATATGTTGCTGGTATTTCAGCATGTGAAACTGGCAATTTAATGCCCTAATGGTGAGAGTTGCAGAGGTGTATACTTTTTTACCCCATCTGTCTAAAGCTCTGAAATCCCTGTCCAAAGGGGTGGGATTCTTAGCTGTAGTTGCTTTAGGCCCCTGGGAGATCTCTGGGTCAGAAGTAGGATTTCTGAAAATGAATTTATGAGAGTCAGGAACTCTGTAGTACCGGTTTGGTTTCCTAGGAACAGGGGGTAAAGTATCCGGAGTTAGACTGGATCCCATAAAGAATTCACAATATCTAGAACTGGGGGTGTATTGCTGAAGGTCTATGTTGTGGCAAATCTAGAAATTCTCTGAGTCTCTTTTTGGACTGAGGATAGTCTTGGCATTCCCAGTGGAAATGCTTTCTTAAAGTACGTAAGGTTTCACCAAAAGAAAAATCCTCTGGAGGAGAAGCAGAGGGTATGGATTCCTCTGTATCTGAATCCTCAAGCAGATAAAGGCATATCTTCATAATCAGATACCTCAGAGTCGGTTTGTGTCGAATATCGGTAGTGTGAAGAACTTCCTAAGAAGCCGGTGCTTGCTCAGCATCTCCGGACCCATCCAAGGTAGAGATCTGAGATTCCGTAGTCAAAGAAGAGTCTTGCAGCATACCACACTCCAAACGGGTCTTGGTAGCAGCCTGTGAATCCACTGAAGCGGGCATCAGGGGCTGTGAAAGCGCCTCACTGAGTACCATCGAACTGGCAACTAGTTTAACGGAAGTATCATCAGCAGTTTTGGACCTGTGCGGTCTGTCTCTGTCTTTATCCTTACTTTTTTTGGAAGAACGGCTTACAGAAGCCATTTTGGAATACGGAGGTCGAGAGCGAAAGTATTTAGCGACAATAAGGGCCTGAACCTCCAGTAGATTGATACAATGGGTTCTTTCCAGGGAAAATATGATCTCTGCAGAGTACCAGAGTTTGTGAGCCCTCAAGCTAATAGCCTGCAGCTGAAAGATCCACTGCCAGACTCCTGAAGATTGTAGAACTCCACTTCAAGAGCCTGCATCAAAGGGTTCAACACCCAAAGAAAGTCTACGAGTATGTGGCGGCTCGTTCAGAAGTCAATCATACAAAACAGACCATTGTGATACAGCATCTTCAGGTCTACACACTATAGAAATCCTGCCAGACAATAAGCCTGAAAGGTGCAGCAGAGTCTAAAAGTTTGGAACCTACCTTTGTCATCCACCTCCTCAGTCCTTTACAAGTACAGGAAAGTATGGTGGAGAGATTTTAGCTCTGAGCTGACAAAAATAAAAGTAGAAGAGAATGCCCTCCAATTTATGGTGACCCCATACGGACTGAAACAACGGGTGTTCCCACTGCAGGAAACTCTCTAGGAGTTCCTGGACAAGACTACCAGAAGCCAGGTGTCTAAGTAATGGGAAAACATGGAGATTCTTTAACTGCGAGGCTTTGGCCATTATGGCCAACACTTTGTGCTGGAAATGAAGCTAACTGGGACAACGTCTAAGACACGATGACTGAAACCA
This sequence comes from Protopterus annectens, assembly GCF_019279795.1. NCBI lineage: Eukaryota > Metazoa > Chordata > Ceratodontiformes > Protopteridae > Protopterus > Protopterus annectens. The sequence goes on from NC_056743.1 coordinate 1,021,776,358, forward strand.
CTGAATTCCAGAATAGGACAGAACCTACCCATTCATTCAAGCGCCAGAAAAAGGACAGAATAAAACCCCTTCCAAAAAATGGGACTCCTTTTACAGCCTTTTTTACTGTACAATCTGGGCATTTCCTGAATCCTGCTGAGACATACTAATCTGGCAAAGGTGCTCATTCTGGTGAAGGACCACGGATCTTCAAATTGTGCTCAATAGTGACAATATTAAGAGTCTACTGAAGCCTGGTGATAGTTCTCCAAGCTGTGGTGAATTTGAGAACCATAACTTTCAAGGTTAGGACTGCAGCAGAGCAGGCAAGTGGGGTTGCTCCCCTACACAAATCAGCCAGCAATGTCATTTCACAGCCTTCCCAAGATTACAGTAAGGCATTTTCTACTAGTGCTGCCTATGACTGGAAGAGGTGGGTACTAAAATGGGTTATTGAAAAATGCCCTCCACTGAGGTGAAGGCTCGCTTCCTCCATATAAGGTTGTCAACCAGGTCCCTGCACGTGCGGACTGATCAGCATGTCCCCAAAAAAGTGTGCATCGAGTCTTGCTCCTGAGCTTCTCCTTCAGGAACAAAACCTCATCCAGGAGTACACCCACATATGCAGTCCAAACCAAACCATCTCCACAGTCAGAGTTTTGCAGTAGGTTAAAGTTGTAGTCACAGAATCAACCAGCTCTGCCTTGAACCCAGAATCCAGGAGGTCCTCAAGCAAATCAAAGGCTTTCCTAACCAGATGGGTCTGCAAATAGGACAAGTGAGGGGGAAAAAAGGTGATAGCCAGAAGCTCAAGTGTGGCAGGGAGGTAACCTCTTGTCACACATGTATGAAGCTTTATGCTCCTAATCATATAGCACGTTGACAAACTGCTATGGTTTTTGAGACCTACAAAGGACCGGAGACGCTTTATAAACTACTATATCCCACCAAGTAGGGATTGCAGACATTTGTCTTTTGGGGAGTGGGGATAGAATTAGAGTGCTAATACATCTTTAATAAATAGTTCTACAACGGGATAGCCCAGAGCTCCTTGGGCAACTTCCCTAAATGCTTCACAAGATGTTGCTAAAAGTAAGAAATAGAAAGTGAAGACCAGTCCGGTCAAACCTATTCCATATAAGTTAATGGGAGTCATCAGGAGAAAGTGGACCCTGTTCTTGTCTGTCTCAAAGACAACAGTTTTTCATTCCTCTGACATCTCAGGGAAGACCATGTGAGATGGAGTCCTGTACTCCCTAGTTACAGGAATAAGTACATGCTCAGCTTCTCACAGAGGTAAATGTGTAAAAGATGCATGCCAAGTATTGGGGGTCAAGGAACCGAGACTGCACCAGATGAAAGAAGCACATGCTGGAGAAAGGCCTATGCATAACCTAGTACATGCTTCAACCTGTAGTCTCTACGGATACACATCCACCATCTGCACCTCAACCTCCCACCATATCTCAAATATATGCCTACTGTTTAAACCCAGAGATGGGAGTGCTGGTGACTGACTACCAGATAAGACTCTCCTCAGAGACTGTTGGCTTAAGTGGAACAGGAGTGCTGCCCCAGGAGAAGGACCCACAGTCAAAGGTACTAGTGATGCATGACTGGTTGACATGCAGAATAGCTCTTCAGGAGCAAAGCAAGCCAAATCGCTTCTTCCAACATCACCTACAAGTGGAAGGACTCTTGCTCTGACACTTGCAACAATTAGTTACACTGTGCTCCTCCTAGGCATAATAAGGGCAAGAGTCTGGTTTAACTTAAAGAATATACAGACACTTTACATGCTGATGTGTAGGTATGCAAGTGCAGGACTTCACTGACAAGGGTATGAACTGAGCTAGTCAGAGAAAAGAACTGGTGGGATCACACTCACTCAGTAGTCAGTGCCTTACAGCATGCATTGGTGTAGCCACAAGCATGTTCCCAAATGTGGTATCTACCAAGTTTTTTGTTGAACTCTAAATGGAAAAGACAAATCCAAACAACTGCTCATCAAGGGGGGGTCATCTATGTTAGATCATACCATTTCTTCTTCATACTAACAGTTTACTAAACCTCACCTCAGATTTACAAATATTGCTTACTCAACTACAAAGAGTCACTTGTATCATCTGCATGATGAATGATACACTCACCTAATCAGATTTCAAGCCAAAAATGATTAAAGTTCATCAGAATACAATATTCTTTTTTTTTTGCCAAGAACATAACACAAAGGTAATTCACATGTGCTTCTCACCAGTGTTTCACATGCTAGTGTATGTTTAAGGTAAGGTACTACTCCCCATGCCAGTCTATGAGTACTCAGTCTCAGTATAAAGAATTCTACAGCTATTCTGAAGCAGTGGATCCCTAGTGCCAATACATGTGTGTCTGGCCTCTCAAACCCTTTTAATAAGTCATACTCCATACAATACATGTCTAGAGCAGTCTACATGCAGTCTATTAAACTAATCTACACAAACCTGTTGTCCTACTATGTCCCCCTATGTAAACTATCTCTCAATGCAGTGATCACATACAAAGCTCCATATATAGACTAGACTACATGTAACCAGTCTACACACAGTTTCATAGCACTCTACAATGTATTCCCTATGTATACTCACCTAGTTTTCACCACCAGTCAGTCTCTCTATAAATACACAAACATTTACATAGACACACACCTATGCACATTCATTCAACATATGGTCTCCGATGTCAGTCTTGATGCAAAATTTACCTGCACTCAGTTTACTTTACTGTGACATATGCACACTGACGACTCATTTGCCACACTAGTTTACAAAGACCAAGTCTACTGCACTACTCTGCAAACAAACACACACAAACACACATGCACACACAGACACACACTTCTATGCCAATCTACATTCAACCAGACAGTAATGCCTGTCTATACACTCCCAGACAGCATGCCAATTTAATTCAGAACATCTCTTTCTACAGGTATTAAGGCCCCATGCCAGTCTATAAAAACTCAAATACCACACTGGTACACTTTCAATACTGGTCTCTGTGTCACCAATCTCCGATGCAAATTCATAAACAGTCCACAGAAGTTCAATAACTAAGCCAGCTTACACATTCCAAGTATCTGCTGCCAGTCTACATACAACTTGTGTCTCATGATACGTACTTGAACTTCCATGTACAGACTGGTATTCTACACAAACCTAAGAAGATTTAGCTGGTACCCCAAGCCGGTGTTACATACTGTGATTAAATTGGGGTACCATGTCGGTATTCTTGAGGATTTCAAAACAGGACCAGTATGTACACACACTGACGTTAGTATTCCTACCACAATGTCAGTACAGAATCAGCACACCAAAACATGGTCAAACAGAGTTCACTGTATGAGTTCACTCCATTCAGCGCCAATGTATACTGACACCAAACAATGTCAATATACCCCAGGACCACTGTCACATCACACACCAGCTTCTATCACAGTCAGCATGCCCATTTGAAAGGACAGTGTTAGCTTTCATCACACACACACACACACACACACACACACACACACACACACACACACACACACACACCTGTTCACATATGCTAAAGAGTAACCGGGCATACACACTGTCCATACAAAAAGAATACTAGCACGTTTATATGTAAGCATACTATAAACTATGCCAGTACATATAAAGACAGTATTAATGCACACAACAGGTATGGACAATACTGGTCTGAAAAACTCCCAGGTAAGTATCAACATGTGGTTTACAAACTCAGCACTCGGAAATGTGCACTCAAAAGAGTGTGAACAAGCACCACAGGTATACTGTATAGAACAGTACTACTAAATATGTTGTGTCTGTAAAACTTCTGACTGGGAATATCCTTATCGATATGGACAACACTAGTAAAACTGACACATCCACTAGAATGTCAAAGTAAGACAAATTCTAAGAAGCAAGTCATCCTCTCTCCATGCAAGCTGCAATTTACTTGCATGGATTTAGGCCTAAATTGGCTTTTAGTAAATCTGGCAAAGACTTCTAAGACACAAGCCTTTTAAAAAAAATAAATATATATACCCTAGAGAGTAATATGTGCTCTTCTGTACAGCTGACAGTCTAACAAACTGGCTCTGTTCACCAAACTATGCCATTTACACAGATTTTATGCTGACATCAGAAGAAGCTTATCGGCTCACTTAAAATTTCTTTATAAAGTTGGACTGCAGTTAATGAACAATAGAAAACCAGCATGTCCCTGAAATGACTGCTAAAACGAGAGACTTGTCCATAAGGCTTAATCACTTACTGCTTTCTTGCACACAGGCACTTCCAGAGAACTAATTCACCTTTGTGTAGTGCTATGCTACATACAATGGCGTGCAAGCCTCATTTACATTTCAAAGAATTATAATGATGTCCCTGCAGACATTTCAATCCTTAAAGGATGCCCAATGTGTGTCAATGTCAATCTCAGCTCTTGGTTTGTTGCAGAACACACACAGCTTTCCTCAGACTAGCAGCGGGGGGTTCAGGAATCCAGAAGTCTTACCTGTAAACCCTTGCTTGGATTAATCAGTACCCATCAGTGCACATTTTTACAGAAAGTTCCATCGGAAAAAAAAAAAAAAAAAAAGAGTCAAGTAGAGCCACATTATAAAACTGTGCAAGTTACAAAGTTCACCAATTGTTGGCGCTTTAGAGCCTATATTTTAAGCCTAAAACATTCAGTTTCTAGACCAAACCTCAACTGCAGAATATAACATTCTGTCCTCATCAACTCTCACTTCCAGAGAGATGGTATTAACTTTGCTGTACATATTAAGGTGCAGTAATCTGGCAGAAATGTTGAGGTAGGCCTTAGTACATGTTGTCTTTGAAGGCAGGCATGTGTGTCCTTTGGTACCCTTCCAAGTTTCCTGCTTCTAGATCTTGATATCTTCATGTATGCTGAGCTGTGACAGCGTTTTCTTGATGCGCAGTGCTGTTAATCTTGCAGCTCCATTTGAATACCAGCACTCGCGTGTGATCTTCCCAATCACCCTCAGTGCCTAGTGAAAGAAGATATACCAACAATTCAGACTGATGGCACAGATACAATATTGCAGTGTAAACATAGTGAAGTAAATCACAGAAGGATAGTGGCAGAAAAGGAAATACATGTTACAAGGTTTACAGTCACTATTGGGAACTGCATTCGATCAAGAATGACACTGTCGAAATGCAATATTCCAATGAGCAGTTTTGCGAAACCAAATACATTGACTACACCACAATGAATGGGTAGTGTAGTTAAAGTATTTGAGTTCAGAATTTTGAGTGGAGATTGCGGTTCAGTGAGAAACAAGGAATTAACCCATTTCCTCATTGTACTGCAATCTCTGAGTTGGTATATATAATTTGCAGGGAGGAGCAGCCCCCCACATGGAGGGTGCAGGGGTTTTTCCCCCCTGCAAAATAGTAAAATACATGTACTGTTGACTATGGAATGTCACTGTATGGTAAGTTGCATAGCACGGGTGACTGATGTCATCTCTTGCTATGTCAAATGCATTGAACTACTGGTGTAGATGTATTCAGTTTTGAGCTGACCGCAACTTCACTATTCCAGATTCAGGATTTTGGGTCGACCGTGTGACCGGTTGACCTATGCATTTTCAAGGTTTCAACAGTAAACCTTGTTACAATGTAACCTCTCGACATTCAGTTTACTGAGCCTAAAACACTGATTTATTCAAGCATTCATTCAAGTACTCATTTAACTTAGTAGAGAATAAAACTGTCTTCCTTATCCCCATATATAAACTGCATAAGAATGGATCACATCTAACTAAACAATAAAACAAACACATTTACTAGACTTCAAGTGTTCAAATAACTGGCATCAGACTGGTGTGATTTCATTATACCAATAAAAGGTACAGCATGAAACTACTGACATTTCAGTAAATAAAGAATACTTCTATAGTACAACTTGCAAGTGGCAAAGACAAACAAGTAATAAGGAAGACCACGGCTTTTATTATTGTCCATGAATTAACAAATGGACTACATGGCTTCATCATGGCTGACCATTATTACTGAAACTGTGGTCTTTGCACTTGGTTTTACAGCTACATGTTCTTATAAGATTCTACAACACTCAAGCATAAAAATAGCATAGAATAAACGTAAAGATCAGTTCTTAAAATGACTACTTCAACAATGGCACAATAAGTACCGCAGCAGCCATGTCATTTAAAAGGATGTGTGATAAAGTACAAACTGCAGACTCGAACTGTGGTTCACTGAAACAACAGCTATTACACTATTCAGAAGTACCTGCATGTATGTGTGTGATGGTGGGATGCCTTCATCTCTGAAGCTGTGTGACCTCGGAGTTGCTATACTCAAGTTAGAGATATGGTGGTGCAAAAGGGCAAAGCAAAAATAGCTTTTAACAACTTAATAGCCCCAACTTTGCCAATATGATGATTTAACAAGCTTGTTTTGAATACCTTATGTTTGGTAGGTTGTTCATCAATGTTTCACAATGGACTAAGCTTAGTGATGTGCTCTATTTTGACATAACAAGCAATGAATTTTATTTTAATTATTTTACATTTGTTTACTGGGTAAGTCCGACTGGACACATGTCCTTTTTCAGCAGAGGCCCAGGAAGAAAAGCTCCATTACAAAATAGTATAAGAATAAACATAACAGAAATTTAATAAATTACATGGATTTAACATGAACATTAACATACCGATAGTATTTACACAATGCTATTATATGAGGTCCTCAAGTGGAAACATTATCATAGCAAATGATATTACAGTAAACATGCTTTGAGAATTACCATGCAAGTAGATTCAAGGATAAGAGTAGGTCAGAACAGATCAATGATAAGAGTAGGTTAGTAGTATGCAGTGGCTGGCTATCTATACAGAATTCAGTTAGCCTGGAGTACTACAGGTACAAAGCCAAGAGCTGGGCAAGTGTGTAGTAAGTAGCTTTATAAATTGTGCTGTGGAGGAGCTGGAGGTAATGGAGGTTGGTAGTTTATTCCAGATTTTAGGAATAACATTAGAAAAAGAGCGACTCCCCAGATGAGATATTAGCTCTTATGGTATCCAGGAATAGTCTGTTAGGAGAGTGGAGGACTCTAGAAGTGACATGTGGTTGTATAAGAGTTTGGAGAGCAGGGACTTTATCAGGGCGATGAAGGATTTTATGGGCATAGGATAATTATTTAAAGTATAGGAGTTCAGGAAGTTCAAGCCAATTTATTTGTTTAAGAGCAGCACAGTGGTGAGATGTGTGTGCGTCATCAATGGCAAATTTGGCAATTTTGGTTTCCAACTTGTTTAGGTCACTTTTACGGAAGTTGGTCAGAACTGGGGAGGTACACAGAAGAGCTGACAGTAGGTGTGTAGTGTTGGTGGTAACTTTTGTGGCTCTAGTTAGAAATTGTTTATGTCTGTAAAGAAGACCTAGTTTCTTATGAACGTTTTTAATGGTTTGAGCAATATGAACGTCAAATGTTAAGTTATTGTCAATTTCAACGTCAAGCAGTTTAGCAGGGGTGATGATGGTTTTGTTTTTGGATTCTATAGTAAAAGCTGGTAAGGATGGGGGAGATCTAGAGGAATGGAAACAAGTAGTTTTATTTTGTTTGGGTTTAGGATGAGTTGGAAATTGGAGAACCATGTTTCTGCAGACAGGAAGGATTCCTGGGTTCCTGGGTAACAAAATTGAGTTGTAGTGTGGGACCAGAGCATACTAATGTAGAATCATCTGCGTATTAAATAAGAGACACATGAGGAGTGGAAGTGTGAAGATGGTTAGTGAACAGAGAGAAGAGTAGAGGGTCCAAGGATGGAGCCTTGTGAGACGCCTAAGATCACAGGGAGATGAGTAGAAAGTTACTGTCGCCACTGCACAGCTTGTTGACTCCCTGATAAGTAGGTCAAGAACCAAGTGATGGAGGAACTACTGACGTTACAGTCAGACAGCACATTGATTAATTTAGAGTGATTTACCATATCAGGGAAAGTACAGTTGTGTACACTTACCATAAATGTAGATGTTAGAGTGTATTCACTGCTGCAGTCATCACATTTGGGTTATCCCTGCCAGGGTTGCCCTCGGCCAGCCCAAATACCAGAGACTCAGTATTTCTGCGTCAGTTGCTGTCACTTCAGGACTGATGTCAGATCGTCAGTAGTATAAAGTAAGACAGCTGACGCCATTATATCAATTTTTCTTGCCCTAACCTGTCAGGAGCCCACAAGTAGAAGCCAGGTTCTGGTGGAAGAACCCCACCAGTGGAAAATAAATACCAAGATGTACCTTGTAAGGAAAGAGAAGAAAAGGGGATGGAGGGAGGGAAACCAGGACTGCAACAGTGAATACACTTGAACATCTACATTTATGGTAAGTGTACACAACTGTACTATGTTCTTAGTGTTTCACTGTTAGGTTGATTCCCAAAGCTGAGGAAATGGGTGGAGGCAGTCAAGGAAACTAGGGACTGGCTAGGATGCCCTGCAAGACTGCAGAGGCAAACTCTGCCCTGGATTTGGAGAAGAGAGGCAGGTGGTAATGCTTGGTAAAAGTGTGAACAGATGTCCAGGTGGCAGCCTCCAGGATGTCCCTGGTGGGGACTCCTCTGTGGAATGCTGCACACGTGGAGGCTGCTCTGGTGGGGTGTGTCCTGACCCCCTTGGGGGAGGCTTTCCATGTTGTTTGTAGTAGAAATGGATGCAGTGTGCTATCCATTTGGAGATGGTTTGTTTGGAGATGGCTTTGCCTTCTGCCCCTCTGCCCCTGTAGCAAAGCTAACCAGCAATTGATCAGACATTCTGAAGGATTTAGTCTTGTCTAAATAGAATCTGAGCTGTCTGTGCACATCTAAAGAGTGCAGAATCCTCCCCCCCTTATTCTGGGGATTAGGAAAAAAAGGTGGGCAAATGAATGGATTGGTTGACAGCTACACTGGACACCATCTTGGGCATGAAGGATGGGTTAGTTCTGAGGGATACCCTGTCAGCGTGGATGATGATGATGAACAGTTCCACAGCTATCAGCGCTTGCAGCTCAGAAACTCTTCTGGCTGAAGTGATGGTTAGAAGGAATGCTGTCTTCCAGGAGAGAAATTTTAGCTCTGCAGAAGAAGCTGGTTCGAAAGGGGGCAGGGTGAGCTTTTCCAATACAAAGTTAAGGTCCCAAGCTGGTGTTGGTGCCCTTCTGGGTGGCCTCAAATTACTAGCCCCTCTTAGGAACTGTTTGATCAAAGGGTGTGAGGAAAAGGGGCTGCTCAGTGGGAAAATGAGCAGAAATGGCAGAGGCATGAAAATTTATAGAGAAGAAAGAGGTCACTGTGTAGTAGGTCGGCTAAGTAATCCAGGATGAGAGGGAGGGAGAGCTGTGCCGTATAGGTTCCCTTAGCCTGGATCCAGGTGCAGAACCTTTTCCATTTGTCAGCATAACACTTTCTGGTGCTAGGATGTCTGGCCTTATGGATAACATCTAGAATCTGTTTACTGAGGTTGGAAGATTGGTTTGAGGTTTGGGAATAAGCCAAGCTGCCAAATTGAGTGTCTGCAATTGGGGATGCATGAATTCCCCTTCCCTCCGGGTCAGGAGGTTTGGAATCTGAGGAAGATGCCAATGGGGGCAGTGGGGACAGGCTGGGCAGCAAGGGGTACCAGTGCTACTGGGGCCAGTCTGGAGCCATAAGAATGGTCCTTGGTTTTTCCTCCTTTATTTTGAGCAGTAATCTGGGGATGAGAGGTAGTGGAGGAAAGGCATAGACCGATAAATTGATTGTGTACCCTAGGGAGGTTAGTAGGGTCTTTACAAAGACCAGGTGCTTGAGCAACTTTTCCTGGCTGTCTGCCTGAATAAGGCAGTCATCAAAGTATGGGTAAATCTGAATATTTCTTTGTCTGCAAAAGGCAATGGCTGGAGCCAGACATTTTGTGAAAACTCTGGGAGCAGTAGATAAGCCAAAGGGAAGCTCAGAGAACTGAAAGTGTTGAGCTCCTGCCCTGAAACAGAGATATTTCCTGCATGATTACCCGATAGGAATGTGGAGGTAGGCCTCTTTTAGATCTAGGGTGGCTAGTCAAGCATCCTTGGAGAGCATGGGTAGCAGCTACTGGAGGGTGAACATTTTGAATTTTGGGATCACCGGGAAGGTGTTTAGAATGGATAGATCAAGGATGTGGCACCAGGTACCCTCTTTTCTGGGTACCAGAAAGTCTGGAGTAGAAACCTTGCCCTATCTGTTCTGCAGGAATGTGCTCTACTGGCCTCTGGATTTGCTTCTGAGCCTCTGCCCAGTGGTTTGGTGGTAGATCTGGGAACCGTTTTGGGGTTGGAGGGGTGTGGAAGGAAAATGTGTATCCCTGAGACACTATGTTCAGTGCCCAGTGATCATTGGTAATGGTGGCCCAGGTGCTTGCGTGACAGAAGTGTTTTCCTCCTAGGGGTAAGTGAAGGTGGGCAGAGAAAGGGGGTGGGGGAGGTGAGTCATTGTGAGTTCTTACCATAAGGGTGTGGCTTAAAACTCCCTGGTTTTAAAGTGAAGGTAGTCCAATGCTTAGATCTCTGCATTCCCTGTGGCTGCTGTCTGGGTGGTCTGGTTCCCCGGGGCCTAGGCTGGACTGGCTTACTGAGAGCAGGAAAGGACCAGTGTTTTGTGGGACAATGCCTGCTGAACCTAGGTGGCTGGACCTGAAAGAAATCCTAAACTGTTTGTACAGATTTTGCTTTTTCTTCCATCTTTTTTAAGACATCTTCTGCCTTAGTGCCAAATAAGTTATCTTTGTGCAAGGGGCCATCCAACAATTTAGATTTGACATGGTCTGGCAGGGGCTACTCCTTAAGCCATGCATGCCTTCTAATGACAGATCAGTAACTGCTGCCCTGCAAGAAGCTTCTACGGCATCAAAACCACTGTGCAAGATGTGTTTAATTACTTGACTTGCAGAATGCAATAACTCTAGCTTCTGCCCAAGCAGGAAAGGAAGACATTTTTGTTTAAGGAGTTCCAAGGTATGTTGAAATTTCAGCATATGGAACTGACAATTTAGTGCCCTGATAGCAAGAGTAGCTGAGGTGTATACTTTTTTACCCCATCCGTCCAGTGGTTGGGAATCCCTATCTGAGGGAGTGGGATTCTTAGCAGAGTTTGCTTTAATCCCTTTAGGCCCTTGAGAAATTACCTCAGAGTCAGCAGTAGGACTTTTAAAAAGAAATTTGTGCGAGTCAGGGACTCTGTAGAAACCCATCTGGTTTTCTGGGTGCAGGAGGGAGGGTGTCAGGAGTCAAGCTGGATTCCAGGAAAACATCCTGCACAACATCCAGGACTGGGGGATGGCCAAGGGTCTGTGCTGTGGAAGATCTACGAATTATCTTTTTAGACTGAGGGTGGTCTTGACTCTCCCACTGGAAAATACTCCATTAAGGTATGCAGGGTTTCCTCAAAGGAAAAATCTTCTGGGGGAGAGGCTGAAGGAATGGAACCCTCTGCATCAGAATCCTCATAGAGAGTGGTTGCATGTCTTCATATTCAGATGCATCAGATTCATCTGACTCTTGTTCAGACAAAACTACAGGGGATAGATCTCTTTTCCTTTTGGAGGGGGTATCTTGGATTCCCCTGAATAAGGTCTCCTGCCATTTTAAGCATTTGAGACTGAGGCGCCTGAGAGTGGGTCGTCAGTTTCTCGGGTGTGGTTCGTACCCTGGGCCTTAGAAACTCTGTTTTTGAAAGAACGGTAGCCATGAAAGAAGATGTCGGTTTGTGTTGAGAATCGGTAGTGCGAAGGACTTCCCTGGAAGCTGGTGCCTGCTCAGCAGCTCCGGACCCATCCAAGGTAGAGACTACCACAGGATCCTTGGTCGAAGAAGAGTTTTGTGGCATACCAGACTCCAAAAGGGTCTCTGTGGTGGCCTGCGAATCCACAGAAGCGGTCACCAGGAACTGGAAAAGCGCCTCACTGACGACTAGCTTAACAGAAGTGTCATCGGTAGGTTTGGACCTGTGCAGTCTGTCTCTGTCTTTATCTTTATGTTTTTCGGAAGATCTGTTGTCGGATGGCTTACCGAAGCCACATCAGAATTCGAGGACTGTAAGCGAAAACATCTGGCAACAATAAGGACCCGACGATGGATAGTTCTGGCGTTGAACAAAGCACAGAAGCGACAAAGGGGGACGTTGTGGTCTGGGCCTAAACAAGTGACGCAGTAAGAATGGAAGTCTCGGTGCGGTACTTGCTTTCCACAGGCGAGACAATTAACTTTTTCTGACATTGGTTAGTGCAAGAAAAAAGGATCCCCAATGGGGTACTTAGCTTTAGAAGAATTCAACTTCAATTCGGTAGATGAAAACTCAGGTAGCGACCATCCGGCACTCATGCAAACTGCTTCTGCTTTGGGCTCCACGGCAAGAAAGACTAATGTAATGGCGTCAGCTGACTTACTTTATACTACTGACAACCGGACGTCAGTCCTGAAGTGACAGCAACCAACGTAGAACTACTAAGTCTCTGGGATTCGGGCTGGCCGAGGGTTACCCTGGCAGGGACAACCTAAATGTGATGACTGCAACAGTGAAACACGAAGAACATCTTGGACAAATCCAGAATACAGCAGATACATACTGTCCTTGATTTTTAAGGTGGTTCACTGTATTAGTAAAGGCCATTAGAGTTGTGGAAGTGCTGTGAAACGGGTGAAAACCATGTTGTGTATTTGATATTAGTTTGTGTACGCGAAGGAAGTCTATGAGCTGGGTATGGATGACTCTCTCAAGGATTTTGGATAATGGTGACAGGATGGTAATTGGTCGCTAATTAGTAAATTCTGTAAAACTGCCACCCCTCTGTGTAGAGGAATAATATGGGAGATCTTCCAGATGGTAGGAACTATGGCCTCAGATATAGATCTATTAATGAGTATGGCTACTGGGTAAGCAACTGCATCTGCTGTGATTTTCAGGAAGTCAGCAGGTAGGTACCTGCTAAGTAAGTTTTTGGAGTAGTTTTATTATGGTATCAACAGACACTGGTTGAAGTGTAAATTGGTTAGGGCAGATATGTGAGGTGTTACTTGATTGGGGAGGAAGAGGAACAAAGTTGTTAGAAAAGTTTAGGGAATTTGTAAGAGCTTGGATTGTATCAGTAAAGTATCTATTAAATTGGGTTGCTACATTGTCAGATGAGGAGGTAGGTGTAGTGGTGGGGGTAGTTATTTTTCCTGGTAAAATAATATTATTAACAGCTGCCCAAATTTGTTGAGGGATATTCTGGTGTTTAACTTGAATATTGTGATAATAGTTTATTTTATCAAGTTTTACAAGCTTTTTAGCGTTGTTTCCACGTTCAATGAAAGTTTGCCTGTTGGTTTGATTATTATGCTTATGGAATTGTTCCCAGGCTTTATCTCTTGCATTGAGTAAGACTCTACAATCTTTGCTTAGCCAGGGAGCTAACTTAGCTTTCACTCTAATGGTTTGGGGGGGGGGTGCATGACAATTTAATATATCTAAGAAGGTAGTACTAAAGGAGTGAACAGCTTACTCAAGGGGTAGATGTCCGAGTGTTTCCCAGATGCATTGTTTAGAGAAGAGATCAAATTAATTGGGTTAAAGGTATTTTTATTTCTGATTGCATGAAAAATGGTGTGATTTTTTTTTTGTTGAGTACAGGTACGTAGTAGAAAGGTAGGCAGATGGTCACTCAGACCATCAGGAAGACAACCAACTTGAAAACAGAGGGAGGGATTACTCACAAGAGTCCAGTCCAGGATAGACTGCCGTTTAGAGCATCTGTCAGTCCTTGTGGGGGATGTGATTAGCTGGATGAACCCATGTAAGTTAATATGGGTGGTTGGATTCTGAGCGGAACAATCTAGCCAGTCAACATTAAAGTCACCCATCAGGATAGTTTCCTGTGGATGAGTGCTGGATGTCTAGTATAGCATGCGCTCCAGGGTGGGGATATTATTTCCTGGTGGAATATAGCTACCTATGATGTTAATGTGTTTTTTGGGGTTAAGTGTTAGCTTTGCAAAAATTACTTCTGCGTTTTCAAAGTCAGGGGTTTTGGGTTCAAGACAATCCAACGTTAGGTAGTCTTTGAATAATATAGCTATCCCCCACCCCTTTTGGTTTTCCTATCTTTATGAAGATTATTATATCCTGGAGCTGCAATTTCATTACTGCTATTATTGGGTTTTAGCATGTCTCAGTTAATACCACAATGTCTGGAGAGTAATGGGCTAGTAAGGCATACAGTTCATGACCTTTATTTCCTATACTCCTGACATTTATGTTAAGGAGGAGAAGTGAAGACTTATTTCTACTGTGTATTAACTCAATTTTGAATGTATTATGGATGATGTTCGAGTTAGGTGACGAGTGGGACCAGGATTAGGATGGACGGCTCCTGAGCGGTTTAACTGTTTTATGAGGTAGAGAAGGAGTTTGGTGAACTTGGTACTGTATTTTAGTGTACTTGAGACTGATTTGGGAGATATTAGCTTGGAGTTATAAATCTCATCTTTAAAGCAGATCAGGACCACTCATCTGCATGTTTCCCTACCTACTTGAGAAGCAGTAGACTCAGTTAATCTACAGCCACTTCCTTCCACCTGCACAAGAGCTGGCTTAATCTAGCACACCTGCGCTTTACTACTCAGTATTCTCTACATGTTTGTATTTTTCACACATAATCTGGAGACACACAACAGCCTCACATGTTAAAAATGAAAGCCTGTGTTTACCTCATAACTTTGCCACCAATTGGGAATGCTAGGTCTTAGCCTCTGGTCACAAACAACTTTCCTCATTTCCTCTATGGAGGGATCAGAAGGCACAAGGTCATAATATGGAAGCTGATACTCTTCATGGATTCCTAAGAAAAAAAAAGCACTGAGAGTTAATTGTGCAGCACAAAATATAATACTATCATTTTCTTGAATAATTGACTATTATACGTAAAGTAAATATATATGGTCAGCGTAAAATAACCCCAGGCAGCAAGCTCTGAACTGTTATGCCCAGGCTAAAAACTAACAGATATGACTAAATGCGGTGCATACTACGGAAAATACCATTTTGTCAACGGACTGCTTAAGCAGACAAATGAATCATCTTCATAAACAGAAAAAAATCTCTCGGGTTTTACAACTTTTTTTTCTTCAATGGAAGATTCTGAAACTGGATCTGTTCTTTAACTTATCAAATGTCAAACATCCACAGTCCAGGTACCAACCACACAGACAATGTAAACTACCCTGTACAGGCTTGCCTTACAATGGAAAAAATAATTCCTATATATATTTTTACTAATTCTCATCCTGTATAAAATGAAAGTTATGTACTTATCATAACACTAGATCTTTGTCCCTCTCAGTCTGTTTTAAGGTGGAGCCACACTGGCGACACTTTCAGAGCTTCTCCAGCACTTGAGCTTTTCCTCTCCCATAATGGTAAGTGCTAAGAATTCTCCTCAGACTGTACTGGATCCTGAGAGTAGATGGGAATTACCATAGCAGAAGGGAACACCAGGATGACAGGGCAAAAAAACAAATGAGACATGACAATTTGGAAAGGGGATGGAGGGAGGGTTGTCGTGACAGAGGGGAGACAAGGACCTAATGTTATGGTAAGTACATAACTTTCGCAGTATATGCTGTCTCCTCTGTCCGTCTCTACTACTGTAACAGATTCCTCAGCCACTATGATTCCTGGGTGGCATTACTGCAAGATACCTGTGAGAATGGTGGAAAATCAAAGTCTACCCTGGATCTGCAAATAACAGCATGTTTATAATGCTTGAAAAAAGTTGGCATTGTAGACCATCATGCAGTTCCACAAATATCATCCACTGATGAGTATTTGAAGAAGGCAACAGAGGTAGAACCAAATCTATTGGAATGCACTCTTGGTTTGGTTGACCAGACAAGGCATGTGAACTATAGAAAGAGGTAATACAATCTGAAAGCAATCCATTCAATGTGACTTTAGAAACATCTGACCCCAATTTGGCTTTAGAAAATGACAGAAAGAGCCGATCATCTTTATGAAAAGTGTTTTTGCCATATAAATAAAATCGTAGCTGGCAGTGTACATCTGAAGTATGTAAGGTGCATCCTACTAGTTAGAATAGTTGGGGAAAACAAGACAGGCCAATGAACAGCTTGATTCCTGGCTGATTTGGGAGCCCTTTAGGGTACAAAAGGAGGATTAGTAACTCTGTCTTTGAACATCAAATAATGCAGAAGGAAGAGGAGCAGACAAGGGATCTAGTTTCTTGTCAATTGCCCCAAAAGAAAGCTTTTTCCATTTGCTTTTACATTTTTCCCGAAGGGGAAAGCTACAGAAATGCAGATAAAATATGAACCACCTGGGATGGTAATGAGGGATCCACAGCTGATGAATCTGAAAACCACACTCCTGGAGTCCATGATCTGGCCAGATGAACGAGTCAGAGTTGATCCCAGTCATGAGTGGTTGGTGTAGACATCACCTTGCTCTAAGGATTTTGGAGTTGAGTGGAACACAGAAACTGCCAAACTCAAAGACTACAGATCTGTCAAGGTCAACAGAGGGATGACGGATGGAAACCTTGGCACCAAAACCACCCGATCTAAAAATGGAAGCAAGGAAGGAGCAAAAGTAAGGGGAATAGGTAGACAAGCCCAGTCAGCCCACTAAGTGGATGGAAGAGGAATTACTCCCATGTCTATCGGAGCCTCAAAGGCTTTCATCATCCTCTCCCAATCTATTGGAAGATGTGATGGACCTAATGGAAGCTGCAGGAGGAGGTCTGGAACTCATAAATCTATTATTACCACTGTCTCTGTTATTGCCTCCCTATTATCTAAACTTGTATTGCTCTGTCTCTTGTTTTTGTTTGTCTCTTGTTTTTGCTTTTTCTTTATCAGACAGCTTTGGAACCAAAGTGAGCACTTTTGGGCAGCTTAGTGGTCAAAGCTGCCATGGAGGAAGACCCTGCCAAATATCCCACTGAAGTGGGAAGAAGGCTTCAAAGGATTAATTTTTCTTTCTGTTAAGAACAGAAGATATCACAAGCTTCGACAGGATGTCGAGGACCCAGGCAGATGACCCACTAAAAACAAGGGTACTGAGGAGGAAGAATTTTGTGCCCACACTTTTTAAAAGGTTGAAGCCTTGTCTGTAATGATACCCAATGGATGACGTTTATGATTAGGTGAAAGAAGCAGGCTTGGGTAGGTTTCAAGAAGGAGAGAAAAAATAGAAGTTATGTACTTGCCATAACTTGGCATCTGTGTTATTCAATTTCATTATTCATCATGAATGGGCAACTCTGATCCGGACTCAGATCTGACCACCACAAGTCTCAAAGCAAGATCCAAGGCTCAAACTCCTCCCTCTCCCACAATCCCCTACCACCGGAACCTCCCCAGACAGAGTTTGCCAAGAATCCCCTAACTAGGAAAAGAAAAAATGTTTATGTTCAATGCCTTGAATTAACTGAGCGAAGCCAAGACGCAATCCCAATTATTTTAGGCTTACATCTACAGATCCTCTAGAAGTGAAAGGCAGGTGGGAAAGTGATGAATAATGAAACTGGATAACATAGATGTCAAGTTATGGTAAGTACATAACTTCTAATCCGATGTTATCCATTTCATTATTCCTCATGACTGGGTTAGAGTCCCCAGCTACCATACAGACCTTGGGAGGCCCTAAGGAAGAATATGCCAGAGCACCGTGGAACTAAAGCCTGCCTTGTTTCTAGAGAATTTGTAATGAAACACAAAGGTATGGGGTGAGGCCCAGGTGGAATCGCAGCAAATTTCATCTATGGCCACTCTAGCTGAGCTGTGTAGCTAGATACTGGTCTTACAGAATGAGCCTTAGGGACCCCAAGGCATTTCCTTACTCCTGCTTGTATAAATAACGGATACAACTGGAGATCCATTTAGCTATGGTGACCTTAGAAACTGTTTGACCTCATCTGTTTACAGAGAAAGCTACAAATAACTGGTTGGATTTTCTGAAATCTTTCATTCTGTGTACGTAAAACCACCACTGTCTGTGCACATCCAGGGTATCTAATAAGTATGCGCCACGGTTAGTGTTAATTAGGAAAAAAAAGACTGGAAGCTGAATGGACTGATTAATGTTGGATTCAGCAGACACCTTCGGCATGAAAGATGGGTTAGTCCGTAATGTCACCCTATCTTTGTGAAAAATAATATAAGGCGACTTAGAAGACAGAGCTTGCAGCCCTTTTAGCTGAAGTAACTGCCAACAGAAAGGCTGTTTTCCACCACAAATGCTTTAGATCACAAGAGTGAGCAGGCTCAAAAGGAGCTGGGTGAGAGACTGTAGAACTACTGGAAGATCCCGCGGAGGAGAGGGATCCTTAAGGGGAGGTCTGAGAAGAAACACCCCTTTCAGAAATGCATTACACAAAACAATTAAAGGCAGGTTGTGGATCACTATGAAAACTGGCAATCGCCGCCAATTGTAACTTGATGGTGGAGAAACCTAGCTTTTTCATAATAAAGAGAAGAGAGAAAAGCAGAATGTCCGATATAGATGCTATAAAGGGGTCCAGGTTGCATTTGTAGCCCAGAAAATGAAGCGCTTCCATTTGTTCATATAGACTTTTTTAGTAGAAGGCTTGTGAGAAGTGAGAATGACTTTTCCCAGGTAAAGAAAGCCTGGACTGTCTAAACATGAAGGGAAGTGGAGAAACCATGCAGTGAGAAGTAAAGTCTGAAGATTGGTGGCAACTTGTTCTGATGGGTGAGAGATGAGATCCGAAATTGGATCTAGTATCCTAGGGGGATACTTGAGATGAGACCAGAGAAAGGGGAACCACACCTGATGAGGCCAGAAAAGGGCAATAAGTATCAGGGACCTCTTCAGTCGGAAGGCTTTCTGCAAAAACTTTGGAGCCACGGGAATCAGGGGGTAAGCATACAGGAGACCTGGAGGCCAATCGTGGACTAGCGCATCCCTCGGTGACTCCCCCTTTGGGGGGATCAGGGCAAAGTACTTGCCGCATTTGTTGTTGAGGGGAGAGGCAAAGAGGTCACAGCAAGGTTTGCCCCAACAGCAGAAAATCTGGGATGCTACTGACAAGTTGAAGGACTACTCGTGGGGGTTCAGAATGAACCTGCTGAGCCAGTCTGCTATCATGTTGGTGACACCAGGTATACGTGCTGAAAGAAGAAAGCCACAGGAGGAGATGGACCATTCCCACACATTCATGACCTCTCTGCAAAGTGGGTAAAATCGTGTTCCCTCCTTTATACCATACCACTGAGGTTGTCAGTATGAATAGCAACTGTCCCTCAGGGGAGAGAGTCCTGAAAGGCTTGCAATGTTAGAAGAACTGCTCTCATCTCTAGGACATAATGTGCATGTTGGTCTCTGACGAAGTCCACGCACCTTGAACAGACTTTCCCTAGAAATGCTCCCCACCCCTAACAAGGAAGCATCTGTAGTCACTGTGGCTGTCAGGGAGGGCAACATGAAGGGTTTGCCCTGAGCAAAATCTGGGGTTTGAAGCCACCAATGAAGATGACACCTGCACACTCAAGAAAGCCGAATGGGCATTGATAAAGAGTGTTAGCGATTCGACAACTGTACCTGAAGAGCCCACTGAAATATCCTCATGTGGAATCTCGCTGTAGGAACAAGAATTATAACTGCAGCCATTGAACCTAGAACCTTGAGAATGAGGTGAGCAGGTAGAAAAGGAACTGCAAGACATCTGCGACCTGCTGTCTGAGTGTTAAGATTCTTTGATGAGGCAGGGCTGCAATTTGTGAGAGTGAATCAATCTGGGTGCCGATAAACTCTAAATTTTGAACTGGCTTTAGTCTGGATTTCACATGGTTGATGGTGATGCCCAGATGGTGGTACACTAACAACAGAAAATGAGTAGCAGTCTCCAACTGGTGCCTTGTGGTTGCTGTGAGGAGCCATCATCCAAATAGGGAAACATCTGGAATCCTTGCAGCCTGAGGAAAGCTGTTACCACTGCAAGACACTTGGTAAACACTTGGGGGGTGGGGGGGCTGTGGTGAGTCCTAATGGCAGGGCCCTAAAATGATAATGACTGGCTCCTGCACAAAAGTGGAGAGAACTCAGATTCCTGTGAAACAAAATGTGGTAGTAGCTGCCCTGGAGATCCACAGAGCACATCCATTCTCCCCTGCACAGAAGTGGCAGGATGGACTGAACTGTGACCATCTCATCTTTGACATCTTGACAAGGAGATTCAGACTGCTCAAGTCCAGAACTAGAATAAGGTCCCCCGTCTTTTTTTGGCACCAAAAAGAAGCAAGAGTAAGTTCCGGACCCTTGTTATAGGGACCTTTTGAATTACTCTTTCTAGAAGTTTTTGGACTTCTAGCTGGGCTGCCTTTCTCTGACTGGCTGAAACATCTGGGAGAGACAATTTGGGGCCCGGAGGAGGAAGGTAAATGGAATAGCCCCTGGATACGACTGAGCATTCACTGATGGTTTGTAACTAAAGCCCAGGCCTGTGGGTGCAGAATAAAGCGACCCCTGACCACCTCCAGGATGGGACAGTTGAGTAACACTTCAGGAGCGCTGAAAGGGCTTCTCAGAAAAGGGTTCTCTGTTGCCCTGATTCTGCGGACTGCCCCGCTCTCTGGGGTGGCATCTGCTGTTGAAACTTCTTCCCCTGCCGCTGGAAGAATCATCATCCAGAGCATCCTAGAAGGCACACTGTGACTTATGAAACCAAGGCTTCTTCCTTCCCTGTTGGTTCTTGGAGAAAGTTGGGGAGTGGAGAATTTGATCCCAACTACCACAGGGTCTTGCTCTCCTGCTCGCTGTAGGTCAACGTGTCTTTGACTGAATGCTCAAACAGGGTAGACGTACCGAAAGGGGCATTTGTACGAGACACCTTAAAGGGCTCCACAAACCCACAATGGTGCATCCAGGCATGTCGCCTCATGGTTATGCCTGAACCTGTTGCTTGAGAGGTTCCCTCTGTGGTATTGGAGATCAGCCTCATCGAGGAATTCGAAACTGAAGCTAGGGTTGACAGCTGGGGGAAGACCTTCTTGAGGTCCTCCACTGGGAATAACCCTGAGACAGAAGTGGTCAGTTATTTCACCAAATCCCTCTGGAAGCAGCTAAAATGTGCCAAGTAGTTCAATGTCTGCAAACCAAAGGTGGCAGAGGCATACACCCAATTGCCAAAACGGTCAATTGCCAGAGACTCCATATTCGGGAGATCTACAGTGGAGCTCTGCTCAGCAAGCTCTTTCTTGGTAGTAGCAGCAACCACAATGGCATCAATTGGGACATTCTTACTCCAATGTGTGCGGTCTGCAGGTGGGCTCAGAAATTTGTCTGCTTTTTGGGGGAAGAGCTCCACGGTGTCAGTCTCCTTCCAAGCCCTGTGGGAGATTAAATCAACAAGTTCGTCCACAGGGGGGACACCCATGATGTAGATGGCCCCGACCTGAATGCCTTAAAAAAACGGACTCCTCAGAAAATGGGGGTTGGACAGACCATCTGCCCTTCTGTTTTAGGATTTCAAGGAAGGAGACATCGGGTGGAGATCGGGGGGACCCTTCATCTTTGCCGTCTGAGGGCCTCGGGTGGGGGGTGGGGCTGACCCTGGACTGGAAGAGTAGGCTCAAGTGCAGATAATAGAGATGGGTTGTGAAGTACCCAGCAGCAAGGGAGATGAGATTCCAGGTGCGGAAAGAGCCCGCTCTACCAACTGGAAGGCCGATGGGCTACAGTAAGCTCTCTCATCCCCTACAGGAGCCGAAACAACCCGCAAGGGAGTGTTCAAACTCTCCCCGACCACCGGTTCCCCGGACAGTACCGGATCAGAGTTGTCCAATGTTGTGGCACCTAACAGCAGAGAGTATGAAAACTCCAGACCAGACCCCCTGCCCAGGGACCCGGCGACAACATCCCAAGACTGGGACCCACTGTGGTCTGACAGGAACAGAATTTAACTAGTCTGGGACTTAGAGGACTTGAGTCACAGGGTTCTGAAACCATTTGGGTTGGGAGAGAAGAAATAGTCTGAGGGGTGGGAAATCTCTCAGCACCCAAATGGGCTGGAGATGCCAGCAACCCCATTTCCATTTAGACCATAAAGAAGCTGCGTATCATCCTGTCCATGTCTGCAGTTAAGATACCTCTATAGGCCCTAGAAGATGCTGAGGAGTGAGTGGATTTGGCAGGGGATCCAGGTCTGGATCCCAAACTAATTCTATTGGGCCCCAGATCTGAGGTTCGGCTCCGAGGTCTAGGATCCAAACACCTCGGATCCGTGGGGACAGCCACCATACTAGAATCCGAGCTCGGACTTGGAAGGGGTGGTTCCGACAGAAAAGGATAGGAACTGCGCTCAGAAAGTGCGGTCAGAGCCGAAGAAATATTTGCTCCAAGTCTGCTTGCTTTTTTGTTGGATCCGAAGGAAGCCGGGATCCTATGCTCAGATCCAGAGACCTCGGATCCGACACAGCAGAGGCCGATCTTGGACCTGTAGAGCTATGATCTGAAGATTTAGGCCTTTTTGAAGCGTGAAAAGGAGAAGCCCCTGGAGAGGCAGTGGTGGCTTTTCTGTTGCCTTCCTGAGAGACAGAGGAGGGAAAGGACCCAGAAACAAAGGGACCTCCCGGGACCATGCCTTTTAACAAAAGTGTGTTTCGGCGGTCGGCCAGAGCTTGAGGGTTGAATGCGGCACAGATATCACATTCAACCTCGAGATGGCTGGTCCAGAGACAATATACACAGTTCAGGTGGCTGTGTGAGTTGGGCATTTTGCGCCCGCTTGAAGCCAGAGGGCTTCTCCAACATAATGACTGCCTACAAAGAGCACATGAACAATCTACAGAAATAGTAACCTAAAACAAACCAGGTAAACACACACTTTTAGAAGTTACAACTATAAAGTTATAAAAATTACAGAAATTATATAGGAAATACAAAGACTAATGAAAGAGAAATGGAGCCAAGTGCCGTACTTAGGGGGAGGGGTGAAATATAAAGTAGACCAAAAACGGGAGGGGAGGTATGGGACTAATCAATCTACTAATTAAATGTCTAAACTTTAAATATCCAACAGACAAAAAGAGAAATAATAAGAAAAATAGCACCTTAAAGACATTTTAAACTCTCCTACACACTCAAGCCAAAGAACCTCGCCTGGAGGACAATGCGGCAAACAAGATCTGGGGAGGTTCCTGTGGTGGGGTATTATAGGAGAAAGAGGAGCTCAAGCCTTGGATCTTGCTTTGAGACTTGTGCTGGTCAGATCCGAGGCTGGATCCAAATACCCATTTGTGATGAATAATGAAACGGATAACATCAGATATAAAAGGTAAAGTGTAATTAAAGTTGGAAAACCTGTCTAAATGTGAAGGAACAACACTTAAGAAATAGCAAGATGCTGTCATAAAAACAGCTAATTATCTGAAAAAAATTGCTAACACAGAGGGCTGCAGAATCACATCTGATGAGTTAAGAATGGTAAACAAGATCTGAGCTGAAGTGTTGATGCTTAGTATTACGGGAGAGGGAGAAGAAGAGTTTTGAGTGCTTAAGAAGCTCTGAAAGTGTCTGAAAGTGTTGCCAGCTTGGATCTGCCTTGAGGCAGATAATCCCATAGTATAAATGGACAGAGGGGAAAACACAGGATCTGATGTTAAAGGCAAAGAAGGACAAAACTGACATTAATCTAACACCATCTTTGCCGACCCTACAACAGTAATTTCCGCTGCAAATATTTCTATCTTAATAGGAACAGTTGTGCCAGACAGTCACAAAGCAGTAGATCTACAAGGGAGAAGGGATTACCGCAGCACTTAATTTTCTGAAGTCAAAGTCAGCCTTACACGTATGAAAATTATGATGCAAGAACTAAAATAACAGTCGTCAGGTGTTGTTACAGTTCTTTAGAATGAAAGCCATAGCGAAGGCTTAGAACCCTAGTAAACAAGTAGCATGTAGATGGTTGGACTAGAAAGTACAGCTGTGTGAAATTCTCATGGTAACAGTACTTCCTTGAATAGAACAGATTCCTGAAAATGGGTGATGATTGAAACCACCCTTGTTTCACCAGTGACTGTACAACAAGGAAATATACATTTGTCCTACAGGACAGATGAAAGGATTTATTCCAATTTTTCTGATCCCCAAAATAGTTCAGAAATTTCTGGATTTATCTAGCCTAAAAATGTTCATAAATACCACAAGTTCACCATGTTTAATCTCCCAGTCTCTACCACCTTTGTTGAGTCAAGGGATTTCAATGCCAATCCTGGGTTTAGAAGATGCCTATTTTCATAGGAAATCACACATTTTACTTTACCTCCTTTTCCTTTTAGCCTTTCTACTCTTTTCATAGTGTTTATCAAAATGCCAATATGCGTGTGCTAGAAACTGCAGGGCATCCACATTTACCCTTATCTAGACAACTGTTTTTTGCAGTTGGATACTGTTTTGGCTCTCTACTTTAGTGTCAGTGAGATCCTGCTTCTTCTCAGCAACTTGATTTGATGCTCAATATTGAAAAAAGAAAAAAAAAAACACATTTGCCCCTCTTTCTGACAAAAGGGTGCTACACTTAATTTAACAATTCATTTAACTTTTCATGTTTTTTTTCTTTTTCTTTCACAAGGTGTACTAGGTCCAGGACTGCAGTTCTGTGGAGATCTACGGCAACAGGGTTTATCAGGCAAAAAAAGAAGTTATGTCTTACCATAACGTCCCATCTGAGTTGTTGATCTTCTTCCAGTCATCACTGATGGGTTCGGTTCCGAGCCCTCGGAACCGAGTCAGCCTTATACCAAGTTTGTATGCACCAAAAATTCTCGAGCTAAGCTGTACCCACAATACCCTTCACTCAGTTACCTCAGATCGAGTTTGCATGTAAAATATAGAAGAAACAATAAGTCAGAGGCCATCTCTGCACAAAAACCCTAAGACACCACAAAGACCCAGAAGATCCACCAGGAATCTTTGGAGTGGGTCAGTGGGAGGGTGTGATGACTGGAAGAAAATCAGCAACTCAGATGGAACATTATGATAAAACATAACTTCTTTATCTGAAGTTGTTAATCTTCTTCCTATTCATCACTGATGGGACAGAGTCCCCAGCTTCTTGGAGAACCTGGGTGGCCCTTATGGAAGAACATTCCTGAGAACCATTGAACCAAAGGCCGCTCTTCCCCTGGAGATCAGATCCAATTTGTAATGCTTGATAAAGGTATGGGGCTTAGCCCAAATGGCAGCTGCATAAATGTCATCCATAGAGGCCCTACAGTGGAAGGCAACCGATGATGCAATAGCCCTAGTTGAGTGAGCTTTGATTTGGCCAGGCTTAGAGCCATCTGTAAGTGAATATGAGAAGGCAATGCAATCCCTGAGCCATTTAGACAAAGTAACTTTCAATACTGCACTTCCCATTCTAGGACCCGCAAAGGAAATTAAAAGCTGGTCCGACTTGCGAAAGGATTTAGTTCTGTCCAGATAAAAACGTTAATTGTCTATGAACATCCAAGGAATGTAGGCAGTATTCTCCCTTGTTTGAATAATTTGGGAAGAATACGGGGAGCTCAATGGACTGGTTAATCGAAAAGTCAGAAATCACTTTAGGGAGAAAGGATGGGTTATAGTACAAAGTGATACTCTGTCCTTATGAAAGATCAGATAAGGGCTCTTGATACATAATACTTGCAATTCAGAAATTCATCTGCTGAGGTGACAGCCACCAGAAATAAGGATTTCCATGACAGGAATTTTAGATCACATGTTGCAGCAGGCTCAAAAGGGGGCAGAGAGAGACTTCAGAACCCAGAAGAGATTCCATGTCTCCACCGGCTGCCTGCTGGGAGGCCTGCTGTGGAAAATACCCCTGAGGAAAGTCTTGCAAAGGCAACAGGAAATAAGCGGGACTCCATCTGAACCATTATGGAAGTTGGAAATGGCTGCTAGATGGACTCAAATGGTGGAAGCTGACGCCCCATTGTCGAACAGTTCAGCCAGGTAATGAAGAATAGTGGCTACAGGGGCTGAGAACGGATCTAGCTTCTGATTAAGTGACCAAATAGAGAATCTTTTCCATTTGTCCCTGTAAAGTTTCCTGGTGGATGGTTTATGAAAGGCCAAGATAATATCACATACGGGTAAAGAGAGGGTTTCCTGCCTGGCAACTAACGGAAGTGGAGAAACCAAGCTGTCAGCTTGAGAGTGGACAGATTCAGGGAAGTCAGCCCTTGTGGGTGAGATATGAGGTCCTGACGAGTGTCTAGAATCCAAGGAGGTTGTAGCAGATGAGGTCGGAGGAAGGGAAACCATACTTGACGAGGCCAGAACGGGGCAATGAGGATCACTTTGCTTCTCAACCAAATAGCTTTCCATAGAACAAGGGGAATCGGAGAATAAGCATAAAGGAGACCCGTGGGTCAATCATGAATCAAAGCGTCTCTCGGTGACTCCCCTTGAGGGGGAAAGAGGGCAAAGTAGCTGCTGCATTTTGTGTTTGAGGGGGAGGCGAAAAGCTTGCAGCATGGCTGGCCCAAACGGCTGAAAATGTCCGCCGCCATACTCAGATTGAGAGACCACTCGTGAGTATGGAGGATGCATTTGCTTAGCCTGTCCGCAATCATGTTGGAGCTCCCTGAGATGTGCGTTGCTATTAGAAAGTGGTTGGAAGCTATCGCCCACTGCCATATTATCATGGCTTTGAGACATAAGGGGTAGGATTTGGTCCCTCCCGGTTTATGTACCAGACCACAGACATGTCCGACTGGACAGCAATCGTTCCGGACGGAAGGAGTGGATGGAAAGCTTGCAATACCAATACCACCGCTCTTAACTCCAGGACACTGATATGCAAGTTGACCTCTACACTAGACCACGTGCCTTGGACTGACTTTCCCTGGAAGTGCCCCCCCCCCATCAGGGAAGCGTCCGTGGTCACCGTGGCACTGGGCTGGGGAGCCTGGAAGGGGCGGCAAAGATTTTCATCTGTACTCATCCACCAGAGGAGATCTTGTTTGCAAGTGTTGGTGATGAGAATCTGTCAGTTCAGGCGGTGAAGATTGGGTATCCACTGGGTCTGATGGAGCCACTGTAGTGATCTCATGTGCAATCTGGCCAGGGGGAACAACAGGGATGGCTGCAGCCATAGACCCCAGAGCCTGGAGAACTTCCCTTACAGACACCTTTCTTCGACAGAGTATCACTTGAACTTGTGCCCTTAATCTCTGAAGCCTGTGAAGAGGAAGAGAGAGATCAGACTTGACTGGCTGTTGAATATTGCCCCTATGAATTCCAACTGTTGTGAGGGCTGAAGGCTGGATTTCTCCCAGTGTATGGTGAATGCCCAGCAACTTCGCTAGAACTAGGATGTAGTGGAGGGCCCTGATGAGTAGACGCTTGGTGGGGGTGGAGAGGAGCCAATCGTCTAGGTATGGAAACACCTGGAATCCCTGAAGTTTCAGATGAGCTGTTACCACTGCTAGGCATTTCGGGAACACTCTGGGGGCTGTCAAGACACCGAAAGGCAGGGCTCTGAATTGGTAGTGATTGGCTCTCAACTGAAAGCGAAGGAGGCTTCTGGAGCACTTGTCCATCTTGATATGGTAATATACATCCCAGAGATCTAATGAGCACATCCACACACCCTCCCGCAGAAAGGGAAGGATAGATTGAATAGTGACCATGCAGAACTTGGTCTGAACTACCGATTTGTTTAGCTGGCTGAGATCCAGAATGGGCCTCCAGTCCCCTGTCTTCTTTGGCACCAAAAACAAATCTTGAGTAGAACCCTGATCCGCACTGGTCTGGGATAAGGTTACCATACGTCCGGGTTTCCCCAGACACGTCCTCTTTTTTGGGCTCTTGTCCGGGCGATTTTTGAAAATTCTGCAATTTGTCCGGGCAATCGCAGAATTTTCAAAAACCAGACATCCCAATTTCGAAGTCTTTCCTCTGCTTTGTTTTTTTTTTTTTTTTTGATTGGCTCATATACCGGTATACGAGCTAATCAAAAAACGGAGCTCTGTTCAATGCGGAACTGCTTGATGTTCTGCACTGAGCAGAAGAGGGTCCGCTGTGTGAAGTTTTGATTGGCTCATATACCGGTATATGAGCCAATCAAAAAGCGGAGCTCTGTTCAATGCGGAACTGCTTGATGTTAGGTTCCGCTGTGCGAGGTTTTGATTAGCTCGTATACCAGCATACAGGCCAATTAAAAAATCCCCAAACACGGAGCTACTTGTCTGTAATTCGGAAAGACTAAAGACCTTTTTTTTTTTTTTTTTTTGCTCTTCAGCCCTAAGAGGTCCTCTTTTACATAAGACCAAATATGGTAACCCTAGTCTGGGGGGACCTGTTGGATGGTTCGTTTTTGACTTATTTTGGAAGCTGCCTCCTCCCTTTGACTGGGTGGAACATCGAAGAGGTATTTCAGAGGTCTTGGATAAGATATAACGGGAATGTGGTAGCCTCTGGTAATGATTCTCTGTACCCACTGATCGTCTGTAATAGAGAGCCAGGCAGCTTGGTGCAGAGAAAAACTGGCCCCGACTGCTTCCAGAGGAAAGCAATCGGGCAGTGCTTCAGGAGCGCTGATACGGTCTACCAGAGAAGGAATCTCTGGAGCCCTGGTTCCAGGGACCCCCTATGCCCCGAAAGGGGCTTCTTCCATTATTGGAACACCCTCTGCCTCTGGGGGAGTCCTCACCACGTGTGTCACGGAAAGAACCCTGAGACTTCTTGTGCCACATCTTCCCACTCCTCTGGTTCCTGGAGAAGGAATGCTGAGGTTTGGGAAAGTGTAGGCCCACGGCAGACAAGGTCTTCCCGTGTTGCTCGCACCTGGCTAATGTATCCTTGACCTTAGCACCGAACAGAGCTGATGGTTTGATAGGGGAATTTAAAAAGGAGGACTTGAAGGAGTCCACGAGGTCACAAATGCACATCCAGGTGTGGCGTCTCAGGACTACGCCTGCACCTGCAGCTCTAGCCGCTCCTTCGGTTGCGTGGGACAGCAACCTCATGGACGAATTGGATATTGACTATAGGGTGGCAAGTTGGGAAGCAACTTTATCACGTTCTCCAGCCTAAACTTGGCCCGCGAGGGTCCTGGAGAGTTCGGAGATAAGATCTCTCTAGAGCCTCGTAAAATGTGCCAAAAAGTTCAGAGACCTGACTGTAAAGGTTGCTGATGCAAAAACTCACTTCCCTAACCTGTCCACTGCCCGGGACTCTCTGTTGGGCGGGTGGACAGCAGAACTCTCTTCCGCAAGGTCCTTTGTTGTGGCTGCCGCCACCATCATAGCATCCACTGGCAAACCTCTAGACTAATGGGGTTGATTCTCTGGAGGGCAGAGTACCTTGTCTGATCTCCTGGGGATGGCCTCAACGGTGTCCGCGTTCTTCCACGCCCGCTGCACAATGAGCTTAACCAACTTATCAGCAGGGGGGGGGGGGTGTCACCCAAGAGGTAGAGGGCTGAGAATGAAAAGCCTGCAGGAATACAAACTCCTCTGAGGAAGGATTGGAGGGCTTTCAGTCACCCTCTGTTTCAAGATTTCCAGGATGTCTCCAAAGGAGGGGGGTGACCGTGGGGATCCTTCCCCATCATTGTAGCCTGCATCTTCCATGAGGGACTCCTCTGGGGAGTCCATACGTTTCCTCTTACACACCCATTTCCGAGGGGGTTCTTCGGTGGGAGCATCCAAAGAAGACTCAGAAAGGGAAATACACTGGACAGGGGTTTCCTGGGCCTTGTGCTCTCGGAGTCCTGGGGGGGGGGGGTGGCTCAGAAGGAACTGGAGGGCTGACTGACGATGGAGGATTGCTAGAAGCAAGCACCCTCTCCATCACCCGGAAAGCAGGCCAGCCCAAAGAGGAGTGGGAGCCCAGAACCGAAGAAGACAAAATCGGAACCGGAGTCACACCCCGCTCCACACGGGCAGCCCCCGGGGACGGAGCCTCAAGCAAACTAGGGGTGGTAGTCACCCATGGACCCGAAGCCAGGACCGACAACACAGTCAGAACAGAGACAGGAACCGGAGGTTCCACCCCCCCCCCCAATCATGCGATTGAGCATGAGATTGAGGAAGGGTGGGTTCCAACAGAACTGACACCCAAAGAGGCCTCGGGGCCTCAGACACTGTCAATGTCGGTGCCAAGGAAGGGGGTCCTCTTGAAAATGTTGGATATATGAAACTTGTAACTGAGGGATCCAAGGCAGGAGAGTATGTAGGGATCGCCGGTGTTATAGAGCCAAAGCCTGGAGTGGGATGGGTCAAGGTAAATTTGAAATTCCCCTGGCGGTCAGCAGCTGGTCAAAAAGACGTACCACATCCAATTCTGAAAGACTCCTGGTGGATCTTACAGATGCCTCTGAGGGGGAATCAGGCTGGTCCAAAAAGGGGCTGCAGGCTTGTCCGGCAAATGGGTCCACAGACGAGTACTGGGTCCGTGGTGTATCACAGAACGGCACCGACTATTCCAGCTTAGAAACCAGCAAAGGAATGGTTGGAGCCAAAAGTGGGCTCGGAGCAGAGGTCACAACAGGGGTGGATGTCAAGAATGGCTCCGAAGTTGCTGTTGGAACCGACATCGGAACGGAGATGGGCAAAGTCGTTGCCAAGATAGAGGCAGAAAAACTGATCGGAACCGAGGTAGTAGATGGCACCATAGTCGTTTGGGCCAGGGTAGGAGCTGACGAGGCGACCTGGAGCCGAACTCGGAGCCGAGGTAGTTGGAACCAAGGAGGCAGTACGGTGCTCGGAGGAAGACTTTTGGGCCTTGTGCTTATGGCTTTTACCCCCGTCACCAGCCGGTGAAGAGGGAGCCGAGCGAGGACGTTTCTTGTCCACAGAAAGAGGGGATGAGACCTCCATAGCAGAAATAGGCTCCGAAAAAGGTGATGAAAGCAGGCCCTTCAGGATCAATTTATTACAATGCTCATTCAGCGTCCGGTGACTGAAGCTAGCACAAATATGACATGAGGTTTCGCTGACAAATGCGGAACCCCCCAAACAGTACACACATTCTTCATGAAGGTTGCTATTCGGAAGTTTACCACTGCAAGAAGAGCAGTGTTTAAACCCCATAGTTCCCTTCTTCTCAGACATAATAGCGAACACTCACAAAAAAAAAAAGTTAGGAAAGTGAAGAAAGAGGAAATACCAACAATGGTAATGGGATACCACAAGGGTAGAAAGGCCAATGGTATGAAAGGGATACCTGTGGGTAGAGCTGAGTGTAGATCTTAAAGAACAATAAAAAAATCCACAAAAACTTGTAAATTTATAAAGATAAATCACTTAGCTGGAGAGCTTGGTGAAACGCTGCTATATGGCTGCGCAGCAAATGAGATCTGAGGTAACTGATTGAAGGGCATTGTGGGTAGCAGCTTAGCTCAATAGGTTTTGGAGCATGCAAGCTTGGTATAAGGCCAACCCGGTTCCAAGCCCATCAGTGATGAATAGGAAGAAGACTAAAGTACAGTTTTGTACCTACCATAAATGTAGATGTTTGAGTGCTCATACAGCTGCAGTTATTACAGATGGGTTATCCTGCTGTCACGCGGGTCTTCGGTCGGCCGAATTCCAAAGTCTAGGTCCGGCGTTGGTTGTCGTCGCTTCTTCCCTGACGTCAGTGCGGCAGGGGTATAAAAGAGGCAGCCGACGCCATCTTCTTCAGTTTTTCTTGCCCCAGATGTCAGGTGCCCCCAAAAGGAAGGCAAAACATAAATTTATGTAATCATGCAATATAGAATAATCAAAAAACAGTAGTTGCAAGTAAATACACCATAAAAGAATACCCCAAATAGGTTGTATGAGAAGGTGTTTGTCATAAGGCTTGTCCTAAGAGGGGACGGAGGGGGGGAAACCTGGACTGCAGCTGTATGAGCACTCGAACATCTACATTTATGGTAGGTACAAAACTGTACTATGTTCATCGTGCATACAGCTGCAGTCATTATAGATGGGAAGAATCCCAAAGCTAAGTAGGGGTGGCAGGCACCAAGTGGAACTAGGAGGAGCAAGGATGCCCTGCAAGACAGCTGTGGCAAATCCCGCTCTAGATTTAGAGTATAGTGGAAGGTGATAGTGTTTGGAGAAAGTGTGCACTGAACTCCAAGTGGCTGCTTCCAAAATGTCCTTGGTAGGAAACCCCCTGAGGAAAGCTGCAGAGGTAGCTGTGGCCCTGCTGGAGTGGGATCTGATGCTTGAAGGCACAGCTTTTCCATGAAATGAGTAACAAAAGTGTATGCAGTGGGCTATCCATTTTGAAATTGTCTGTTTGGAAATAGCCTTTCCTTGAGCACCTGTAGCATAGGACACAAAGAGTTGCTCAGATTTCCTGAATGGCTTTGTCCTGTCCAAATAATAAACGAAGTTGTCTGTGAATGTCCAAGGAATGCAGTAGTCTTTCCCCTTTGTTTTGTGGATTAGGATAAAAGGTAGGTAAGTGGATAGTCTGATTCAAAGCTACACTGGATACTACCTTTGGCATAAAGGTAGGGTTGGTTCGTAAGGAAACTCTGTCCTGATGGAAAATGATGAAAGGTTGCACAGCCATGGGGGCCTGTAGCTCCGAAACCCTGCGTGCTGAGGTGATAGCCAGAAGGAAGGCTGTTTTCCATGACAAGTATTGTAGTTCTGTTGAAGCAGCTGGCTCGAAGGGAGGAAGGGTCAGCTTTTCCAATACGAAGTTGAGGTCCCAAGCAGGGACTGGTGGTTTCCTTGCGGGTTTTATATTCTTTGCCCCACTGAGGAACTGTCTTAAGAGAGGATGAGAGAATAAAAGAGGATCTGTGTTGTATTGTGCAGAAATGGCTGAAGCGTGGATTTTGATGGAGGAGAAGGAAAGTCCACTGTTTAACATCTCTGTAAAATTTAAGGTAAATTTATTACCCAAGGATTCTGGCCCTTTTCTTGATTCCAGGCACAAAATAGTTTCCATTTGGCGGAGTAGGCTTTTCTAGTAGAAGGTCTTCTGGCCTCCAAGATGACATCTTGTACCTCCTTGGAGAGGAGGGTCTGTTGGAAAATCAAGGGATTCTCCATGCAGCTAGATTTAGGGTTTTGAGCTGGCTGTGAAGAGTCTTGAAGTTGTGCTGGGACAACAGAAGAGGGACTAGAGGTAGGATCCATGGTGGGGAATGTGTCAGGCTCTTCAGGAGCGGATACCAGTGTTGTCTTGGCCAATCTGGAGCAATGAGAATCATTTTCGGCCTCTGTGCTCTGGCTTTTAATAGAACTTTGGGCAGCAGAGGAAGAGGCGGAAAGGCATAGACTGTCAACGTTGTCCAATTGAAAGAAAGTGCGTCCACTTTCCAGGCTTGTGGATGATAGGTCCTTGAACAAAATTTTTTCAATTGGTAATTTCTGTGGGTAGCAAAGAGATCTATGTCTGGCTGTCCCCATGCCTGAGTTATCTTTGTGAAAATTTGAGGATGCAACTTCCATTCGTGTGGATCTGTCAGATTTCTGCTTAGGCTGACTGCCAGTGTGTTTTCCTTCCCTGGCAGGAATTGTGCCTGTAGTTGAATTTGCAATTCCAGTGCTGTGTTCCATAGGGTCATGGCTTGCCTGCACAGGGGGTATGAATGAGTTCCCCCCCTGTTTGTTTATGTACTACATCACTGTGGTGTTGTCTGTCCTTATCAATAGCTGGCCTGGATGCAGTAGGTCTTTGAAGGCCATAATAGCATTTTGCACGGCTAGCATTTCCTTTTGGTTGATGTGTAGGTGCTTCTCTTTTGGGACCATTTTCCTGAATGCACTGATCTGTCATGTGTGCCCCCAGGCATAGTCTGAGGCGTCTGTTGTGATGATTTGAGTTGCTTGAGGTGCAGAAAGGAGACCTATGTTTCTTTGGCATGCTTGAGCCCACCACAGAAATTCCTTTTGAAGGCATGGAATGAGTGGTATAATTGTTTCAAGCTGTGGCTGTGTTGAGACCATAAGTTTTTAGGTACCATTGAAGTTTCCTCATATGCAGCTTTGCACATGGGATTAGTAGGATGCAAGATGCCATGAATCCCAGAGCCTGCAGGACTTTCCATGCAGTCAGCCTGGTGAAGGTTGCCATTTTGCTGAAGTATTGAGACAGTTGCCCTTGTTTGTCTGGCGTGAGGTAGGCCATCTGGGTGGTTGTATTCAAGCTGGCACCCAGGAAAATTATTTGTTGAGAGGGTATTAGTTTTGATTTCTTTTTGTTGACTGTGTATCCCAGAAAGTTCAACAGTTTTATTACAAACGCCAGGTGTTTCAGAAGTATGTCCTTGCTGTCCGCTTGGATCAGGCCGTCGTCCAGATATGGGTATAGTTGTATCCCCTGAAGTCTGCAGAAGGCGATTACTGATGCCAGGCATTTCGTAAACACTCTGGGCGCAGTAGATAAGCCAAAGGGCAATGCAGAGAATTGATAATGGGTTGAACCTGCAAGACATCTGAGGTATCTTCTGCAATCTTGTCTGATAGGGACATGCAGGTATGTCTCCTTGAGGTCCAGTGTTACCAGCCAAGACTCCTTGCCCAGCATGGGAAGAAGCTGCTGTAATGTGAGCATCTTGAATTTTGGTACCTATAAATATGTGTTTAGGATGGATAGTTCTAAGATAGGTCTCCAATCTTTGTCTTTCCTTGGTACCAGGAATAGTCTGGAATAAAACCCTTGACCTTGTTCTTTTGCAGGTACCTCTTGAATCGCTTTCATGTCCATGAGAGCTGAAATTTGTTTTTGTGCCTCTGCCCTTTGATTTTGTGGCAGGTTTGGCATGCCTCTCATTTTTGGAAGGGTGTGAAAGTGGAACCTGTAGCCTCTTGTCTATAATGTCTAGAATCCATTTGTCTTTTGTAACAATATGCCAATTTTTTGAGAATAATGCCAGTTTTCCGCCCAAAGGTGCTGCCATTAAAGCTTTGCTTGGCAGGTAAAGGGGGAAGTCATTGTGTCTGCTTTCTGAATGACTGTGATCTATCTTCTCCACCTCTTGGGGTGGGTGCTTGCCACTGTCTGGCTCTGAAAGATCCTTGAGGTTGTCCTCTACCCCTTGGTCATCTGTATCTGCCCCTTTGAGGTCTGTCCGTGGCTGGAAAGGACCAATTTTTTGAAGGCCAGTTTCTGCTGAAACGTGGAGGTTGTACCTGCAGGAAATCTTTCACTGTTTGCATTGATTTTGCTTTTTCCTCCATTTTCTTTAGTACCTCCTCAGCTTTAACACCAAACAATACATCTTTTTGAAGAGGTGCATCTAATAATTTAGCTTTGACATGATCTGGTAAGGCTTGCTCTTTGAGCCAAGCATGTCTATGTATAACAGACCCCGTAACAGCAGCTCTACATGAGGCCTCTAAAGCATCAAAACCACACTGCAAGGTATGTTTACCCACTTGCTCTGCACCATGCAACAAATCCTGCAACTCTTTTAAATCTGGTTGTTCTGGTTGTGTCATTTTGCTTTTCAACTGAGATAACAAAAACTGTTGATACTTTAACATATGGAACTGACAGTTTAATGCCCTCATGGTTAAAGTGGCCGAGGTATAAACTTTTTTCCCCCACCTTTCTAAAGCTCTGGAATCTCTCTCTGAAGGTAATGGGTTTTTAGCAGTAGAGGCCTTAATTCCCTTGGGGCCCTGTGAAATAGTTTCTGGGACAGCAGTATGGATTTTGTATAGGAACTGGTGTGAATCAGGAACCCGGTAATACCTGTCTGGTTTAAGAGGAGCTGGAGGTAAAGAATCTTGATTAAGGCTGGCTTCTGTATACACATCATCCAATATATCTAAAACAGGAGGGATAGCCAGGGGCCTATGCTTGGGGAGCAAGAGAAAATCCCTGAGCCTTTTCTTGGAATCTGAGTAATCTTGGCCTTCCCAGTGAAAGTGTTCCCTCAATGTATGTAGAGTTTCCCCAAAAGAGTAGTCCTTAGGGGGGAGACCGAGGGAATAGACTCCTCTGCATCAGAGTCTTCAAAAGGAGAATAGGCATAGTCCTGGTCCTCAAAATGTTCAGAGGTAATAGAGGCTTGATCTGAGGAAGGGTAGTCTTCCTCTAATCTGGGACTTTTGTCCGAGGGGGGTTGAGAACCCCTGATAAGAGTAATCAAATCCTCAGCCATTTTGAGCATCTGTTTTTTAGGCATGGGGCCTTGAGAGGGGGTCTGAGGTCCCTGTTTTTTGGTTTTCATGGCTGCTTTAGATTTTGTGAAAGCTTTAATAGAGAAGGAGGAAGGCCTGAAGACACCTTGAGAAATGGCAGGCCTGTCTAAACTCTGAGTTTCCCCAAGAGTGGCGTCGGTATCTGTAGTAGGAATGGGGACCGAGGAGCCTGCGACCTTGGGTACTGAAGACACCGGTAATGTAGTGTCATCGGTACTCGGGGGCTGCGTAGGCGCCTCGCTGAGAACCAGAGAACAGGTAGTCGGCCTTAGCGTGGTATCAGTAGTCGGTGCGGACCTCGTATGTCGGTCCTTATCTTTGCGTCTTTTACTCAGAACTAGAGTCGGAGTATCCGACGACATAATATAATTAAATTTTTTACCAAAATAGTGAAGGGGAACTCCGCCCGGTGCTTAATAGTGCGCTTGTTGAATCTAGCACAAAAACGGCAGGCCGAGACGTCGTGGTCTGGGCCTAAGCAAGGTATACAGAAAGAGTGGAAATCCTTATGCGGTATTTGCTTCCCACATGAAAAGCAATTATTAACTTTGTCTGACATCGATCTGAGGCAAAAAAAGTTTCCCCAACGGGGTACTTAGCTTTCAAGAAGACTTCGGCTGAAATATTTTCATAAATCTCAGGAGCTGGCCGACCGGCACTTGCGAACTGCTTCTGCTTCGGGCACCGCGCGGCAAGAAAGACTGAAGAAGATGGCGTCAGCTGCCTCTTTTATACCCCTGCCGCACTGACGTCAGGGAAGAAGCGACGACAACAGACGCCGGACCTAGACTTTGGAATTCGGCCGACCGAGGACCCGCCTGACAGCAGGATAACCCATCTGTAATGACTGCAGCTGTATGCATGATGAACATCAACTTCAGATTATTTCATAGGACTCTGCAACTTATGCAGCTATTTTTATGGTATTAAGTGGCAATCTCCACAGAGAAAAATTCTGTGGTAACTCAAGAGTCCTTGGCATCAGACTGTGCATTTATGAGCTGGCGCTCACAAATTCAGACTACTCTAGCCAACTGCTTTCAGCAGTCATCTACAGCAGAATTTCTAACTTCAGATGCAACAGATTTAATATGAAAATCACATTTACAAAATTTAAAAATATAGTCGACCTGGTCACTTTCTCAACTGAAATTGTACAAAAGTGTTGGCTATTCAATTAGGCCCAATTTTCATTCTATAACAAAAGCAAGGATTTCCCAGTTTACCACAAACAACTATGCAGTGTTTGAACATGCAAGGAAAGATTATTTCTGTGTAGGCTAGCTGTGATAATTTGTGAGCATGCTTTGTCTTTGAGAATGACACTTCCAGCGGTTTGCACTCAGTTACCGAACATGCTGCTAGAGGCCTTTAGCAAGAAAATGCCACAGTCTCACAAATGGAGACTCCACAATGTATTTTCACAACTGTAGGGACACTCAACAATAGATCCCTTTATGCCACAGCAAAGTCACCACCATCTACTAATTTTCTGTACTTTATATTTCTATCACAGAGCTTCAGCCATTAATGATGTAACTACAGACTGCAGTCAGCATCTGCTTGTGCATTTCTTTACAATAAAACTCATCAGAAGGCATTGCAAAAATCAAAACAAAAAAATGGGTGATTCTCATAACAGCTTCTGGACAAGACAGAATCTGTGCCTCTGTAGCATCAGATGTCTAAATATATAATGTTTCCACTGCTAGTGCTTCAGGATTAATTGACCCAGTCAATCTGGTATGGTAATTCATCCCAATATGAAGTCCTTCAAACTTGACTTGAGTGATTTACAACTAATCCTTACTATTTACTTATCACTAGTTGTATTTTTTCCATCCTAAAAGGGGTTATAAGACCATCAACTGGAAAATCTTAATGGAATACGATTCCGTAAAGTGCATTTCTAAAGGTCTGCAACCCCGTACCTCAGAGTATGCAATATTTGGCCAATCTTTTTAGTTCTGGAGTTTCTTGTAATAAAGTTCTTCACCTTCCATTTCGGCTTGCTTACTTGTCTCTTTGTCACTTCACATATTGGAGTTAAACAGTTACATGTATTGATATTGCTTCTCATACCTGTTAAGAGAATATTTCACCTGCTTGGGATTTTACTTTTATAGCACAAGAGTTAACATTAAACCTCTTTAAACCTGCATCTTTCTTTCATTCTTATTTATACATTAATACAGGTGTACATACAGGTACTTCAGTTAGCAAACGCATGTATCTTTGACGTTATTTTCTTGAAAACAATATTACTTTGATGGCAGTTACTACAACATGAAGAATTTCAGGGTTGCAATTTCTAATGTCTATAAAAAACTGTGTACAGTTTTCCATAAAGACAGGGCCTTTCTTTACTCCAAAGAGTATGCCAATTTTCTTAACTTGTGGAGGTAACTTTAACTTGAATTTCTGGAGTTTAGAATTTACTGGATCAATTGCAATAATGTTTTTCATTCATATTATGCATCAGACTTTCTTGTGTTGTTTGATTCAGAGTTTCATTGCGAGGCTGTTTTATGTTGTAGATTTAATCCCAGCAAGGATAAGTGATTTTGCTTATACTGCAATTTGAAGGACAGCAGCCTGACTCTTGAAATACAAGAGGAATAGTATGAAGAGTATGAGGGACTGACAACTTTAGTTCTGATGGTCAGGTTTGTGATAGGGCAGTTACAAAATCCCACTCTGGTACTTGCACTCTCAAGAAAGCTTTATCAAAGTAAATGCTCTGTGTTATGCACTGGCACACCTTTAATGCCAAGAAATGAGGGATAGTTTTTTTTGGTTAAATATAACATTACCTCTGCTCATTATATAGATGAGGTTCCACTTAAATCTAACATAGTCATAAGAGACTTGGGGATCTATGCTGACAAATGACTCTTCTTTGACCACTGTATAAATGTGGTGGTTAGACAACCCTTCTACCTTGCACGGCTTTATCCATCACGGCATCTCCTCAAAGTCCAAAGAAGTTACAGTCCTAGTTTATTCCTCCTGTAATAAACCCTTCATTAAATACAATATCCACTTTGGCATGTACCTTAGAAAGCACCTAATTCAACTCAGGACACCTCAATGTTAACTCAGCAAAAAGATATCTAGTCTTAGTAACTTTAGCTCCTCCGAAAGATTAAAAGCCCTGCCTCTCTAATTAGTGTTACACAGACTTATGAGAGGTGATCTCTGCTTATTCTTCTGTACTATGAATGACCATCACTTTCTGAACTCCTTCACCTAAACAGAATTAGAGGTAAAGCAAACACCCCTTCTAGAGACCTAAACCAGTAGTACCACATCACTATTACCAAAGGGTTCAGCTGGTACCTATCCCACTATTGTCCCAGTTTGTGGAACAGGCTGTAATATATAAAAACAGAAAACATCCCTAATGAACATTAAAACCAGTCTGGATGACTAGATGGGTGATCACAAATATACACTTGGAATGTGTGAAGGAAATCTGCTTAATGGGGGACACTCCTGGCCTCCCATCGGTACTGGATGATGTGCCTGAGCTCCTTAATGTCTCCTAGGCTGTAAGTTTATGGATGCACAATGCCACACCTTTGGTGACATCATTTAGAGATAAAAAATATTTACATGGAAATACCCTTAATGAAAGTTTACAAAGCTTTCTATTAAGAAATGGACCATATATATTTGGTATAGTAGAGTGGAACAGAAAGTGATTCATGTAGGACTGTCAACAATAAATTTAAAGGGAATAACAGTTACTGAACATGGATATACCAAAGAATTATCCCCAAAGTTTCCATCTGTGAAAATTTCCCATTATTCCTTACTAATTACGCTCTCTTCTTCACAACAGTCCATTTTGCTACCAGTAATTCACTCAATGTCACTGTTCTATCAAGCGGTAAATGAGATCACAAAGTTTTGGGAATGCTTATAATGTGCTAGACTCCTACCTAAGAATTCCAAAGTGTCCTAGAGAGAACTTGTTCCGTTTTAGCACAGTTTGGATGCTTTCTGAATTATATACAACAAAAAGGAGTAATGGTTCACACAACTCTGCAGAAACTGTACCACATAAGCAGCAATTAGAATAACTAAAAGACCAATGTTTTAAACAAAACACACAAAAAGGAGGAATGGAAGTTATGAACCCCCCCCTCACTGCCAATATAAAAAAAAAAAAAAAAAAAAAGAAAAAACAAATTTATTGAAAAATCACAAATAAAATTCTAGAGGTGGTCCTTGACAATTATGGTTGGAAAAAAAGAGAACTATATTGGATTTTATGTTTGAAAGCAGGTGGTTGGCCAGGGCTTAATGAAATGGCATTAATTGGCTGCACTTTAAAATTAAAAGCACAGATTAGATAGTTAACCAAATTTGACATGTGTTTTTTTTTTATCACTTTTTAGTTAAAGTCATGATAGATGTCTAAGACGTATGCTATTGCATCTTTTCTAGATCATATACTTAAGCACATTCCTAACGAGCATGAGCATATGTTAAAGGACTCGTGGGATTTCCTACATAGTTTAACTTTGCAACCATATGAAGGTGAAGTATACTTCCTAGCCATTGATGTAGTTGATTTGTTTACCTGCATTCCAATGGATAAGGGTTTAGACTATTTTTGGTCATTACTGAAAGATAAAAAGTCTACTTTGAGTTTCGACATTGACCTTTTGGTAGAACTTATGAGGATGGTTTTGGAAAACAACTTTGTGTACTTTGAGGGAGAAACTTTCAAACAAGTTAGAGGGGTAGCTATGGGAGCAGCATGTGCCCCCGTTTATGCCAACCTAGTTCTCCTACAATGGGAACTACAGTATGTTTCCTTCTAAATTTTGGAAAAATATTAAGTTGTATCGATGTTTCCTGGATGATTTGTTTATAATTTGGGAAGGACCTGTGAAAACTATCCTTGATTTTCTTGAATTTTTGAACTCTACTACTGACTTCCTAAAATTTGCATTTGAATTTGACCAGTGTGGGATTGACTACTTGGATGTGAGGTTAAATAAAATTAATGGGGGACTAAAGTCAAGAATTCATAGAAAGAACACCTTTAGTAATTCCTACATTCCTTACACAAGTGACCACCCTTGGAAACAAAAAAGGAGTAAAGGGCCAAATGGTCAGAGTGGCCAGAATGACGTCAGAGTGGAGTGATTTTTTGGAAGAAATAGAATTTATTTCAGATTTATTTAGTTCAAGGGGCTACCCAGACTGGTTAATAAAGCAAGTGTCGGAAGAAATTGTAAAGGACGTGCTACTAGATACCCCCCCATTTTGGGGAAAACATTGGAAACTACAACAGGTGACGTAGCGGTTGGTGAACAAGTCTTTAAAAGGGCTTTAGTTTTACACCATAGTAACATAACCAGGGAAGTTAAGGTCTTAGTTCTGAGGAACTGGAAGATGTTAAAACACAACAAGGATATAGTACACAAAGTGGGTGGTGAACCAAATTTTGTTTTTAAAACAGGAACAAATTTGAAAAAGGTTTTTGAAAGCAATAACTATAGGAATTTAATCCCCCTAGATAAGGGGACAGGTAGGTGTGGGTATTGTAAATACATTTTAGATGAAGTACCCATCACCTTAAAAAACTATGGTAATAGTAGGATTTATTTCAAGAAGGGTAATTGTTACATTAAAGGTATTGAAACACTAAAGGTATTGAAAGGTATTCAGCTCTACTGAATTCTCCAATTATAGGCCAATCGCTATACTCTCTCCACTTGCAAAGATTATGGAAAAATGTATTCGTAGACAACTCATGCACC
Organism: Protopterus annectens; assembly: GCF_019279795.1. NCBI lineage: Eukaryota > Metazoa > Chordata > Ceratodontiformes > Protopteridae > Protopterus > Protopterus annectens. The sequence continues at coordinate 1,021,818,293 of NC_056743.1, forward strand.
ACCTAATCCAAAATCGCCTTATGGCAGACACTCGGCATGGCTTCCGTCCTCATCACAGCACTACTTCAGCCCTCCTAGCCTTTACTAACACCATAAACCATAATAGCAACAATAATTATATCCTCAGCCCTCTTTTTGGATCTTTCCAAGGCATTCAATATGGTTGATCAACTTTTAATCCACACCCTGCAAACATTCTGTCTACATACTGGAGCCCTCCAATGGTTTCAATCCTACCTGAATGGCCGACAGCAGGCTGTCCTCTGGCAGAATAAACTCTCTAACCTTCTACCTAACACCCTTGGAGTACCACAAGGCTCTATACTAGGGCCCTTGCCGTTCTCCATCTTCATTAACGACCTTTATACTGTCATCCCAAAAGTCAGCTGCATCCAATATGCTGATGACTCTACTCTGATTTGCTCAGCCACATCTCCAGTAGAGTTATGGTCAGCTACCCAGACCACCTTTAATACAATAGAAAACTGGCTTTCTGAACATCGTCTGATCCTAAATCCCAAAAAAACTAAAATGCTATTATTTTCACCAACACGTAGGTCTACCGCTTTCACCTTTACCATAAAATCAAATGATGGCACAATAATCTCCCCTGACCCATCTACAAAACTATTAGGTGTCATCATAGACAATAATCTAAAATTTGACCTACATGTTAACCAAACTATCAAAACCACCAATAAAAAACTAGGGTCACTTTACAGAATAAAAGCCTTCCTAACCCCTCCAGCTAAAATTGCCATAGCTCGCTCTCACCTTCTTTCAACCCTTCTGTATGCATCTCCTCTACTCTCGAATTTAAACAAGACTGTCCTTAACAAACTCTCAATTTGCTACAACCACATTGCCAGGTTTGCCACTGGGCTGCCTTTTAGGACACATCATTACATCAATCTAAATCAGCTTGGGTGGCTTGAACTACCCAGCCTAATCCAGTATAACCAATTGATTATGGCCTATAAAATTCTCTATAATCCGGACAATACTCCTGCACTTAAAAATATTATCACCCCCTATAACAATCCTAGACCGCTTCGATCCTCTAACAAACTACTAATTCAGACTAGCAAAATTAACAACACAGCCGGCGATTCTCTCTTTGCAAACTCTGTAAGTAGATCCTGGAACTCTCTTCCAGCTGATATTACCTTACTTTCCACCTTAGGCCAATTTAAAACTAGACTCAAACAACATTTGTCACTTAACTGGCTATGTCAATGTATCAAGTCTGGCTAACTCTCTCTAGAATGTGTAAAAATCTGTTAACCAGTTTACTGTGTAATTTAATTTAATCCTGACTTGTGCTCAGGATTAACTGTAACCTGTGGAACTTGTTTAACTTGCTTACTTATGTAATCTCTGTAAATAGTCTGTTTGTAATACGTAATGCTGGTATTATGTAATGCTGTATCTGCTTACCCTTGGAGCTTTTCTCCCTGGGCCTCCGCTGAAAATGGACATGCATCCAGTCAGACTATCCCGGTCAACAAATGTAAAATAAATAAATAAATGGTGCATTTGGCTTTATCTAGAGATTGTCCAAGTTTTTATGTAGGGAAATCAGAGAGGGCATTGAATAAACATATATATGAGCATTTATACAACATTAGAAAAGGAAATACTAACAACGCACTAAGTAAGCATCTATTAATAGAGCCTAAACATACAGGCTTTCGTTTTGGAATTCTTGAACAAGTGGCAATAGATACTAGGGTGGGAGATTGGGAGAACTGGCTATGTTGTAGGGAGACCTACTGGCAACTAAGACTGAACGCCACCCACCCCCCAAGGATTAATTGACTATATTTCTATTAAGCCTTATTTAATAAAAAAGGCATAGAATTTACAATAACAAAAATTGAGAGATTCATTTAACAACATTACAAGTAGACTGTACCCTATATTTATTATACTTGGTTTTTCAAACAACTTAAACGTATATTTTAGTCACACAATTATAGGCTGTGTTTTATATATACCAGTTTTTAAAATATTGTTAGATATATAATTTAGTTGTAGAATTTTATTTATTATTTTTATTATTTGTACTGTTGTGGTAGGACTGCATCAGTTTTTAATATGAAAGTTTTAGAACTTTGATGTGTGTGCTTTCACTTTAAATTATGTGAAAATGTTTTTTTCTTTGGCGCCTTTTTTGAACTGAGATATTTAAAGGTGGCCAACTGATAGTTTTACTGTTTTTACACTTGAAAAAGCCCTACAATTGAGTTAGGGTGAAAGCGCTTGTGAAATTTGGTTAATAAACTTTTTTGGACACTCACTCCTGTTCGCCGATAGGACCGTTTCTTTTGGTTCATGATAGATGTTTGTTTGATGTGAATTTATATATCTCTGTTTCTTGACAGTAATTTATGTTTAGTGCACTTACTGATTATGAAGGAACTGACTTGATTTGAAAATGTGACCTTAAACAGATATATTTAAGTGGAGTTTTGTGTTTTTAATGACATCTGATGAAGTTTACTGTATGAGAAGTAAGTGCTTGGTGTCCAATAAATGTTTTTTTTATATTTTTGATATTGGCAGTGATTTATTTTGGGGGGGGTCCAAAATTAGAAGTTATGTACTCACCATAACGTTCCATCTGAGTAGGTGTATTCATTTGTCTGCAACCTGTGGGGTTATGGATCCGATATCGGATCCGAACCAGCATGGTTTACCAGCTATGGATCCAAGCTCTCAGCTCCTCCCCTCACCCATAATGCCCTGCTCTACCCTCATGACCTCAGATAGAGTTTGCCAACAGCAAAAACACCCTGAAAAGGGTAACACATAATATGCAGGAAACTGAAAGGCCAGGGGGATAGGAGGGCGGGATGGTTGCAGACAAATGAATACACCTACTCAGATGGAACGTTATGGTGAGTACATAACTTCTAAATCTGAAGTAGGAGAACCATTTGTCTGCAACCTGTGGGACAGAGTCCCCAGCTACCTGAATCTTGGGCGGCCATCATGGAAGGATATTCCAGAGCACCGCGGAGCCAAATGATGCTCTACCCCTAGATGCAAGATCCAACTTATAGTGGGAAATAAAAGTATGAGATGAAGCCCACGTGGCTGCTGCACAAATATCATCTAGAGGAATCCTAGCCTTAAAGGCTGCCGAGGTAGATACTGACCGGGTTGAATGGGCGTGTACACCCTCCTGTGCGGGCCTTCCTGAAGCTTGATAAGCCAATAAGATGCACTGTGAAATCCAGCGAAACAGAGAAACTTTAGAAATTGGCTTGCCCAAATTAAATTTAGCAAAGGAAATAAACAACTGGTCGGATTGCCTATGACCAGCCGTTTTGTTTAGATAAAATCTAAGTTGCCTGTGAACATCTAAGGAGTGAAGCTTGTATTCACCTTTGTTTTCATATTTAGGAACGAAAACAGGGAGGTTAATGGACTGATTAATGTTTGCTTCAGAAGCTACTTTAGGAAGAAAGGACGGGTTGGTCCCGAGGTAAACACGGTCCGGATGAAATACCAAGTAAGGAGGTTTAGCTGATAATGCTTGGAGCTCTGAAACTCTCTTGGCCGATGTAATGGCTACTAAAAAGGCTGTCTTGAAAGACAAGAATTTGAGATCCACCGTAGCCGCTGGTTCGAAGGGGGGGGGGCGGTCAAGGCCTGGAGAACCAAGGAGAGGTCCCAAGGGGGAACCGCTTGTTTTACAGGGGGCCTGAGAAGGAAAGTACCTTTAAGGAAAATTTTACACAACTTGGCTGACATAAGTGGATTAGAGTCATGGCCAACGTGATAATGAGAAATTGCCGCCAGTTGTACTTTGACTGTGGAACTGCTGGCACCATCGTTAAAAAGAGTGGTTAGAAAGTCAAGCACTAAAGGGAGAGGAACCGTGAAGGGATTCAGGCCTTGCCGCCCACAAAGAAAACCGTTTCCACTTGCTGCGGTAGACTTTCCTAGTGGACGGTTTATGAGCTGCCACCAGTACTGCCTTAACAGGTGACGAAATACCGGGAGTCCTGATCAAGAGTGGAACTGGAGCAGCCAAGCGGTCAGCTTCAGGTTGTCCAGGTTCAGAGGAGGTATGCAGGATGGGTGGGATATCAGATCTGGAATGGGATCTAGAATCCAAGGAGGATTCACCGAGTGAGACCTTAGAAAGGGGAACCAGATCTGTCGAGGCCAAAACGGAGCAATGAGAATCATTCTGCAACCCACCCGAGAGGCTTTCTGAAGAACTTGGAGCATCAGAGGCAAGGGTGGATAAGCATACAGAAGACCGGGTGGCCAAGCATGCACCAGAGCGTCTCTTGGAGAACCTCCTGGAGGGGGTATCAGAGCGAAAAAACTGTCGCACTTGGTGTTTGAGGGAGAGGCAAAAAGATTGCATGAAGGAGTTCCCCACCGTGCGAATATGCGTTCCGCTACTTGAAAATTGAGAGACCACTCGTAAGGGGTCAGAATGGTGCGACTGAGCTTGTCCACCAGGATGTCGGACCGACCCGGAATGTGCGTTGCTATTAGAAAGCGGTTGGTGGAGATTGCCCATTCCTAAACTCTCATGGCTTCTCGACAAAGGGGGTAAGACCTTGTTCCCCCTTGCTTGTTGATGTACCAGACAACAGACATGTTGTCCGATTAAATCGCAATTGTTCCCAAGGGAAGAAAGTCCTGAAGTGCTAGCAACGCTAAGAGCACTGCTCTCATCTCTAGAACGTTGATATGCAGTAAGGTCTCTGTATCGTTCCACGTGCCTTGGACGGTCCGGCCATAAAATGCCCCCGAGGCGGAGGCATCCGTGGTCACCGTGGCGAGAGGGAGAAGCACAAAATGGGCGGCCTCCGTGGAGATCTGGGGAGTGAAGCCACCACAGGAGGGACCGCTTGCAAGCCTTGCTGATCGCAATGGGATGAGGCATAGGGAGAGCAAGGTATGACCATTGTACTAAGAGAGTCCACTGGAGGATGCGCATATTGAGCCTGGCAAGAGGAAGAAGTGCTATAGCAGACGCCATGGACCCTAGAGCCTTCAGGACCAACTCCGGAACAGAACTTGAGTGGAGAATGGCCCGCACCTGGAGCTGCAGATTTTGAACTCTGTCCGCAGTGAGGAAGGCTCGTAAACTCCTTGTGTCTAACCTGGCCCCTATAAAATCTAAGAGCTGTGTGGGCCAGGTTGGATTTCTTTGTATTTATTGTAATGCCCAGAAAGGGAGCAAGATGGAGAAAGGAGTCTCGCCAATAATAGTAGATGCCTTGTTGGGGCGGTAAGAAGCCAGTCGTCCAGGTAGGGAAGACCTGAACCCCTGAAGCCTCAGGTGGGCCGCTACCACTGCTAATACTTTGGTGAACACCCTGGGGCTGTGGTGAGACCAAAGGGAAGGACCCGAACTGGTAGTGACTGGCTCCCAGCCGGAAGCGGAGGAACCTCCTGGGCGCCTGTCCATCAGGATGTGGTAGTACGCATCTTTGAGGTCTATAGAGCACATCCAGTGATTTTCTCCCAGAAGGGGAGAATAGATTGCAGAGTGACCATTCGAATTTTTCCTTGGGGACTGCCAGATTCAAGAGAGAAAGGTCTAGAATTGGTCTTAGTTCCCCGTCTTTTTGGCACTAAAAGAACCTGGAGTAGAACCCTGATCCGATCTGGTCTGGGGACGGGCTGGATGGCTCTTTTCTTTAGCAGATGGCCAATTTCTGCCAAAGCGGCCTCCCGCTGACCGGGTGGAACGACTGGGAGGGACTTCAACTTTGGTAAGTGAAGAAAAGGGATGCGGTATCCTCTGGATATGATTTGGAGAACCCAGCGGTCTGATGTTATGGACTCCCATGCCGCTAGGTGCCCCGAACGTCCCGGCTGCCTCCAGAGTGGAGCAGCCGGGCAACCCCTCAGGGTTGCTGCGCGGGCCGTTCAGAGAAAGGTTCTCTGGACCCGAAGTTCCTGGGAGCCCCTCTGCCTCTAGGGCGGCGTCCTCCCTGTCCTCCTCTGCCACGGAAGGACTGGTTGTCCGGAGCAGGCTGGGATTGCTGCGACTTCCGGAACCACATCTTCTTCTGACCCTTTTGGTTCCTAGAGTAGGGCCTCTGGGGTGCAGAGAAGCGGATTCTGACGGCAGACAGCGTCTTCCCGTCCTTCTCGCTCTGGGTCAAGGTTTCGCAAACGGTTTTGCCAAAGAGGGCAGAACCATCAAAGGGGGCGTTAACGACGCTTTGAAGGGCTCAGAAAAATCGCAGTGACGGAGCCAGGCCTGACGCCCAGTGACTAGGCCTGCCCCTGCGGCTCTAGCGGCCTTCCGTAGCATGGGAGAGTAGCCGCAGAGGTATTAGTAACTGATCTAAGAGTGGCCATGCGGGTGGAGTGCAGCATCCTGTCCTCCTCCGACATGGACTCTGGGGGAGATGCAGCGTATTCTTTAATGAGATCTCGCTGCATCCTAATGACGTGTGCCAGGTAGTTCAGCGCCCTTACCGAGAAGGTCGCTGAACTAAACATCTGCTTCCCCAAGCGGTCCATCATCCGAGACTCCTTGCTCGGGGGATGGACTGAGGGACTCTCCTGAGCAAGTTCCCTCTTGGTGGCTGCCGCCGTCAACATGGCATCTACCGGAGGCCCCTTACTCCAATGGGCACGGTCGGACGGTGGGCTGAGGATCCTATCGGGCCTCTTAGGGATTGGCTCCACGGTGTCCGGTTCCTTCCACGCCCTGGTGGTAATGAGGTCCACCAGGGGGTCGGCAGGAGGGGACACCCAAGAGGTAGACGGGCCCGCTTCAAATGCCTCCAAGAACACGGACTCGTCCGAGGAAGACTTGGGGGCAGACCACCCCCCCCTTATATGGAGCATTTCCATGATGTCCCCAAATGAGACATCCTCGGGGGGTGACCGTGGGGAGCCTTTCCCCTTCCTCCAAGTCAGTGTCTTCCGTGAGAGACTCGGGGAGTCAATGTGCCTCCTTTTGCACGTATGCTTGCGAGGAACATCCTCTGGGGGGCTGTCAGAGGACTCCTCGCAAGCAGCAACCTGTTCCATTGGAGCAGCTTGGGGCACAGAAGCGGGCTGTCCCAAGGGCCGGATGGTGGAAGCCTGGCCCAGTGCAGAGGGAGCGCGGGACGGAGCCGAAACAAGTGCCGGGGGTCCGGAGACCCTCAATAGGGCCCTCTCCACTACATCAAACGCCGAAGGGGAGCCGACCTCGACCAAAGGATCCGACAATCGGCTCCCCCTCGGATCCGAAGAGTGGATCGGAGCCGGCGCCGAAGCGCTCGGATCCAAAGGGACAGTGCGCTCCGACACAGACGGCGCTGAAGGAGCACTGATCCCCCCGGATCCGAAGCTCGGATCCAGGCTCCGAGAGGTCGGATCCGATGCACTCGAGGGCAGGGTCGGATCCGGTACAGTACTATCGGCGCCGACCCACCCCGGCTCGGCTGCTCGGCTCCAGCTGCTCCGAGCCCGGTAGCGGGTCGGAGAAGGAGCAATCGGTTTGAAAAAGGGTGTTGAGCTCCCCCCCAGAGGGGGGGGAGGCAAGAGCACTCCCATCTGCATCTGGGCCTGGATGAACCTTCTCATCATCCGGTCCAGATCAGCATCCGAAAGGCTATACGTAGATCTCGACGAGGCTACCGAGGTAGGCCTGGAGTGCCTCCTCGATAGCCTCGACGGAGATCGGGTCTCCTCCTCCTCAGGTCCCGGTGAAAAACACACTGGAGACCGGAGCCGAGAAGGAGGAGACCGAGCCGACAATGGAGCCGACAACGGAGCCGGGGGAGAAGCCCGCTTGGCTGGCGGGGCCGAAACAGAGGTCTCGGCCCGCCGCTTATGGTGCTTCTCCCTCCGGTCCCTTCTAGCATCCCTTCTCCTCCGAACCAGAAACGGGAGGTTGAGTCCCAGGAGGAGGAGGGGGCGCCGCAGAAGGAATAACCGTGGGTACGGTTACTCCCGAAGGAGCGGAGGTCGGAGCCGAGTCCGGCGGTAAAAGGCCCGCCAAAACAAGCTTGGACCTCTGCTCCTTCAATGCCCTGGGGTTGAACCCTGCACAAATGGAACATCCAGATGTGAGGTGTTCAACCCCTAGGCATCTAACACACAGAGTGTGGCCATCTGCTGGGGAAAGCTTATGGCCACACTCGGAGCATTTAGAAAAAATAGATTTGGGTTGCTCTGCCATCCCAATCTATAACAGTAGTTACTAAAACTAAAAAGTAACTAAAGAACACAAAAACACTCACAGGCCCAACACACACACACTACGCTAACAGCGAGGGGAGGGATATAACTTTTAGTTTAAACTCTAAAAAAAGTAAATATACCAAAGGGGAAACCTACACTTTCACACAAAAAAACAATAAAATCTCTTAAATTTTGCAATTTAAACACTGAAAACTAGCACTTAGCTTGAGAGCTTGAGAAACAATATGGTCACCATGCGCGGCAAACGAGATCTGAGGTCATGAGGGTAGAGCAGGGCATTATGGGTGAGGGGAGGAGCTGAGAGCTTGGATCCATAGCTGGTAAACCATGCCGGTTCGGATCCGATATCGGATCCATAACCCCACAGGTTGCAGACAAATGAATCTCCTACTTCAGATCATCCGTTCATCCTTTTGTGCCACATAAGCAGCTTTTAATAGATTTCCATTTTCTCCATCGGTCATCATGAGCACACATGCACAAACATACATACTCACAGACACGTTTAAATATATATGTACATATCAAGAATAATTACTTCTGTTTTGTACCAAAAAGTAGTTTCCCAAATGACTTCTTCACCACACCAATATTCAAAGTCTGTTCTTACCTCCTGTACTGCATCGGCGGGCAATCTCCCAATAAACAAGACCTAATGCATAAATATCAGCACATTTGAATGCATCAAAATGCTTCATGTTAATTGTTTCATCTAGAACTTCAGGTGCCATATACCTGGGAAGAAAGAAATAAGCACAATCAGTTATGGTAACACAACAAGAACATTTGTCGAACACTCCATTACTTGTCACAGTTCGGGCTTCACAGCTCATCTTACTTAAAACAATCTGTACCTGTAATTCTAAGTCTAGGAAAGGTGCACACTACTAGTTTTCAAGGGAATATGCAGATTTAGTGAACCTTCTTCATTCCCACCACCAGGCTCATATTGTCTCAGAATGAGCAGGGATGGCAGATCCCTGAAGTCTAGAAGGAAGATGCTTAGGGTCTCATGGCAGGAAAAGCTGTGTGGTACAAACTGTGTGCCTGTACTAGAAAGTAGTAAAAATCAAGCACAAGGAGCAAATTTCATCATCTGATTTTACTTCACCACTACTTCAGACACCTGGAAGTTCTATGGAAGAAAAGTACAAGGCAAACACTTCTATTTAATTGGTAAACCCGGAGAAATAAGTCCTCATTTCAATATCTTGGTGTGACTCGAGTACTGTAGCTGAGTGAAACAAAGTGCTGGCCAATTTCTAGTTCAAATATTTTGCAGACAGAGGAGACTGTCCATAAATTTGCTATAACAGCAGCTCTTCAAAGAGCTCTGAGCCAACTGTAGCAGGTTAAACAAACCAAAACAGTGCACTAGCTGGCAGTATTTGCCTAGCTAGGAACATCCACATCACCATCAGCAACATTTCTCTCACTCACACTGCTAACACAAATGCACCAATAGCTCTATTCTCAGTTTTTGCCATTAAAAACAAGAAGCTGTTGTCTCAAGGACTGAAGATCTGAAAATTATTGAGTAGAGATTAAGAAAGAATGTGACAAAGACTCAGGCAGTCTGTGAAGCAGATGTCAGGTAAAAGGGCAGAATAAAGAAAAAGGAATCTGGGGAGAACAAAGAAGCACCTGTTAAGTTCTTAGTAGATATCTGCTCCCTTCAACTTCTGCAGAGTGATATCTGTCAGCACATTAAGCAAACAAAATTAAGCTTAAATTGCACAAAAGTGAGCACACCGGGCTCAGATTCAAGAAAATACATTACACTGCATGCAGGTTAACACATGCAGTGCAAATCTGCCACTGACCTCATCATACAGAACTGTCTTAAATGAGCTTGTAACACACTTCTCGGGTGCAGTGCTATGTAATAACTACATTATTAAGTTATCCTGTTGGAGCTGAAGTTGCCGCTGCTTCTCTTTCTAACTGGTCCAGTCAACTGGAATACCTACTCAAGGCTCGCAAGAAGTTCTTCCTTAAGACAAATATACCATACACTCCTCACAACGTCCCCCTCCCCTCTCAAAGAATTGCTAAGTTTTGGTCACTGTCCAGAAGCATGCTTTCCATCCTCCAGTGACAACTTCACTGCACCCCGCTTACATATAAAATTGTTTGTTCTACACGGTTCCCCCTTCCCCAATCTGGGAAACAAAATGTCAGATTTTTCAAGGAAGTACCTCTTCTACTCACTCTAGTGATGTAATGTCAATGGAGCTATGCTGAATCTCTCTGTAACACCAAGCAATTCTTACATGTTGCATGATGCAGCTGACCTGCATACCAGTGTGTTACCATGGCAGGGTTGTATAGTACAGCTAAAAGCAGTGGACCAGGTATTGAGCCTGGACATGAGAATGGCCAGGTATTTAGCCTGGACATGAGAATGACCTCTTCCTCCAAACCTGTCTACTAGCAAAGCACTACAAGGTTTTTACAGCAATAGATAGGAAGCAGGGGTGCTGCAGCCACAATTCCAGAATGTTCACCATGAAATTCTGACATGCAGCAGATCCTGTTCATTGATGAATAATTTCAATTGCAACTATACTGCATACTACTACACCTTATTATACTCGAATCCTAATGGAAGGGTGTGCTAACAGGTCTTCAGCAATTCCATCCAACGACTTTGCTGCACATCGGTTTACTGAATCTGGTCCACTATGCATAAAGCTCCGGACTTACTCACCAATACTTAATTAACCCACATCAAGGAACCAAACACCATGGTTCCCTTCTGCTTCAAAGCATGCTTTACTAACATTAAAATAAATTAAATGCATTTATTTTTTTAACACCAACCCTACTTTATGACGGTAACTAAAAGTGGCATTTAAATAAAAATTTAAATGAGCTTGTAATATACTTCTCAGGGTGGCACTGCAACACTTTATCCTTTTTACAACAAATAACAGTTTAGAAAAGTCTTTGACGATGACACATTTTGTTAGGTTAAAAAAAAAACAGTTGACAGAAATGTTTGCATATATGCACATTTTAAATGCTGCTTGATTCTTAGATATATACAGTGGATATAAAAAGTGCACACACCCCTGTTAAAAATGCCAGGTTTTTGTGATATAAAAAAATGAGACCACAATAAATCATTTCAAAACTTTTCCCACCTTTAATGTGACCTATCAGCTGTACAATTCAATTGAAAAACAAATCCGTTAGGGGAAAAAATATAAAAATAAAAAACATACAATAAGCTGGTTGCATAAGTGTTCACACCCCTAAACTAATACTTTGTTGAAGCACCTTTTGATTTAATTATAGCATTCAGTCTTACTGGGTAGGAGTCTATCAGCATGGCACATCCTGACTTGGCAATATTTGCCCACTCTTCCTTGCAAAAGTGCTTCAGATCTGTCAGACTGCGAGGGGCATCTCTTGTGCACAGCCCTGTTCAGGTCACCCCACATATTTTCTATTGGATTTAGGTCTGGGCTCTGGCTGGGCCATTCCAAAACTTTTAATTTTCTTCCGGTGAAGCCATTCTTTTGTTGATTTTATGTTTGGGGTCACTGTTGTGCTGAAAGGTGAAATTTCTCTTCATCTTCAGCTTTCTAACAGATGCTTGAAGGTTTTGTCCAAAAGTGACTGGTATTTGGAGCTGTTCAGAATTCCCTCCACCATGACTAAAGCCCCAGTTCCAGCTGAAGAAAAGCAACCCCAAAGCATGATACTGCTACCACCATGCTTCACAGTGGGGATGGTGTTCTTTTGGTGATGCAAAATGTTGTTGTTGCGCCAAACTTACCTTTTGGAATTGTGGTCAAAAAGTACAACCTTCGTCTCATCAGACCATAACACATTATCCCACATGCGTTTGGGAGACTATGTATTGTTTTGCAAATTTTAGCTGGGCCTGGATATTTTTCTGTGTAATAAAAGGCTTCTGTCTTGCAACCCTACCCCATAGGCCAGACATATAGAGAATATGGGACAGTGTTGTCACATGTAGTATACAACCAGTACTTGCCAGAAATTCCTGCAGCTCCTTCAGTGTTGCTGTAGGTCTCTTGGCAGCCTCCCTAACCAGTTTTCGCCTTGTATTTTCATCAGTTTTGGAGGGACGTCCAGTTTATTGCAATGTCACCATTGTCCCATATTTTCTCCACTTTATATCTTCACTGTGTTCCATGGTATATCCAATGCTGTGGAAATTTTTATGTACCCTTCTCCTGACTGATACCTTTCAACAATGAGATTCCCTCTGATGCTTTGTAAACTATCTGCGAACCATGGCTTTTGCTGTAGCAGGCAACTGAGTAAATGTCAGGAAAATTCTATTAGGACAGCTGAACTTTATTTGGGGTTAGTCAGTGTCTCTTTAATTGATATCAAGTGTGTACCCAAGATGACTGAATGCTGTAATTAAAGCAAAAGGTGCTTCAACAAAGTACTAGTTTAAGGGTGTGCACACTTATGCAACCAGCTTATTGTACTTTTTATAGTTTTCCCCGTAACAGATTTGTTTGCTTTTTAATTGAATTGTACAGGTTATAGGTCATATTAAAGGTGGGAAAAGTTTTGAAAGGATTTATTGCGGTCTCATTTTTTTATATCACAAAAACCTGGCGTTTTAACAGGGGTGTGTACACTTTTTGTATCCACTGTAACCGGCATAGAGATTTGCGGGGATGGTAAGAAAATAGAAACAAATATTGCATGAATATAAAATATGAAAAGACTATTTTAGTACTTGCATATGATACATTAACACACAAATGCATGACTTTACAGAATTGCTTCAAAAGGCATAAATTACGTAAATGACACATGCTGCCTATTAAAGATTCTAGCCAGAAATAGTGCTAAATATTGCAAGAAATGAGAAACAATGCATCTACATAGAACTCAGTAGTTAAAATGCAGAGGAAAAAAAAAATATGGGGGGGGGGGTATCTGATGGCCACCACAGCCTTTTTTTGCCCAACTAACTTATTAATTCTCTACTTATCAGAAAAGCTCTATTTAAGTGCTTCTCTCTACCCTTAATAATGATGGTGTGATGTTTTGCCCATGGATTCTTGAATTCCATTATTCTTTTTGACCATAATACTACCACTAAAAAGGCTCACGTCTCTTGGGTGATCTACATTTTAACTTTATTCATTTGGTTCTCCTACATGCCTTATTGTAACACTCACTCTGACGCTATGTACGCCTTTAACGCACTTACAACTTTGTCATGCACCCCCCCTACTTGACTGCACACAATAAGGTATCAAACTCTCTACACAATCTGGTACAGACCATTTCTGTTACCATCCTCTGAACATCCACAGTTCTTTTCAGATCTTCAACCTCTTAGTAATGGCTGTGGAGTTAATACCAGAAGAAGGAGCTCATAACACAGGTTATAGAGGTAAGTTTTCCTGTGCTTTGTTTTTAATTTTACAAGTTTTAAACTTCTTTTAAAATAAACAAGTTTTCTCACCCATGGCACACTTCAGGCATAAACCTTTTGTGTCTACCACCACTACAGCAATAAAACATGTACCCTAATGATGCAAGTCAAAAATAACCCCAAAATTAATCAGAAGTGAAAAGTCATGCCATTCATCTTTAGCAAATGTTATCACTTCTCTCCCTTGTGCCACTTGTAGCTCTTGTAGTCTCACTTCCACCTTCTGATACATTAACTGGTTATGACTAGCTAACAAATGGCCTGTTACTACATGACTTAAGCAATAATACTGGATGATTAGATGCAAGTGACGTTGGTGCTTATGTTGCCCTCTTATGTGCAGACTGTGACAGGGAGCCAAAAAGCTAATCAGCAGAAAGAAAAATTGTGTCCAAGTAAAAGGCCACATGACTAAACTACAGGCAGTGTTAACAAAACACACTGACCACAGCAACAATATTGCGACTTATAGGGATTGATTGTGTGTGTGTTTATATACACACATATACATAGACTAGGTAGCGTTGTCGCCTCACAGTAAGACACTGTCCGGTTCAACTCTGAGAGTCTTCTGCGTGTAGACATACATGAATGGGCGTACCTTCGTTGAAGGTTGTGCGTCAGGGCTGGCAACTCGGTACATAAAAATCAACTGCCAATCATTAGCGGACCGGAGTTCAGCTGTGGCAACCCCTAACTGGGAAAAGCCGAAAGTCACAACATATATATATATCAAATGACCCAAAATGGGATGGCTTTACTTTTTCATCTATTCACAGTCAAACTTGGAGAGATATAACCAGTCAGAGAGTTTATTTTCAGGGGATGTCGGAGGCCATGTGTAAAAACACCTAGAGTGGGAGACAGAAGCTGAAATATGTCACTATTTTTTTATATTAATTTATTTATTCATTCCATTCAGTTTAGCAACCACGGTACAGCACTGATCCCAGTGGATCAAAGTCAAGTCTCTGCCTAGAAAAAATAATAAGCAGACAAGCAAGCAGATTTACATGTACAAACAGATGTATGAGTTGCAACTGAAGAGAGTAAGCAAACAAAAGAATTACACACAGGAGAGACACGTGTATATGAATTTAGGCAGTTACAGTTTGAAGATCTACAGAAAAAGGGAATACGAGTTATAAAAGGAATAAAATACAGAAAGGCCAAATATATACAATATTTGCAAAACAATATTTAGTTGATACATTTCTAAACTCTAACTTGTAATATTATATACATATATATATATATATATATATATATATATATATATATATATATATATATATATTTACACACACACACATATACATATACACATACGAACGGAGAAGGGGAACGGACAGAGGATCACAAGAGGTTATTAGGCTAATGCCCCAAGGCCCTTACAAGCTTAGCTAAGTTCAACCCATGTTTCCAATGGTGTCTGGTTCAAGCAGACATTAAAATCAGCACCTATTGTACCTGTCCAAGAGGGGTACAGCTGGAACCCCCAGGATGAATTTCCTGTAATCTATCCAATCATTCAAATTACACTTAAATAGGCCCAACAAGGGCCTTGTTTGACATGAATAGGAAGCTTGTTCCAAAGGTGGGGCAACATCTGCGAGACAAATTGATCTCTCCAGCAAGTTCTGTTGATGTCACATACCAGGTTAAGGTCCTTTGAGTGAATGACCTGTGTGGCACTTGACTTGTGAATGTGCAGCATTTACATTAAAGCTGGGTCACAGATTGCTCTATGTGCAACGTACAGGTTGCCTCTGAGCAGTATGTATGACAGAGTAAAGTGACAATGATTTCAGTCTGTCCGCATAAGACAGATCTTGAAGACCCTGAATTTTCTATGCAAGGAGCTTTGTGGTCTTTCCAACTGCTGCAGGTGTTTGGAAAGGAGCATACCAAAGGGGGGGTTGTACTCTATTACTGGCCTGATGAGGGAAGAGTACAGAGGGGATTATAACCTCTTTTTTCTGGAGGTAATGCCCTTACTTATGAGAGTAGCAATAAAAAATACCTTTCTTACCACTGTGGAGACATAATGATCGAAGTTAAGGTTCCTGCCGACCTGTGTGCCCAGATCTCTCACCCTAACTGTATGCTTACTGTATTGTTATTGATGTGGTAGTTTGCAGGAGCACCACTCTTGCTGAAGGGGATGATAATACATTTTTTTGCACTAAGTTAAAGGCAATGACTTTGGCACTAGTCAGTCTGCGTAAGACCTTCTTTGCAGGATGGTGACATTGCTAGGGGTTTCAATGATTGCTCCCAGTTTGCAGTCATCACCAAACTTTGTTAGCTACAGTCCTTTAGTTTTAGCCTGTACTTTGGAGAAGTAGATTCTGAACAGTAGGGGTCCCAGGACCGATCACTGTGGAACATCACTGGTTATGGGTCTGCTGGAGGAGAAGGAGTCCCATATTTTTGATCGTATGAGTTCTATCAGTGAGCTGGTTTGCAACCCACCTGACAATATATGGGTTGATACCCAGCTGGGTGAGTTTATCAATGATGCCTGAGTGGGGGATTGTGTCAAAAGCCTTGGCTAAGTCTAGGTAGGCCATATGCACAGATTTCCCTTGTCTAGAGTTTTGGTGACCGTCTCGAAGAAGTCCACCAAGTTTATCAGGCACGATCAGCCCTTGACAAACTCAAACTGGGTGGGTGTGTGCATTTGGAGATTTCCTATGTCTTTGTTAATAAGGTCCAGGATGATTCATTCCATGGCTTTGTAGATAAGGCTGGTCAGGCTAATGGGTCTATAGTTCTGGGGGTCTATGGATGCACCCCCCCCTCGTGCAAAGGGATGACTGTAGCCATATTCCATTCCCCTGGGATGAAGCCAGTGCTTAGGCTGTGACTGAAATGTGTGCCCAATGGTGATGCTAATTCCTGTTTTAACCAATGTAGAATACAGCCTGGTATGTTGTCTTGTCCCATAGAGGCTGTATTTTTGGCCTTGGAGAGGGCATTTACGACCTGCTCCTTGGAAATACTAGGTGGGGGACAAGTGTTAGGAATACTTTGGTGTATATGTGGTTAAGACAGAGGAGTGAAGTTTTCACTGAAGCTGTCAGCCGGCAGGTTTGCTATAGCCACAGGTTCTGTATATGTGGTACCATTAACTATGAGTTCAGTGCAAATCTGGGCCTTACCTTTGAGGTTACATATGTAACTAAAGAACACCCCGTGGTTATCGTTAGTGAAGCTTATCTGGATTTATAGTTAGCTTTGGAGGACTTCACTTGGAGTCTTACTTGCTTTTTTAAATTGAGGAGGGAGTGTTTCCATTTTTGAGACTGTTCCTATATATTCTTAGACAGCAATTTCTTTATCCTATGGTATAGCCTATTAATGGCAGTTGTCCACCGGGCAGGCTTGTTTTTCCTTGAAGATATTGCTTTGGTTCTATCAGGTATGGCAGAGTCAATACAATTGTACAGCTCCTTGCATAAAGAATTGCTGTTTAACTCAGCACAGGGGCCTGTTCCATCAGTGGGGGGAGGGGCTATGAAGCTATTTATGCTGTCACATAAGAGGTTGTAATTGGCCTTGGAGAAGTTTTTTAGTCTAGTTGTTGCTAAGGTTGGGGGTTTGTGTTATAGTTACTTCTAGTGAGAATGGGTTGTGGTCAGATCTCACCAGGGATGGACACACAATGGGGGTGGTGCAGTGGTAATGTGTCCAAAGCAAGAGTACATGCATTCAGTTTGGGACCTGAGATGATCTTTACGATTTCAAGTGATCAAAAACATCAAGAGCAACATCAGAGATGTACCATTCAGATACAACCTCTTTGTGCAAGAAATCTGGACAAAGCTTAAAACAATGGGGGAATGAAAGACTGATAAATTGAGACAGATTTTAAATATTGCTCTTATAAACTTAGAATGTTACTAAACTAACAGGATTTGTGCTAGCACACATTTTCTGAAGGATATGAAGTTTGAAACTCAAATGTTTGCCATTATTTAGTGGCTTTTTGCTAGAAAACTGCAAGTTTTATGACGAACAGATGAAAAACAAAGCAAAAACCTGGGCATTCTGCAAAAATCTGGAGTACTGAGAGGTATGTCTACTTTTCAGCAGTGGGAAGGCAATCTGTGTGTGAAAGCAAATAACCATCAATACAGTTTGACAGGGTTAGTGTGTATTTATGTGTACATGGGAAGAACAAGTTTGGAATACATACTATGGCCCTTATTCATCTTTGTTATGCATAGAATGCATACACAGAACTGTGTGTGTGTTTGTGTGTGTGTGTTGGGGTGAGATGTATGATGCGTGTGAAAATAACTGATCACTGACAATTTTGTAAGACAGTACGTGAATGTGAGTGAAACGAGCTGAAATACACTTCTAAGAATTCCTTTCACTTACCCACAATAAAATGTTAGAGATTTTTTTTAAGATAGGCATGGGTATTTTAAAGGAGGATGGATAGGATGTATGAGAATGCACCAAATCACTGATCTAAACTGTTAAGGCGAGACAGAGAGAGAGAGAGAGAGAGATACAGTGAGTGAGTTTTGTGTGTGTGTGTGTGTGTGTGTGTGTGTAAGAAAAACAAATTACAGTGGCCATCCATTTCTTTTACGTCACTACAGCCTCTCAGAAAAAAAGATTAATTTTTGAACAAAGGGGTAAGGAAACAGTTTGTGTATAAAGGAAAGCAATGCAAGTGTTCTCCATGAATGTCACAAATGCAGGTAAGACCCTTGCTTTGAGCAGAATCCTTCCTTTTCCTCAAATGATGTCACAGTACAGAGAAAAGATGACTAGCTTCAACAACTGGCTGCAGAGTTGGTGTTATTCTCGGGGATGCAGTATTTGTCAGCATGGGAAGAAATGCTAGGCAATTGCTCTTGCTTTGCCATGGATGGCTTGGAACTCTTGTTCCAGGACTTACACATTCTGGCTAAAGCTTTTGCTCCCGCACAGTGCCTTTTAATTCAGAGTTCCACTAACGGATCTCCAAACCTCACAAATGAAAAAAAATCAAGTACCACACCACATCATAATGGCTCTGCTCAATGCCAGCAGTCCAAGTAATATGCTGGATATGAAACACATACCTGTGCGTTATTACAGATACTTGATTTAAAAGTACAAAAAGCAAAGCAGTCCATCCACACCAGGATTTTGCACCTACCAAACCCAGAGGCTTTACATTAACTCAAGTTTGTTTGTGTCTTTCGGCTTTTCCCAGTTAGGGGTCGCCACAGCGGAACTCCGGTCCGCTAATGATTGACAGTAGATTTTTACGTGCTGGCTTGCCGGGCCTAACGCACAACCTTCAACGAAGGAACGCCCATTCACGCATGTCGCCATACAGAAGACGCTCTAACTGACAAACGAACGGGCAACGGCTAACTGTAAGGCGACAACGCTACCGCAGCACCACCACCACAGTTAACTCAAGTGAAGTATTCATATTTGTAAACGACTACATCACTTCTAGGTAGATCCCTAGAGATCACAAAACTGAATGGATTGAGATCCAAATCACACAAAATAAGGCCATCTATAAGATCACAGCATTTTACAGGACCTAATCTGTGCTCCCAGAAAACCATGTTAGGTTTCTAAATACACTGGATGAATTTCAAATCAAAAGGAATTCCATTACCCTGGGGCACTAATTACCCAACAATGAACTGGGATACAGACACCTAAACTACAGGCTACCTCCAAAACTTTCTTGATTTCATACACAATAAATCCCTGGATTAAACTGTCAAAGAATGCACCATGGGACAAAATATTCTTGTCCTGGTCCTTACTAACATGGCAATGATGTCAACTATCCCCCCCCCCCCGTATTACTTTCTCCAGTTAAATCCAACCACAAACTGGTAGAGCCCATCTAATGAATCTGGTCAACTTATCTGACAAAGTAACATAAGCAGTGGACAGTATACATGTTATCCATACAGCATACCCTGACCTAGTTAAGACTTTTGACACAATACCACATTCTAAAACTAATAAACAAGTTAAATGAGCTCCAAACTGACACCTGTAAGGTTACATGGATAGCAAATTAGTTGAGAGATAGAAGCCATTAAATGTATCCTTAGCAAACATGAATGTGAACACTAGTATTCCACAGGGCTTTGCAAAATTCCAAATTACAAACGAAGATATCTGGCTAAGCAAGTTTGCAGACAAAGTACAGTTGTGTACACGTACCATAAATGTAGATGTTCGAGTGTATTCACTGTTGCAGTCATTACATTTGGGTAATCCTGCTGGCAGGTTGCCCTCAGTCGGCCTGAATTCCAAAGTCCTGGGTCCTGCATCGGGTGCTGTCACCCCTTCCCTGACATCAGGTCATCAAGGGTACAAAAGATGCGGCTGACGCCATTTTCTTTAGTTTTTCTTGCCCCAGAGTCAGGTGCCCCCTAAAAGGGTAGCCAAAATTTACTTACATATAAATACATGCACCAATATAAACTTTACCTTCTTCTGCAAGCAAATACACCACATAGGTTGTGTAAATCAGAGAAGGAAAGATAAGTTCCATCACAAGAAAGGAGGATGGTGGGTGGGTAACCTGGACTGCAACAGTGAATACATTCGAAAATCTACATTTATGGTAAGTGTACACAACTGTACTATGCTCTTCATGTTTCACTGTTGCAGTCATTAAATTTGGGTAGAGTCCCAAAGCTATGGATGGGAGGCTGGAGCTAAACAGCATTAGGAGTGGCTACGAGGCCCTGCAGAACTGCAGTGGCAAAACCTGCCCTGGATTTAGAGTAGAGTGGCAGATGATAGTGCTTAGTAAAGGTGTGCACTGAACTCCAAGTAGCAGCCCCTAAAATGTCCTTGGTTGGTACTCCCCTGAGAAAGGCTGCTGAAGTGGCTGCAGCTCTGGTTGAATGTGGTCTAATGCCCTTAGGCACTGGCTTGCCATGGCGTAAGTAGCAGAAATGAATGCAGTGGTCTATCCACTTTGAAATGGTCTGCTTTGAGATAGTCTTTCCATGTGATCCTGCAGCATATGCCACTAGTAATTGTTCTGTGTTTCGGAAAACTTTGGTTCTGTTCATGTAGAATCTAAGCTGTCTGTGTATGTCCAAAGAATGCAGAATTCTCTCCCCCTTGTTCTGTGGATTTGGATAAAAAATTGGCAGATGAATGGTTTGATTAAGAGCCACCACCTTAGGCATAAATGTTGGGTTTGTCCTCAGAGAGACCCTGTCTGGATAAAAAATGATCAAAGGTTCCACAGCCATGAGTGCCTGAAGCTCTGAAACTAGTCTTGCAGAAGTTATTGCTAGTAGCAGAGCTGTTTCCCAAGATAAAAACTTTATATCAGCCGTAGCAGCTGGCTCAAAAGGTGGCAGGGTGAGTTTTTCCAAGACATAGTTGAGGTCCCATGCAGGCATTGGTGATCTTCTTGGAGGCCTTAAGTTTTTGGCTGCTCTGAGGTACTGTTTTAGTAAGGGATGAGAAAAGACTGGTGGCTCTGTATTGTAATGAGCCGAAATGGCAGAGGCATGAATTTTAATAGATGAAAAAGATAGACCTTTGCAGAGGATCTCAGTTAAGTATTGCAAAATCTGAGGAATATCTGGCACAGCTGTATCAGTTCCTTGTGCCTGGTTCCAAGCACAAAATCTCTTCCATTTTCCAGCACAAGTACTAGGCCCTTCTGGCCTCCAAAATGACATCCATCACAGCTTTACTGAGAGGTGTGTTTTGTATGACTACATTATCCACCATGCAGCCAGGTTTAAAGTCCTGAGTTGGCTGTGCAGGATCGGATTGTTTTGCTGGGACAGTAGATGAGGTATCTGAGATAAGGTCCATGCTGGGAATTGAGACAAGCTCCTTAGTACTGGATACCAGTACTGGTGGGGTCAGTGTGGGGCAATTAGTATCATCCTTGGCTTCTCCTGTCTGACCTTTAGGAGTACCTTGGGGAGGAGAGGCAGAGGGGCAATGCATATACTGATAGGGCGTCCACTTTCCATGCTTGTCTGTGATAAATCCTTGTGCAGAATCTTTTTAGTTGGTAGTTGTGAGGGGAGGAAAATAGATCTATGTCCTGGCATCCCCATTTCCTTGTTATCATGCTGAAGATTTGTGGATCCAGGTGCCACTCATGAGGGTCCATGAGGTTTCTGCTTAGTTCGTCTGCCAGTGTATTTTTCCTTCCTGGCAGGAATTGTGCCTGCAGGTGTACTTGGTAAGTCAATGCTGTGTCCCACAAAGTCATGGCTAGTCTGCAAAGAGGGTAAGAATGAGTGCCCCCCCCCTGCTTGTTTATATACCACATGACCATGGTGTTGTCTGTCTTTATCAGTAGTTGTCCTGGATGAAGTAGGTCCTTGAAGGCTGTCTGGGCATTTTGAACTGCTAGCATCTCTTTTTGATTGATATGTAGATGCATTTGGTTTGAGGTCCATGTGCCCTGAATGCATCTTCCTGCCATGTGGGCCCCCCCAGGCATAATCTGATGCATCCGTTGTTAGTGTTTGCTTGGCTGGGGGTAATGTGAATGGCTGTCCCTTGTTTTGGTGACAAGCCTTTGCCCACTATCGAAACTCCTATTGCAGGCAGGGAATGAGAGTAATCAGTTTCCAGGCTGTGACAATGTTGAGTCCAAACACTTTTTAGGTACCATTGAAGCTTCCTTATATGCAGTCTTGCATATGGAATTAGTAGGATGCAAGATGCCAGGAAGCCCAAAGCCTGCAGAATTTTTCTTGCAGATAACTGGGCCTTTGTTGCCAGCATTTTGAAATAGGTAGTCAGTTGCCTTTGTTTGCCTGGCATGAGATAAGCCATCTGGGCAGTTGTTTTATGTTTGCACCCAGGAATATTATCTCTTGAGAGGGTACTAGTTTGATATCTTTTCATTGACTGTGTACCCTAGACATGTTAGAAGTCTTTTCACAAACGCCAGATGCTGTAGAAGAATGTCCTTATTCTCTGCTTGAATTGGACAGTTCTCCAAGTAAGGATATATTTGTATTCCTCTTTGCAATTACAGGTGCCAGGCACTTTGTAAAGACCCTGGGCGCAGTAGATAAGCCAAAGGGCAGTGCAGAACATTGGTAATGCATTGAGCCAGCCCTGAATTTGAGGTATCTTCTGCATATTTGTCTGATTGGAACATGCAGGTATGCCTCTCTTAGGTCTAAAGTCACAAGCCAAGCATTCTTGCCCAGCATGGGCAGAAGCTGCTGCAAAGTCAACATCTTGAATTTTGGTATATCCAGGAATGTGTTCAAAATAGATAGGTCCAGTATTGGCCTCCAGGCCTTGTCCTTTCTGGGTACCAAGAACAGTCTTGAGTAAAATCCTTGTCCCTGCTCTTGCTCTGGTACTAGTTGAATGATCCCCATGTCCATGAGGGATGAGACTGTTTTTTGTGCCTCTGCCCATTGATTTTTTGGCAGATCTGGCCAGCCGTTTGCCTTTGGCAGGGTACGGAAATGGAACTTGTAGCCTTGTGACACGACATTTAAGACCCACTTGTCCCGGGTTATAATGTGCCAATTTTGAGAAAAAAGTGCTAATTTTCCCCCAAGGGGGCTGCCAGGAGACAAGTGCTTGGTGCAGGCAGGGGGAAGTCATTGGGACTGTTTCCTGAATGGTTGTAATTTGTCTTCTCCAACTTTGGAGGTAGAAGCCCCCCATTGGTTTGAGCGGAATGAACCTTGTGCCTGGGATCTGCCTCTCGGGTGTCTGGGTCTGCCCCTTTGAGGTCTGTCTGACACAGGAAAGGACCAATTCTTTGCTGGCCAGTGTCTACTAAACCTAGGTGGCTGTACTTGTAAAAAATCTTTGACCGTTTGCATAGATTTAGCTTTGTCCTCCATTTTCTTTAACACGTCTTCTGCCTTAATACCAAACAAAGTATCATGCTGTAAAGGTGCATCTAATAATTTAACTTTAACATGATCAGACAGATTTTGTTCCTTTAACCAAGCATGTCTCCTAATTACAGAACCAGTAACTGCGGCCCTGCAGGAGGCCTCTAAAGAATCAAAACCACAGTGCAAAGTATGCTTTCCAACTTGTTCAGCTGCATGCAATAAATCCTGCCTTTCCTTGTTTTCTGCACATTCAGAGTTTAGCAACATTTTTTGTTTAAGCATTGCCATGACATGTTGCTGATATTTGAGCATATGAAACTGACAGTTTAAGGACCTTATAGCCAAGGTAGCAGATGTGTAAACCTTTTTTCCCCCATCTATCCAGTACCCTAGAATCTCTGTCAGAGGGGGCAGGGTATTTTTGCAGCGGACGCCTTAGGGACCCTGAGAAATAGTTTCTGGGTCTGCAGCAGGGTTTTGAAAAGGAATTTATGTGAGTCAGGAACCCTGTAATATCTGGCAGGCTTAACAGAAGCTGGAGGTAAGGAGTCAGGGGTAAGACTAGACTCCGAAAACACAACATCTACAATGTCTAACACAGGTGGGATGGCTAGTGGCTTGTGTTGAGGTAGTAACAGGAAATCCCTGAGCCACTTTTTAGATTCTGAAAAATCTTGGCTCTCCCAGTGGAAATGCTCCCTCATGGTATGTAAGGTTTCCCCAAAAGAATAGTCCTCTGGAGGAGAAGCTGAACGTATAGATTCTTCAGCGTCAGAATCCTCATGGGGGGAAGAGAATATTCCTGATAAGAAGAGGAATCGGAAGAACTGGAAACCTGATCTGAAGATTCAGTCAGTCTCTTGCCTAGGCCTCTTATCAGGAGGGGGATGGAAACCCCTGATCAAGGCAATTAAGTCTTCGGCCATTTTGAGTATCTGCTTTTTGGGCATGGAGGCCTGCCCACGTGGCTCTTCGGTTTGCTTCTTTGCCTTTGAAGTCGGTTTAATGTATAGATGTTTAGGTCTGAATAAACCCTCAGAAGCCGGTGCCTGCTCAGCGGCTCCGGACCCATCTGAAGGAATAGCGTCCGAGGCTGCAATACCTTGAGTGTCCAGCGGCATAGCCGACTCCACGTGGGAGTCAGTAGCAGCCTGCAACTCTAAAGTAGCGGGCGTCAGGGGCTGCGAAAGCGCCTCACTGAGAACCGGCGAACTGGCTTAGGAGAAGCTTAGTCATCGGTTTTGGGCCTCGGTTGTCTATCTTTTTCTTTGCGTTTTTTGTGAACTCCGGTAGTCGGATAGCTATCCGACGACATTTCTGTATAATTAAACCTGCATCCTAAATAGTTTAATGCAAAATCATACCGACGCTTAATAGTGCGTTGGTTAAATCTAGCACAAAACCGACAACCTGAAACATTATGGTCAGGGACTAGGCAAGGAATACAGTAAGAATGAAAGTCCTTATGAGTTATTTGCTTCCCACAAGGAATACAATTATTAACTTTTTCTGACATCGGTCTGCAGCAAGAAAAAAATTTCCCCAACGAGGTACTTAGCTTTATAGAAGACTTTGGATCTGAAACTCGAACTCGAAAATCTCAGGAGTCGGCCGACCAGCACTTGCGAACTGCTTCTGCTTCGGGCACCGCGCGGTAAGAAAGACTAAAGAAAATGGCGTCAGCTGCATCTTTTATACCCCTGACGATCTGACGTCAGGGAAGGGGCGACAGCGGCCGACGCAGGACCCAGGACTTTGGAATTCAGGCCGATTGAGGGCAACCTGCCAGCAGGATTACCCAAATGTAATGACTGCAACAGTGAAACACGCAGAACATCTGCAAATCGTGTAACCCTAGAGTCCCCCTCTGATACAAAGAAGCCCCATCTGGAACTCACACATGTACACAACAATAGTTAAGAAGTCTTTCTACCTGGAGCAGTTGACTGCAGAAGGCAATTCATTTAGATCGAAGTTCTTACCTTCTATATTCTACACCAATCAGATCCGGAAATGAAGATGTAGCTTACTAAGCACATGAAGCCAACTGGAAGAACACAGAGGGTTTTAGCTAACAAGATCATTTGTTTAAAAGACAAGAAGCTACCAAGAGAGGCTGAAACTGCTGTTCCTTTATTCAGTGTCCTACAGACTTCTTAGAAGTGATCTGTGCCCTGCCTCTCGGGTGATTAGGGATCCAGTAGTCTAAAACCTTTTACATCTCCACAAATAAAACAGTTCCACCAGCACTATAACCAGGAATCTAAACTTGTTTCAGCAAATAAACAAAATAGGGTAGACAGACAGATTTGTCATATATTGCTTACCCCTTCTCTGGAACAAACTTCTATTCCAAGCTAAACAATGTGACACCTTCTTCCTTCAAAAAGTAAAGACAATTGGATGAATATGCACAAATACACCCCGGTAAGGCTGGTCTACTGTTCCATGAAAAAGGAGATTAAGGTCTACAGATAAGTATTGAGAAGGTGTAAATGGTAACTGGGCCCAGTTGCATTGTATTTTCTGTGAATTAAAACCGTAACGTGTTTATTTTTAAAAGTAATTTTAAGCATATGAAAGGTCTATATGGGGGGGGGGGGATATTGCAGGAGATTATAAAATGACAATCAAAAATTCAACATGTAGCTGTTCTACTACCTTTCCATTTAAACATACAAAGTACTGTTTACAGCTAAACATACAGATTTAGTGTCCAAAAGCTTTTACTAGAAAATGTCAGTGTTTCAGAGATTCCTGTACTGACAGATCTATATAGCCATCAGTGTGTACCAGGCAGCTAAACTGTACTACAATGTTTCCATAACAGCAGAGTTTATCATTTTTGTTCAAGATGCAGAAAGTAGTAAATATCCAGAGTTGTCATAAGTAAAAAAAAATCACACACATTTGTCTTGAACAGGTGAATTTGTTTTAATCTCACAGGAATGATGCCACCATCTAAATTCCCTTCAGTGGCAAAGGCAATGGGATGTGACCAACTTCAGCATTGAGCTGCATTTAATATTCTTATGGTGTAAAGCAAGTATTAGGTGCATTTTATACCCAAGTGTCTTAAAACATTTTTTTCAGTTTCACTAAAAATATCAAACAGGATCTGGCACGTCCTTTTTTGCACCACTACTGAATGCAGGATTTTATAAGCATCTGACAGCAGTAGTCTAGCATATCACACTATTTAATCTAGCTTCCAAAATTCATCAGATTTCTGAACATCTCCTGAAAAATCAAGTTAAAAAGTACAAGCCAAATTAATAGAAGCATTCTGTGAACAGTAAATGCTGTTAAAAAGATCCAAACAGCAATGCAGAACTCGCATTCAAATTTTTCATATCAATACAGTAAGTAATATTAAACAGTACAAACTATCAAGACTTAGATTTTCTCTAATTTTTCACAAATAATGCATATTCTGAAAACCATACAACTTAGCCATATTATACCAGCAGTACATTTGTTCAGTCAGACCGGAGTTTTCATATAATTACAACATTCTTTACTGTGTAGCTTGCTTTAGAGATGCAAAAAATAATGCTTATTTACGCAGTGGAGAGAGGCAGCGCTGGTGCAGTAGTTAACATTTTCGCCTCACAGCAAGAGGATCTCGGGTTTGATTTTTGGCTGGGGGAGCCTTCTGAGTGGAGTCTGCATGTCTTCTCTGTGGTCGCGTGGGTTTCCTCTGGGTGTTCCGGTTTCCTCCCACATTCCAAAGACATGCAGAAGGTGGACTGGACACACTAAATTGGCTGTAGGTGCGAGTGTGTGTGCGCAAGTGAGTGGTATGGATGAACTACTGTGGGGGGTTCTTTCTTGGATGGTCTTAAGTGGAGAACCTCTTTAAAGAACCGATTTACTGAAAGTAAGGAGTAAAGGGGGGGAATCTCAAAAGTAGGCAAACATTACAGATAAATGTACTATAAATGAAGCACAAGACTAGCCTAACTTCTAAAGGGTTGAAAGGTATCTTCAGACAATGGTCATTACTGTCTGGTTTGGGTCCAAAAACGACAGGGAGAATCTTTTCTATTTTGAAAAGTGTGACTTCTTTACATTTAGTTTCCTTGTTTTCTTAATGATTTTAAGCAAGCCTTCACTACACATACACCTACGGGGGATGAGAGCTAAATCATCCATACTAACAGTCTTAAAGCCTTTAAATTAGGATGCAAGAGTGAACCCTTGTTGTGCAATGATGTCCATACACAGTAGGACAGAAAACAAGTACTAACATAGCCAAAAAATGCTATAAGTATCAGTTTTATCTGTCTGCCAGTGTTATCCTGAGAGAAGACGAATATGGAAGAAAGGCATAAAGAAAAAGCCTCGCCCAAATGACTGACATGGCATCTGTTGTCCAGACCTATGCGCTTGATATCCTGCCTGGTGCAATGATTTCTTGATTTATTTTGTGATGAAGCAAGAAGATCCATTCTGGCATACATCACCTGTGAAACAAGTCCAGAAATACTTCCCTGTTCAACATTCACTTGGAAGTGTTAGCTGCGTTTAGCTCACCCGGTCTGCTGTGACTTTTTCTGGGATGGAATATTAGATGTCTAGACAGTCAGATATAAACACTGGGCCAGATACCAAGCTTCCATGGCCAGCTTGCACAAAAAGAAACAGTGCGTTTCCCTGCTTGTCTATGTATCATGTGACTGTTACATTATTTGTGTGGATATGTAGGGCCACAGGTTACCATACTAGTTTCAATACTTTTATGTCTAAAACTACAAGCATCATCTCTCTTTGAGGCTTGAGAGAGAGAGACACCGACTGTATCTGAAAGTAGGCCAGGGTAAATTGCAGGGCAGACTGCATCTCTTATTGTGTAGGGCCCGAATGAGGCAACTGTCCAGGAACGGTAGATGGGAATGCTCTTGGTCCTGCACAATGACATTACTGGAGCCAGGTACTTTGTAAATACAGTGGGTACTACAGAGCAACCAAAAGGCAAATAAGTAAATTGGTAACGGGTGCCCCCGCTTTGAATCTTAGGTATTGTCCTTGTGTTCTGGCTATTGGAATGTGGAAGTAAGCACCTCTGAGATCAAGGGCAACCATACAAGCCTGAGGGGAGAGAAGTAGCAGGGACTACAAGCTAGCATTCTGACCTTTGGCAATCATGTACATTTAGACTTGATAGGTCCAAGCTGGGATTGTAAGGGCCGTCTTTTCTTGAGGTTAGAATAATATTGAGAATTAACCAGTGCTTTCTTCCTAGGCTGGTACTCTTTCAAGTCCCTGCAAAGTTTCTTTTATGTGGAAGGTCTAGTAAATGCCTTTGTTCTCTGGGTGCCCGCGAAACTTTGTTTTATAAACTGCAGTCCGTATCCCTGTCTCAACATTTTTAGGCCAAAGAATCTTTGGTGGTTTTCCCAGACTCTTTGAGAAGCAATCTCAGTCAACTCCCTCTATTTTTGGGGGAAGAGGAAAAAGGGAGGTGTGGATAGGTAGGTAGGTGGTTTTGGATTGGGATAGGACTGGAGGAAGAAGGGAGGGAAGGCAGGAGCTCTGTCATGTTGCAGCTGCTCCCTTGAAGCATCCTTGACCTAAGGACACACAGGCTTATCCTATTGGTCACCTTGCCATTTTGCTCTGAACTGGCCTTTCTTTCCCCTTCAGCTGCTTCCTTTTATCTTAACTCCAGTGAAAGGGAAATCTGCTAGTGGTGTAATTTTTGCTGCATGTAGTCAGGGGGTAAAATTAGAAGTTATGTCCTTACCATAACGTTCCATGTGGAATGTTCATCTCGCCTTTGTTCTTACACCTGGGTTTGGAGCCGATCCTCGGCTCAGTGTCGGCCGCTTGGCAAGCTCTGCATCGAGAAGAAGCTCGAGACCAACCTAACTCCCACAATCCCCCTCTGCCTTTACCTCAGATCTAGTTTGCAAGCAAACCAGAAGTCAACAGAGAGAGTAACACATTCATGCCAAAAACAACATAACTGAAACAAACATATATATATATATATATACATATATACACAACAACTGCGTAATGCAGAAGCAGGAGAAACCAAACCAGACACCAAACTGGACGTTCTTCCTGAGGGTGGGAGGGTGGGAATGTAAGAACAAAGGCGAGCTGAAAACTCCACATGGAACGTTATGGTAAGGACATAACTTCTAAATGTGAGAGTGTTCAATCTTGCCGTTTGTTCTTACACCTGGGTAGCGTCCCTAGCTCCATGTTCCTGAGGAACTCACGGGAGAACGTTCTTGAGCACAGTGGAACCAAAGGTTGCCCTGTCCCTAGAAACCCTGTCTACCTTGTAATGAGAAATGAATGTATGTGGTTTAGACCAAGTGGCAGCTGCACAAATAGTGTCTAATGGTAAGCGAGCTGCATGAGCCAGGGATGTAGATACTGATCTTGTAGAGTGCCCCTTGGGTTTGACAGGTAAAGTTTGTTCCGAAGTAGCATAAACAAATATAATGCAATCAGTTAGCCATTTGGAAAGGGTTCGTTTAGTAACTGCTATACCTTTCCTGCTGTCTGCAAAGGCTACAAAGAGTTGATCTGTTTTCCTGTGATCCTTTGTTCTATCCAGGTAAAATCTAAGTTGTCTATGAACATCCAACTTGTGTAACATATACTCCAACTTATTGGAGTGGTTTTTGAAAAAGGTAGGGAGCTCAATGGATTGATTAATGTTATTAACGGAGCAAACTTTGGGGAGAAAGGAAGGATTAGTGTGAAGAGATACTCTATCAGAGTGAAAGATCAAATAAGGATGTTTAATAGAAAGAGCCTGAAGCTCTGACACCCGTCTAGCCGATGTAATGGCCACCAAAAAGAGGGTCTTCCACGACAAATATTTCAATGGACAAGAAGAGGCTGGTTCAAACGGTGGTAGCATCAATTTAGATAATAAAAGGTTCAGATTCCAAGGTGATGTAGGAGTTCTAACTGGTGGTCTAATATGGAAAGATCCTTTCAGAAAGGCCTTACAAAGTCTGTGAGCCATAATAGGAGCCCCACATTCTTCCACATGAAAGTTGGAAATGGCAGCCAATTGCACTCTCAAAGTGGCAGGAGAAGCTCCTTGGTGGAACAATTCGGTTAAAAACTCCAAGATCTTATTTAACGGAGCTATAACAGGGTCCAATTGCTGTGTATTTGCCCAGTAAACAAAACACTTCCATTTACTAGTGTAAGTCTTTGTAGTGGAAGCTTTATGAGAAGCCACTAGTATATTCTGAACTGCAGGTGAAAGAAGATCAGACCTGGCTAAGTAGGGAAGCGGAGCAGCCAAGCTGCTAGTTGGAGTGAAAGTAGCGAGGGGTGGGGAGCCCCTGACGAGTGGGTCAGTAGATCCGGCTCCGGGTCCAGGATCCAGGGTTCCCGAATGCAGTGTGCCAGAAGAAAGGGAAAACAGATTTGACGAGGCCAGAATGGGGCAATGAGGATAATCGTCCTTTGCAGGTTGTTGGCTTTCTGCAGAAACTTTGCAATCAGGGGAAAGGGAGGAAAAGCGTACAGGAGACCCGGGGGCCAATCGTGAACCAGAGCGTCCCTGGGGACTTCCCCTGGAGGGGGTAATAGGGAAAAATAGCTCCTGCATTTGGCGTTCATTGGAGACGCAAAAAGATCGCAGGAAGGCTGGCCCCATTTGCGAAAAATCTCCTTCGCAACTGACTGTTTGAGGGACCACTCGTGAGGCAACAGGATTGCTCTGCTCAACCTGTCGGCTATGACGTTGGATGACCCCGGGATGTGCGTTGCTATCAGAAAGCGACCCGTGGACTCCGCCCATTGCCAGATTCTCATGGCCTCTCTGCATAGCTGATAAGACTTGGTTCCCCCTTGTTTGTTTATGTACCAGACTACGGACATGTTGTCCGTCTGAACTGCAATAGTCCCTAGAGGAAGAAGGGGAGCAAAGTGTTGCAACGCTAGAAACACTGCCCTCAACTCTAGAACATTGATGTGCAGATTGTACTCTAAATTGGTCCATTCGCCTTGGACTGTCTGTCCCTGAACGATGCCCCCCCACCCTATCAGGGAAGCGTCCGTGTTAACCGTAGCTGTTGGCGTGGGTAGCACAAATGGTCTTCCGCTGGAAAGATTGCAAGTCCGGAGCCACCAGGCTAGGTGTGATTTGCATGCGTTTGTGATTAGAATTTCGTGTGTCAGAGGTAGCTGTTGGAACGACCATTGTGCAAACAGTAGCCATTGTAGAACTCTCATGTGCAGTCTTCCCAAGGGTATCGCAATGAGAGAAGCTGCCATGAGACCCAAGACCTTCAGAACCAGCTTTGCTGGGGATTTTCTGGATGACAGAAGGAGAGATATGTGGCTTTGTAGTGAGGCTATCCTTTCCGGAGGAAGCCTTAGAACTAAACAACGCGTATCCAATTCTGCTCCTATGAATAAGATATGCTGTGATGGCTGCAGTAAAGATTTTCCGAAATTTACGGAAATTCCGAGTTGAACACAAAGCTGTAGTGTGTAATCCCTGGCCTGAATCAGTTGACGCTGGGTGGTGGCAGAAAGGAGCCAGTCGTCCAGATACGGAAACACCTGGAATCCCAGGCGTCTCAAGTGAGACGCTACCACTGCCATGCATTTGGTGAAAACCCTGGGGGCTGAGGTCAGACGAAAGGGCAGGGCTCGAAACTGAAAGTGACTGGCTCCCAGCCGGAAGCGCAAGTGATCCCTGGACGCCCTGGCCATTTTGATGTGGTAGTATGCGTCCTTTAGATCTATTGAGCACATCCAGTCGTCCTTCTGTAAAAATGGAAGGATCGATTGAAGCGTGACCATCCGGAACTTTTCTTTCTTGACGAATGTATTGAGTTTGCTCAGGTCCAGAATTGGCCTCCAGTCCCCTGTCTTTTTTGGAACTAAAAAGAACCTTGAGTAAGTTCCGAATCCTCTTTGGTCCGCTGGGACTGGTTGGATGACTCTTCTTTCTAGCAGCTTTGAAATTTCTATAGCTGCAGGGCCTCGCAGATGGGGCAGCACATCTGGGAGTCTTTTCTGCGGAATTGGGGGCGATAGGAAGGGTATTCTGCAGCCTCTGGTAACAACGCTTTTTACCCAATTGTCTGATGTAAGACTTTGCCAGGCCTGAGGGTATAAAGCTAAGTGACCCCCGACTGCCTCCAGAGCAGGACAGTCGGGCCTCCTCTCAGGAGTGCTGGAAAGGTTTCCCAGGGGGTGTATCCCTGTCACCTTGGTTTTGCAGACCTCCTCTGCCCCCTCCTCTGCCTCTAGAGGGGGCATCACCCTGTGTGCCTGGGAAAGAACCTTGGGGTTTTCGAAACCACATTTTTCCACCACGTTGCCCTTTGGGGTACGGTCTGGATGGGGTGGAAAAACGGACTCCGACAGCAGACAGAGTCTTTCCCTCTTGCTCACACCGGGTAAGGGTCTCCTTTACTTTGGGGCCAAAGAGAGTGGCACCATCAAATGGGGCGTTAGTAAAGGAAGACTTGAAGGCCTCCGCAAATGAACATAAGCGCATCCAGGATTGTCTACGAAGAGCAATCGCTGAAGCTGCTGCCCTACACCATCCTTCGGCTGCGTATGAGATCAGCCTCATGGACGAGTTCGCAATAGATGTAAGGGTATTGAGATGTGCTGTAACCTTCTCTGAGACAGCAGCATCTGTAGTACCCTGGAGGGTATCTCCCAACTCTTTGATTAGATCCCTCTGTAGCCGTGTGAAGTGGGTCAAATAGTTCAGGGATCGCATAGAAAAAGCCGCTGAACTAAAAATGCGCTTCCCATACCTGTCCATAGTCCTAGAATCTCTGTTAGGCGGATGGACAGATGAGGAAGATTCAGACATCTCCTTTTCGTGGCGCTGCCACCACCATAGCGTCCACTGGCACTCCCTTTGTCAGATAAGCCTTATCCTGAGGGGCAGTAATATATTTGTTAGGCTTTCTAGGGACTGGCTCCACCGTGTCAGGTGTCTCCCACGCCCTTCGAGC
Source organism: Protopterus annectens (assembly GCF_019279795.1). Taxonomy (NCBI): domain Eukaryota; kingdom Metazoa; phylum Chordata; order Ceratodontiformes; family Protopteridae; genus Protopterus; species Protopterus annectens. The sequence continues at coordinate 1,021,851,721 of NC_056743.1, forward strand.
AATCAGCTCCATCAACTCATCGAAGGGCGGAGTGACCCAGGAGGAGGAAGGGCGAGCACCGAATGCCTTCAGCAAGACTGACTCATCCTCAGAAGGGGGGAGGGATTGCCAATCACCTCTCTGCTTTAGGATCTCCAGGATGTCAGAAAAAGAGACATCCTCTGAGGGTGACTTTGGGGACCCTTCTGACTCATCCAAGTCAGTGTCCGATGTCAATGATTCTTGTGGAGAATCTAAGTGTCTCCTCTTACACAATCTTTTCTCGAACTTCCTCGGGGCATCCAAGAAGCCTCCGAGGAAGAGGGGCACCTCCAGGGGTGGCTGAGACACAGGTGCTCGACGCTTAGATGTAGCCGTGGGTGCAGAGGAGGATAACGGTCCTTTATGGGAAGGAGAAGCTGTTTCTGCTGATGTGGTTGTCTGAGTAGACAACACCTTCCTCATGAGGTCGAAGGCCCCCGGGTCCCGAGTCGAGGTATCTCCCAGTTCTGAGGAAATCGGAAGAATCCCCGAGACAGGCACCGAAGGCATCGACCCCGAGGACGGAGCCGAGTCGATCCGAGCCGAGGCCCCGAGAGGGAGCGTCGGAACCGAAACATCGGTCCGACTCTCAGTCCCGGATCCAAGGATGGATCTTCGGCTCCGAGACTCCGGTACCGGTTCCGACGGAGTCGAGGTGAAAGGAGCCGACCGAGAAAAAGACGGTTCTGGCACCGAGGGCTCCACAATCACCAGATCAGCCTCTCCCGGCTCCGAAGACTGGATAGGTCTCGGAGGAGGAACAGGTGGAGATAAGGGAAGGCCTTCAAGTCTCGACACCAACTGGGAGGAGACAGAGATGAGCTTGGATAAGGCCGTATTCTCCATTAATTTCTGCACCACGCGGTCTACATCGGTGTCGGAGAGGGGCCTGGAAGAGCGCGTCGAAGGAATCGAAGACGGAGCCGACCTCAACAGTGCCGGGGGAGGGAGCTCCATCACCGGTTCCAAGACTCGAGGCTCGGAAACTGACAACAGTTCAACACTCGGCCCCGAAGCCTGTGGAACCGGTGATCGAACTTTGACTGAAGAGCTCGGAGCCGATGACCTGGGCTCCGACGTCTTCGATTCCTTCGAGGATTTGGATGTCTGGTCTGATGCATCCAGAGCCTCTTGAAAAGCAGGCTTCAAAAGCCCCCTATCCATAAGTTTCCTGCGCCTATCTGTCATGACCCTTCCACTGAAAGAATGACAGATTGAGCAGTCTTCTTGCAGATGGTGAGGGCCAAGACAGTAGACGCAGGAACTATGATTATCAGTCACCGACATCTTCTGCCCACATTGGCAGCGTTTAAAGCCAGACTTAGCTTTCTCAGACATGTCACAAATTTAGGTACAGCTAACAGTGAAACAGTCAATAATATGTCAAGTCCAGTAATTTTGTCTAATCCAGAAAACTTTTTGTCAAATCCTGTAAAAAGTCAATCCAGTAGTCAATCCAAGTTAAAGGGTGGGGTAGGCCCGAGGAAAACTCTAATGAAGTATATAAAAAGACTTTATACGGAACCGAGAATTCCTCGAAACACTACTAACACACACACACAGTCACTTAGACAATTTTTTTAGAAAAAAATTTAGAAGAAATATAAGAAAATTATAAATCTTAGCTTAAGGTTGCTCGAGCTCATCAATCTGATGCGAACGTTGCAGCGGCAAACTAGATCTGAGGTAAAGGCAGAGGGGGATTGTGGGAGTTAGGTTGATCTCGAGCTTCTTCTCGATGCAGAGCTTGCCAAGCGGCCGACACGGAGCCGAGGATCGGCTCCGAACCCAGGTGTAAGAACAAATGGCGAGATTGAACACTCTCACATAGTACAGTTGTGTACACTTGATGTAGATGTGTTTGAGTGTATTCACTGTTGCAGTCATTACATATGGATTATCTGCTTGCAGGTAGCCCTCAGTCGTTCTGATTAACAAAGTCTTGGGTCCTGCATCAGTTGCTGTCCCTTCTTCCATGACGTCAGGTTGTCAGGGGTATAAAACATGTAGCCGACCCCATTACATCAGTTTTTCTTGCCCCAGATGTCAGGTGCCCCCCTAATGGGAAGCAATTAAATATAAAAGTACAGAGATATAACTCCAACAAAAAAGCAAATACACCAAAAGGCTTTTAAGCATAGTAAAGGAAAGTAGAGGTATAGCCAAAAGAAGTTAGGGGGCTGGAGGGAGGGTAACCAGGACTGCAGCAGTGAATACACTCGAACATCTACATTTATGGTAAGATTACACAACTGTACTATGTTCTTCATGTTTCACTGTTGCAGTCATGACATTTGGGTAGATTTCCAAAGCTATGGTTGGGAGGAGGAATTTAGATAGCATTAGGGCCAACTATAAGGCCCTGCAAGACTGCAGTGGCAAAGTCAGCTCTGGATTTAGAGAAAATTGGCAAATGATAATGCTTGGTGAAATTATGTACAGAACTCCAGGTAGCAGCTATAGGATGTCCCTGGTAGGGACGCCTCTGAGAAAGGCTGTAGAGGTAGATGCAGTCCTGGTGGAGTAAGGTCTGATCCCCTGGGGGATAGGTTTTCCATGGTGCTTATAGCAGAAATGAATGCAATGGCTTATCCATTTAGAAATGGTTTGCTTTGAAATAGCCTTCCCCTCTGCCCCTGCAGCAAATGCCACCAGCAGTTGTTCAGATTTCCTTTGAGCTTTAGTCCTGTCCAAGTAGAATCTAAGTTGTCTGTGCACATCTAAGGAATGAAGTATCCGTTCCCCTTTCTGTGGATTGGGAAAGAAGGTTGGCAAATGAATGGACTGATTAAGAGCCACACTGGATACCACCTTGGGCATGAAGGATGGATTGGTTCTGAGGGACACCCTGTCAGCATGAAAGATGAAAGGCTCCACTGCCAAAAGGGCCTCTAACTCGGACACCCTTCTAGCTGAAGTGATTGCTAAAAGGAAAGCTGTTTTCCAATAAAGAAATTTTAAGTCTGCAGTAGCAGCTGGCTCGAAAGGAGGTAGAGTGAGTTTCTCCAAGACAAAGTTAAGGTCCCAGGCTGGGGTTGGAGCTCTCCTGGATGGTCTCAGATTTTTGGCCCCTCTGAGGAACTGTTTGAGCAGTGGAAGAGAGAAGAGGATGAGCTGAAATGGCTGAGGCGTGGATTTTAATGGAGGAAAAAAACATGCCCTTGTGAAGCATCTCAGTTAAGTATTGTAAAATCTGTGGTAAACTGGGCACTGCTGTGCTCATCCCTTGAGATTGGTTCCAGGCACAGAATCTTTTCCATTTTCCAGCATAAGATTTTCTAGCACTAGGCCTCCTTGCCTATAAAATGATATCCATCACAGGTTTGCTGAGGGATGGTAAAGGAGAGATTACGTAATTAGCCAGGCTGCAAGGTTCAGTGTTAGAAGCTGAGGGTGCAGAATCTGGTTCTCCTGCTGAGACAGCAGGGAAGGAGTCTGAGGCAGGAGCCATGGAGATAACGGTGACACACTGCGCAGGAGGGGGTACCAGTGTTGGCGCAGCCAGTCTGGAGCAATCAAAATCATCCTTGGTTTGTCCTGTTTGATTTTTAGTACTACTTTGGAGAGCAGAGGCAGAGGGGGGAAGGCATAGACTGATAGGTTTTTCCAGTTGAAGGACACAGCATCCACTTTCCAGGCTTGTTTGTGGGGAGTCTTTCTATAAAATTTGTCCAATTGGTAGTTCTGGGGAGAGGCAAACAGGTCTATATCTGGGCTCCCCCATTTGCTTATCAACATGTTGAAAATCCTTGGTTCCAGTTTCCACTCGTGTGGGTCCATGAAGTTTCTGCTTAGTCCGTCTGCCAGTGTATTTAATTTTCCTGGCAGGAATTGAGCTTTTAGGTGCACTTGGTAGCTCAAGGCTGTGTTCCACAATGCCATGGCTAGTCTGCAGAGGGGGTAAGAATGTGTACCCCCCCCTGCTTGTTTATGTACCACATAACAGTGGTGTTGTCTGTCTTTACCATTAGTTGTCCTGGAAGAATGTGGTCCTTGAAGGCTGTCAGAGCATTCTGTACAGCTAACATTTCTTTTTGATTGATATGCAGGTGCATTTGACTTGGGTTCCATTTGCCCTGAATGCACTTCCCTGCCAGGTGAGCCCCGCATGCGTAGTCTGAGGCATCTGTTGTTAGGGTTGGTGTGAAAGGTAGTCCCCTGTTTTGGTGGCAGGCCTCTGCCCACCAAAGGAACTCTAGGTGTAGGTAAGGTATGATAGGACTCTGTTTCCAGGTCTTGAGAATGTTGACACCATAGGCTTTTTAGATACCACTGTAGTTTCCTCATATGCAGTCTTGCATATGGAATTGGAAGAATGCAGAAGGCCATGAACCCCAAGGTTTGCAGTATTTGTCTTGCAGATAGCAGGGTTTTTGTGGCCACTTGTTTGAAGTAGGTTGTCAAATGAATTTGTTTCTCTGGTGTGAGGTAAGCAATCTGGGAAGTTGTATTCAAGCTTGCTCCCAGGAATATAATTTGTTGACAGGGTACCAGGTGTGATTTCTTTTTGTTTATGGTGTACAAGTTAGAACCCTTTGTACAAAGGCCAGATGATTCAAAAGTATGTCCTGGCTTTCTGCCTGAATTAAACAATCATCCAGGTATGTGTATATTTGAATATTTCTTTGCCTGCAAAATGCAATAACTGGAGCTAGGCACTTTGTGAATACCCTGGGCGCAGTAGATAAGCCAAAGGGCAGTGCAGAGAACTGACAGTGCGTGGAGCCTGCATTGAAGCAAAGGTATCTTCTGCAAGATTCCCTGATTGGGATGTGCAGGTATGCTTCTTTTAAATCTAGTGCTGCCAACCAGGCATCTTTGCCTAGCATAGGAAGTAATTGATGAAGAGTCAGCATCTTGGAATTTTGGAATCTCCAATAGACAGGTCCAGGATTGGACGCCATGAATTGTCTTTTTGGGGTACCAGGAAAATTCGCGAGTAGAAACCTTGTCCCTTTTCCTCTTCTGGTACCAGTTGAATAGCCCCCATGCTTAAGAGAGAAAGTACTTGTTTTTGGGCCTCTGCCCACTGATTTGGGGTAGGTCCGGCCACCCGCTTGGTGTTGGCAACGTGTGGAAGTGAAATCTGTATCCCTGGGACACTATATTTAAAACCCATTTGTCCTGGGTAATGAGTTCCCAAATCGTTGCATGAAGAGCAATCTTTCCCCTTAAAGGGGCAGTCAGTTGATAAGTGCTTGGAAATTTTAAAAGGAAGTCATTGAGACAGTTTACCATAGGTGGGAGTCTTATTCCCAGATCTGGAAGTGGAGGCCCCCCACTGCTTAGTTCTGTGTGTCCCCTGGACTGAAACCTGGGGGTTTTGCTGTGTCTGGATTTGGCTTGAAAAGACCTGGAAGGGGCTGGAAAGGACCAATTCTTAGAGGGCCATTGCCTACTAACTCTAGGAGGCTGAACTTGTAAATAATCTTTAACAGTTTGCATAGATTTTAGCTTTATCTTCCATCTTTTTAAGAACTTCCTCAGCCTTATTGCCAAACAGGCAGTCCTGATTTAAAGGAGCATCCAACAATTTAGCTTTAACATGATCAAGCAAAGATTGTTCCTTAAGCCAAGCATGCCTTTTGAGCACAGACCCAGTAACAGCAGCCCTGCAAGAGGCCTCTAATGAATCAAAACCACATTGCAAAGTATGTTTTCCAACTTGTTCAGCAGAATGCATTAAATACTGTAATTCTTTACTTTTCACACAGTCAGGAATCAACATAATTTTCTGTTTAAGAAGTCCAATAACAGGTTGCTGATACTTTAACATATGAAACTGGCAGTTTAGAGCCCTAATGGTCAAGGCTGTAGAAGTGTAATCCTGCTTACCCCATCTATCCGACATCCTGGAGTCTCTATCAGAAGGGGTAGGATTTTTAGCAGTAGAAGCCTTAATGCCCTTGGGCCCCTGTGAAATAGTCTCTGGATCTGTAATAGGATTTTTAAAAAGGAACTTGCGGGACTCCGAGACCCTGTAGTATCTGTCAGGTACTCTGGGAGCAGGAGGTAGGGAATCAAGGGCCAAACTAGATTCCGAAAAAGCATCATCAACAATGTCTAGTACAGGAGGAATAGCTAAAGGCCTATGCTGAGGTAGGAGAAGGAAATCCCTAAGCCTCTTTTCTGAATCAGAAAAATCCTGGCTTTCCCAGTGGAAATGCTCCCTTAGGGTATGCAAGGTTTCCCCAAAAGAAAAATCCTCAGCAGGGGAAGCAAATGGAATGGAGTCCTCTGCACCTCTGTATCAGAATCTTTATAATTAGATAAGGGCAAATCCAGAGTATCAGAAGAATCAGAAAAAACAGAATCCTGATCAGAAGATTCATACTCAACTTCAGTCCTAGGCCTCTTAGAAGGGGGGTGGTGGCTACCCTTGATTAGAGTTATTAGATCTTCAGACATTCTTATCATTTGTTTTCTAGGCATAGAGGCCTGAGCATGTGGGCATAAGTTTTTTAGGCATGGATCGAGATTTAGGCCTAAGTAAAGAAGGAGGCGTCGGTTTAATATGCAAGTACATAGGCCTGAATACACCCTCAGAAGCCGGTGCCTGCACAGCGGCTCCAGACCCATCCAAGATAGAGACATCCGCGGGTTCCATAGTTGAAGCATCTCGCGGCATACCGGACTCCGAATGGGTCTCAGTACAGGCCTGCGAATCAGAAGTAGCGGGTATCAGGGGCTGCGAAAGCACCTCAATGAGTACCGGCGAACTGGCAACTGGCTTAGGAGAAGCATCGTGGGCAGTTTTGGACCTCGGCGGCCTGTCTCTGTCTTTATCTTTGTGTTTTTTCAGAATCCTGGTAGTCGGGTGGCTAACACGATGACATTTCTGGATAATTAAACCGAAAACTGAAATATTTAGAGGTGAAAATATACAGACGACGGATAGTGCGCTGATTAAATAAAGCACAAAACCGACACGTACGTCATGGGTAAGGAGCAAGAAAAAGTTTCCCCAACGGAGTACTTAGCTTTAGTTGAAGACTTTGGTTCTGAAACTTGAAAACGAAAATTTCAGGAGTCGGCCGACCGGCACTTGCAAACTGCTTCGGGCACCGCATGGCAAGAAAGACTGATGTAATGGCGTCGGCTGCATGTTTTATACCCCTGACTACCTGACATCATTGGAAGAAGGGACAGCAACCGACACAGGACCCAAGACTTTGTTAATCAGGCCGACTGAGGGCTATCTGCAAGCAGATAACCCAAATGTAATGACTGCAACAGTGAAACACGAAGAACATCAGCTCTTTGAATGACTGTATAACCTTCCTTTATTCTTCCAGCTTTTTAAACATCTGCTTATCTGGTGGTACAAACAGCAGATCTTTGTTTAACAGGGCATTAAGGAGCTGAGTGTTAATACTCTGTGGCAGAGGCTTCTCCTCTGCCAAGTATACCTCAGTGTAACCAACCCTGCAACTGTCTCCAGGCTTGATGCAGCTACTGTATTACAGCTACATTAGATAATTTAACAGAGTGCTTACCAACCTGGAAGACAGGCTACAAAGATCAGGCAGGTTATTTCTCGGGTTTTGTCTTGCATCTTCTCTGCCTTGTTCTTGGACTGGGACAGATGAGTTCACTGGAACTTGAGTATACAATTTCTGGTGGTTCGTGGTCCTGAAGACCAGGGGGGGCAGAGACGAGCCTTTTTCCAGGAAGTCAAGCATTCTACTTTCCCTGTCACTGGAGATGGGATTCCTGGTTGGAGCTCCAGAAGATCCTTTGCCATCCATGGATATCATAGCTGGTTCAGGAATTGGGAACTTGTACAGAAACGGACAGCCTTCTTGACAGCAGGAGACTGAGAATCTGGCTCCAAAGATGCACTGCTGAATTCAATCTCTAAGGTTTCAATAACTGGAAAAACAGCTAAGGATTTAGGCTCTGGTAATCCCAGCAGTTCTCTGCATCTTTTTTAGGCATCCAAGTATTCTTTACTTTTGCAAATGAAGTCAGTCCATTCTGTTGAGGATGTCATTATATGAGGAAATCTTTGGTGGAGGCAAAGAATTAGGCGTCCTCACTGTCTGATACATAAAATAGAGGGTATGCCATCTAGTCTGCATAAGCCAGGTCATCTGCCTCAGAGTATGAATCAGATTATACAAGAAGGTGGTGTTTCCTCCTACTTTTTTTGGCTGGAGGCAGACATAAGACTGATGTAGTACTTCATGTTCTTCCTTAAGAACCTCCAGCCTCTTGCAGATCAGGCTGTGATAAGATGTCAGATGTGAGGCTTGGGCACCTTAGGCCAACTTCTAGGGGTGGTGGGCTTCCTCTGAAATCTCTAGTCATGGGCAGGCAGTAATGACTTCAATATGGGACCCATAAACATCCTCACATACAAGAACCAAGAATATATCACCTTCACCCTTTATCAGGTTACGGGTATATGAACTACAAACACAAGGAGAGGCATCATAACAGATCAGCTTAAAGGTTCTGGTTCAAGAGAACATAATTTTTTCCAACAACATGGCAGAATACAGCGGGGCATCACCAAATGCCATAGTACAAATAATATTCTGGGAACGGGGCTTGAAAACACCTCATGGACCCAATGCCCTCATGCCAGGGGGGACCTTTGGTTTTGATAGGTATGCAGTCACCCCACACCAGTGCCCCTTCTCTAACAGGCACTTCTCTAAGATTTTTAGGTAGGGTGTCCATGAATGATCTGGCAGTTTCCATGGTGGCCCTATGCAAGACATACACAGCCTTTTCTAATTCAAGTGGTCTTGGGAGATTTTTGTTTTTCATTTGATGTTATTTGACTAAACCTCACAGAATGGGGTCAAGAGGCAACAGGCAATCTTACGTTAAGTACAAAGGTCTTGGTGGAAAATTTGCTTGCTGCATGTTGCTAGCTGTCATAAGTATTCTGATGACCAGGTGGGAGGGCATCTGCCTAGCTAAAAGGAGGAAAGTTGAAAAGTTCTAGAAGTTGGGTTAGACACTCTGCCTTCTGTGGCTGAAGTTACAAGAGAAGAGTCAGCGACGTAACAGGGAACAGTATGAGCATCACTCAATACCACTGTGCAACATACAAATACAACTAGCAATGACCGTCCTTCTCAGCATTATCTAACGATTTATCAGATGCCATACAGGTTACTTGATTTTGCCAGTATTAATATAAATACATTTTTGTATAACTAATAAATAACTAGCAATATCTCCAGTGTACTGTATTCTACAAAGACAATGGCATTATATTTTTCTATTATCCATTATGATGTCACATTCTGTTCCTTTGTAATATAACGCTCCTTTTTTTCTGATAACAGAAAGATGCAAACATTAAAGGAGAACCGCACCCACAGACTCAAAACATGTTTATTTCATTATGGTTTGGCGTTTCCTACATTTTAACACCACTCTCGGACTACTTACAGGTTTTTAAATATTTTTATATGTAATTTCTGAGTCTGACCACATGGGGTCTGGAATCTTGAAGTAATTCTGATTGTTTATTCTGCATCTAGGTATCCCACAATGCAGTACTTGTCTGTAAAAAAATGACATCACACAGGCCTCTCTTCCTAAAGCTCGGTCACTGCATTGATTTTACATGTATACATTGCTGATTTCAGTCATTTTTAAGTATAAGCCACGGTGGTGCAGTGGTAGCATTGTTGCCTCACAGCAAGAGGTTCTCCTGTTCGATTCTCGGCTGAAGTGCCTTCTGTGTGGAGTCTGCATGTCCTCCCCACGGTTGAGTGGCATTCAAAAGACAAGCGTGAATGGGCGTGCCTTCGTTGAAGATTGGGCATCGGGCTGGCAATTCGGCACCATAAAAATCTGCTGCCAATCATTAGCAGACTGGAGTTCCGCTGTGGTGACCCCTAACCGGGAAAAAGCCAAAAAGATAAACACTGCTGATTTCAGTTTTAAGTAACATTTCATGCCGTTCAATGACTACTTAAAACACAAACAGTGCAAATGCCGCAGAACTTTTAGTTATGTACTTACCATAACTTTAGATGTTTGGGATCCATCTCGCCTACATTCTGTACTGATGGGCTCGGAGCCGATCCTCGGCTCCGACTCGGCACGCTATGCTATAGAGCGAAGCCTCTTATTGGCTGAGCTATTCTCTATCCCAGGATGCACCACCACTAATCCCCCAGATCTTGTTTGTCCGCATTCATGCACACACACACATAACTGTTTATATAACATTGCCAGATGTTTCAAGATGAAACAATAGAATTCGGACCGTCCGATCTCTTCTGATCTCCAAGGCAGGGGGAAGGAGGGTGGGTTATTAGGAATGTAGGCGAGATGGATCCCAAACATCTAAAGTTATGGTAAGTACATAACTAAAAGATGTTGTGATCCTATCTCACCTACATTCTGTACTGATGGGACAGCGTCCCTAGCACCTAATTCCTGGGTGGCTCACTGGAAAACACTCCTGAGCACTGTAGAACCAAATGAAGCTCGCCCCCGAGATGCCACATCCAATTTGTAGTGGGAAATGAAAGTGTGCGGGGAAGACCACGTAGCCGCAGCACAAATGTCACTAATGGCAAGCTTAGAATGGAATGCTATTGAAGTAGCCATAGCTCTTGTAGAGTGAGCTTTGATAGAGGTTGTAAGCTTTGTATTAGAAGAGGAATAAGCCTGACTAATACAGTCCCTGATCCATTTGGCAATAGTGACCTTTGTGACGGCTTTGCCCAATTTATTATCCGAAAAGGATACAAACAATTCATCTGTTTTCCGTGTTTGTTGGGTCCTGTCTAAATAAAAACGCAATTGTCTATGAACATCCAATGTGTGGAAGATGTATTCCGCTTTGTTTGAGTACTTTGGAAAGAAAACTGGAAGTTCTAATGACTGTTGCAGGCAAAAACTGGAACAAACTTTAGGGACAAAAGATGGATCAGGCCTGAGGGATACTCTATCTTTGTGAAAAACCAGGTACGGTGGTTTTACAGATAGAGCTTGAAGCTCTGAAACTCTTCTGGCAGAAGTAATCGCGACCAGAAAGGCAGTTTTCCAAGAAAGAAATTTCAAATCACATGTTGCTGCCGGTTCGAAGGGGGAGGAGGTTAAGGCACGTAACACCACATCGAGATCCCACGGAGGAGCAGGATGAGAAATCTGAGGTCGTAAAAGCACAGCACCTTTCATGAAGGTTTTACACAATCTGTTGCTCATTAAAGGTGGGTTTATAGATTCATGGAAATTGGAAATAGCTGCCAATTGGACCTTGATGGTAGAGACTGAAGAACCTTGATTAAATAGGGAAGTCAGAAATTTCAGGACTTCCGATACCGGAACAGTGATGGAATCCAGACCCCGGAGTTGAGCCCAAATGGCAAATCTCTTCCATTTGCTAGTATACAATTTCTTAGTGGCAGACTTGTGGGCCGAGGATAAGATATGAATGACTTCCGGGTCTAGGGTATGATTCCTGACTATAGTCGGAAGAGGAGGAGCCAAGCTGTTAACTTCAAAGTGTGACGGGACTGATGGAGTTGTCCCGACTGATGAAATAATAGGTCTGGGATCTGATCCAGGAACCATGGACCGTCCAGAGCATATTTCCGAAGATAGGGGAACCATACCGGACGAGGCCAGTAAGGGACAACTAAAATCATTTTGCTCCCCAAGTGAGACGCCTTTTGGATCACTCTGGGAAGGAAGGGAACTGGAGGGAAGGCGTATAGCAAGCCGGTGGGCCAAGGATGGGCTAATGCGTCCATAGGACTCTCCCCCGGAGCTGGAGTGAGAGAGAAGAACTTTCTGCACTTCGCGTTCAGCGGGGTTGCGAAAAGGTCGCAACAAGGAGTTCCCCATCTGCTGAAGATCTGAGTTGTCACTGCATCGTTCAGAGACCACTCGTGAGGACAGAGGATAGTTCTGCTTAGTCTGTCGGCTATCACGTTGGATTTGCCAGGGATATGAGTTGCTACCAGAAAACGTCTGGTCGCCACTGCCCATTCCCAAACTCTCATGGCCTCTCTGCAAAGAGGGTAGGATCTGGTCCCTCCCTGCTTGTTCAGATACCAGACTACTGACATGTTGTCGGAGTGAATGGCAATTACGCCCTGAGGGAGGTAATCGTGGAGGGCTTGTAGAGACAGAAGCACCGCCCTCATTTCTAAAATGTTGATATGAAGGAGACTCTCTTCTGAATGCCATTTGCCTTGGACTGACCTGCCCAGGGAATGCCCCCCCCCCACCCCATCTGGGAGGCGTCCATTGTCAATGTGGCCGTAGAAGGAGGTGGAACAAAGGGTCGTCCCTGATCCAGATTGGAGGGCACCAGCCACCAGCGAAGGTCCCGTTTGCAGGTTTCCGTGATCCGTATCAGGTGACTGAGAGGGAGATCCTGAAAGGACCACTGTGTCGAAAAGAGCCACTGGAGAATTCTCATATGCAATCTTGCTAAAGGGACTAGAAGAACAGTGGCCGACATAGAGCCCAATAGCTGCAGGACCATCCTGGCTGGAGCTTTGGATCTGAGAATCAAGGCTCGGACTTGAGCCTGTATAGTTTGTATCCTTTCTGTAGGAAGATAGACCCGCATTCGGTTTGAGTCTATCTCTACTCCGATGAACCTTATGCGCTGAGATGGCAGCAACACAGACTTTGGCCAATTGAAGGTGATTCCAAGGGAAGTGCCTAGTGATATTGTGGCTTGTAGGTTCTACAATAGTAGACGCCTGGAGGTGGCAGTTAGGAGCCAGTCGTCCAGATACGGAAACACCTGGAATCCTAGACTCCTCAGGTGAGCAGTCACGACCGCCAAACATTTGGTGAACACCCTGGGGGCTGTGGTGAGACCAAAGGGCAGTGCGCAGAACTGAAAATGAATGTCTCCCAGGCTGAAGCGCAAATGTCTCCTGGATGCCTGATCTACCAGGATGTGGTAATAGGCGTCCTTGAGATCTATGGAGCACATCCAAACACCTTTCTCCAGCAGTGGGAGAATGGATTGTAAGGTGACCATTCAGAACTTGGACTTTTTGACTGATCGATTTAGGATGCTGAGATCCAAAATGGGCCTCAAGTCCCCGGTCTTTTTTGGCACCAAAAAGAATTTTGAGTAAGTCCCTAATCCGATCTGGTCTGCGGGGACCGGTTGGATGACTCCTTTTTGAAGCAGCTTTGAGACTTCTAAGGCTGCGATTTCCCGTTGACTGGGTGGTGGGTCCGGGATTTTCTTGGACGGCGGAGGGGAGTGAGAAAAGGGGATGGCGTAACCTCCGGCGATGATTCGAAGCACCCATCGGTCCTGAGTGATACCCTCCCAGGCTTTTAGGTGCCTCGAAAAACGACCCCCGACTGGCTCCGGAGCTGCGCAGTCGGGCAATCCTTCAGGGATTGTGGAAAGCTGAAGAGCCACGAAAGGACTCGCGGTCTCCAGTGTTGCGGGGGCCTCTGCCACCTATGGGACGGCGTCTTCCAGAAAAATTTCCCCCTCCTCTGCCTCTAGAAGGGGGATCGTCTTGCTGCGAGGGATAAGACTTCTGGGATTTACGGAACCACATTTTCCCTCCTCTTTTAGCCTTGGGATAAGGCCGAAAGGGAGTGGAAAATCGTGCCCCTACGGCAGTCAAAGTCTTACCTTCTTGCTCGCAGCGGGTCAATGTGTCCTTTACCTTGGGTCCAAACAAAGAGGACCCATCGAAGGGAGCGTCGGCAAAGGAAGACTTAAAGGCTTCCGCAAAATGACACAGGCGGAGCCAGGCTTGTCTCCATAGAGCAACACCCATACCCGCCGCTCTACTCGCCCCCTCGGCTGCATATGAAATGAGCCTCATGGACGAGTTTGATATCGATGACAGCGTAGCCAACTGAGAGCCAACCGTCTGGGCCAGCTGCTCAGGTAGGTTACCCAAGAGGGTATCTGAAAGCTCCTTGATCAGATCCCTCTGAAATCTAGTGAAGTGTGTTAAATAGTTCAGGAAGGTAAAGGCCGCTGAACTGAGGGTGCGCTTCCCGTACCGATCCATGCTCCTAGACTCCTTATTAGGAGGATGGACGGACGTCGAAGCCTCTGCTACATCTTGTTGGGTAGCAGATGCCACCACCAAGGCATCTACAGCCACACCTTTGGTCAAAAACTCCTTCTCTGGGGGTGCTGATCAGAACTTATTTGGGCGAGCAGGCACCGGTTCCACAGAGTCTGGATGTTCCCACGCCCTTCGACAGATCAAATCTAGGAGCTCGTCGAAGGGCGGAGACACCAGGAGGCGGAGGGCTGAGCCCCGAAGGCCTCGAGGAACACCGACTCATCAGCGGAAAGGGGTTTGGAATGCCAGCCGCCTCGTTGTTTGAGGGCTTCCAAGATGTCTGCAAAGGAGACATCATCTGAGGACGACTTAGGGGACCCCTCTGCATCATCAAGATCGGTGTCCGACGTGAGAGACTCATCGGGGGAGTCGACGTGCTTCCTCTTGCACAGTCTTTTCCTTGGGGGTTCCTCTGAAGAAGCTTCGGAGGGACCTCCAGGAGGGGGGAACCCCCACTGGGGGTGACCTCAGGCCCCGGGGCTCCGCTGTCTAGGGACAGGGGGACTACCAAAGACCCAGTCTCCGTGTGTAGGGAAGGTGCTGGTGAGACCGTGGAGGTAGCCAAAGAAGATTTGGCCAAAGCACTCCTCATGGCCCTGAAGGCCGGACTGCCAGAGTCCTGGGAAGGTCCAACCCCCGTGGACACAATAGTAGACTGTATCCCCGCAGCCGACGCACCGAGAGGAAGGCTCGGAACCGAAAACATCGGTCCCGAAGCGTCCCCCCCCCAGGGCCGACGGAGGAGGTCCGTGTACCGAACTCCGACTCGAGAGCCGGGGTTGGAGTAAGGGTCGGGACCGACCCGAAAACCTCCATCGGCTCCACCAGTACCAGCACCAACGGTGCCGAGGCTGTTGGAGGAGGAACCAGAACTACAGGGTGGGCCATCGGCTCCGAAGCCGAATGGGCTGGAGCCGAAACAAATTTCTGGAATACAGGAGACTGAAACAGTCTTAGGAGCACCCTGTCGATGTCCGAATCCGACATCTTGGAAGATCGGGAGGAGACCGACTGGGTCCGAACCGACTTCTCCATCGGCTCCAAAGGACTGGGGGACCGGCTCCGAATAGACTCGACCAGTATCGGTGCAGAGGGAGATGCCAAAAAATTTCCCTCGGTGCCGAGGAGGGCTTTGGCGCCGAAGGGGAAGAGTCTGAGCCGGCAACCCTCATCAGCTCCAAAATCAGTGGAGCCGATGAAGGTGACCCGCCTCTCGAAGCCCCAGCCATCGGCTCCGAAACCAGCGGAGTCGAGACTGGAGGCATCGAGGCAGACCGTTCCGCCCTCGGCTCCGAAGTCCGTGGAGCCGATGGAGAAGCCTGCCTAGATTTCTTACTGGTCGGTTCCAACGGACTGGTCGGAGCAGACGATTTCTTTTTCTTGGCTGGAGAGGAAGAGGAAGATAAGGCCTCCTCGAAGGAGGGTTTAATCAGCCCTTTCAAGATCAATTTATTCTTCCTCTCTTGGAGGACCCTAGAGGAAAAAGCGTGACACGCTGCAAGACTCCTGTAGGTGTTTGGCGCCTAAACAGTACACGCATAAGGAGTGATCATCGGTGATGGACATTTTATAGTTGCATCTCGTGCACTTCTTAAATCCTGAGGGTCTATGCTCTTTGGGCATAATGCCTGTAAACCACTCACTATATCAGTAGAAAAAAACACTATGTATGTCACTGAGTAAAGATTTTAACAACAATAAAACCCTTTTTTTTTTTTTTTTTTTTTTTAAACGAAAGGCCAAAATTAACAAATACTAGTACAACCACAAAGAACACCAAAAAGGAGGGCCAAGAACCCTCTAACTTAATCAGGTACTTGACCTCTCTAAAAATAAGAAGACTCACTAAAGAATAGGGGAAGGCCCCTCTAATTTAAACGGAAACCTTTTCCTGTTCAATCACACAAATTCACCACAAAAATTATCCAAAAACACACTGATATACAACGATAGCTGTTAAAACAGCTTTTGGGTAAAGAATAAAGAATTTCCTGACAGGAAAACTTTAAGAAAAACAGCACTTAGCTCAGCCAAGTTCGAGACCACGTCCTAGCTTGTAAGCGGCAAACGAGATCTGGGGGATTAGTGGTGGTGCATCCTGGGATAGAGAATAGCTCAGCCAATAAGAGGCTTCGCTCTATAGCATAGCGTGCCGAGTCGGAGCCGAGGATCGGCTCCGAGCCCATCAGTACAGAATGTAGGCGAGATAGGATCACATAACATCAGACTTTTAAAGTGCTTTTACTGCTACTTCTTTTTAGAATGGCTAAATTGCAGTCTTTTGTGAAGCCTGAATTGTACTACTTTGACTCATTTCCCACCCCCCACCCCTCACATCTAATTTCCCTAGCTGTCAAAGTGCTAATGGTAATTTGAGCTGTTACTTGCTGTGATTAACAACTTACAGCAGGAGACCTGACTCATGTAGCATTTCCTTGTTCTGCCTATACTTTCTGTATGCATAGGGGAAGAACCAGGGAGCTGTGACACCAAAGCATGGCTGGGTTTTTATTACGGTCATGGTGTCATCAGCTTGGTGAGAGAATTGGCCAGAAAACTATCTGTATTCATTGGCCTTGATGATATCAATGAACTGGAGACTGCAGCAAGCTTTTCCAGGCTAGGATAAAAATGTTTTGAAACTGAAACTACCACAGTACAATAAGGTACTGTTCTAGTGGAGAGAAACAGTAAATTTAAAATATTTTAAATGCTGTATTGTTGCTTATTCACAGCAGGGACAGTAAACAGGGAGAAAAAGGACACGGGCGTTGCGCAATTAACAGAACCCCGCTGTCCTTTAAGTCAAATATGTTCAAGGTAAGTGTACGGAATCCCCCAATTGTGACTTTCATGGACAGGATATTAAGGCAGGTCAAGGAACAGAGAATATCTGGTTTGAGGATATGAGAATTACAGATGATGATGTCATCATCTGAAGTGACTGCAATCTCGTGTGTGTACTGGAGCAATTTACTGTTGATAGTGATGTGGCTGAGAAGAAAAATAGCTCTTCCAAATCACAGGTCAAGGCAAAACAGTGAAGTGCTCTCTGCAGGAAAGAGGACAGAAGACACTTACACACACAGAACTTTAAGTACACTAGGGTCTTGTTTAAGTTTAAGGATAAAGGGACTGGCAGACTAACCAGCAGATTGGAGCAGTGACTGAAGTATTGAAGTGGGGAAGTTAAGACCAGAGTCATAGGATGAAGCTCTCAGCTTAGTGGTCAATCTATATCACCATTCTCACTTAGTCATGAGGATGAGAATGACGATACAAGAAGAAGAAATTTGTTTTTTCTACAGAATAACAGGGCTCACTCTTGTGAGGGAGACGTCAGCTCGGCAAGGTAGATCAGTTTGGTGTAGGATACACAAAAAAACTTATAGAGTAGGTTTAGGGAATGAGTTTCATGATACATAAAATAACTTACAATGTAGGTTTAGGGAATCTGTTTTGTAATACATAAAATAACTTGCAATGCAGTGAATGAATTTTGAGATGCATAAAATAACTTGCAATGCAGGGAATGAGTTTCGTGATAAATAAAATAACTTAAAATGCACTGAATGTGCCAAAAACAAAAGAAAGAATATAAGGTGAAGGACTAAATGAGAAGGCAAGAAATGTGGAAAATGCATAAATATAATTGCAAGTATAGAAAACTTCTGGAAGAACCTCATGCTGATCAGGAACAAACGCAGGAATGGTGAAGGAGAGGCAAATTCAAACCAAGAGATGAAAGGTTAATATTGGCGGCCCAAGACAGTGGGCAATGTACACGTTGGTTTACAAAGTCCACTGAACATGTGGGAGAAACAGACAATATGTAGGGTCTGTAAAACCAAACTGGAAACAGTCGCATACCTCGTTGCTTGTTGTGACATACTAATGGCCGAAGGTCTGTATACTGAAAGGCATAATACTGTAGCAAGATTGTTGCACTGGGGATTGTGCAAACATTATGGAATTGAAGTAGATGAAAAACACTGGAAACATGAACCACAAAGCATTACAGAAAACAAAGTTTATATCACTTGGGATCATCCATTACTAACAGTTCAAAAAACAGATGTTAGAAAACCAGATATATACTGGACCATGAAAAGAAGACAAAAGTAGCATTGATCATTGAAATCGCCACACCCAGTGACTACAGTGTCTTAAGTACACAGAGACGCAAAGTCATAAAACATCAGGATCTACAGGAAGAAACAAGAGCAATGTGTTAGAAAGATACCCAGACTGTTCCAATAGTAGTAGGAGCAACTGGTCTTATAAAAAAGAATCTACAATCATATTTAGATATGTTACCAATACATGTAACCTTATACGAATTGCAGGAGGAGTCATTACTGGGCACACTGTGGGTGCTGCGAAGAGCACTTTTGGCTGACATCAAAGATTGAAAGAACACTAATTTCATGATCTTTAATCATACTTGACTTAAGAATGGGGTCCATTCCAGTCATGGTATTAGAAAGCCAAAAGACTTGGAGAAATTAAAAACAGGGAATGAGTTTACTGATGCATAAAATAACTTAATAATGTAGGTTTAGGGAATGAGTTTCATGATACATAAAATAACCTGCAATGTAGGTTTAGGGAATGGATGAGTTTTGTGATACATAAAATAACTTGCAATGCAATGAGCAAGTTTAGTGATGCATAAAATAATTTGCAATGTAGCTTTAGGGAATGAGTTTCATGACACATGAAATAACATGCAACTTAGGTTTAATGACTGAGCATCATGATGAGTAGCAGACTCCACATATCTCTCAACTGTCCAGATTTTTGCCTCATATTTTTTGGTATGTTCCTCACAAAATTTGAGGTTTTCTGGAAAATTATGGAGGCCTGAAGTCACTAAATAATGACAAGACATTTGAGTTTCAGACTTCATATTCTTCAGAAAATGAATACTGACACAAAACCTATCACTCAAGCAATTTTCTAAGTTTACAAGAGCAATATTTAAAATGTGTCCCTATTTTTGGACCATTTTCTCTCTTCCCTCCACCCTTTACTTTTGGCTTTGTCCAGATTTCTTGTGTAAACAGGTTGAGAGGTATATTCCATGGAATGGGTAGATTTAACCAGCCTACAGGTTCACACCCTAAATGCAAGGTTAATTCCTTTAAGAACTGGCTACAAAAACAGAAGTTGCTTATAAACTTGAAGAAGGTGTGTGTGCTCATCCATTTTGAAGGTGATTATTTGCATGAAGCCAACATTAGTTTTAGTGCTATTTCAAAGTTCTACACTTTTTTTTACTCTGTTCTTGAAAATTTCACTTGCAAGACATAATACTAGACAGGCTTCTGCTCTCATGAATTTAGTCATTATTAAACACAGCATAATCTTTACAAAAGTTTATATTAGACACTCTTCCTCAACAAAACAGTCCAGGTAATAATCCCTAGTGTCTACCTGCTTACCACAAGCACACATTTACATATTTTAACAGAGAAGCAATAATTGTCTTCAACAGTACCAAAAGGCCCACATTTCAGTGAACAACAAATAATCCAATGTCGAAATATCAACGCAACCAATATAAAAATCTAACTGCAGCCAATACATCTCACTGTCTCAGCTTTCCTTCCTAAATGCCCAAGCCAATCCCTTACGAAAGTGCTCTTCTCATCCAAAGATCCATTTCCTACACACTTTTCTATAAGCCATATTCTTTCTAATTCTGTCACACAAAAGTTTTTTTTTTCTTTTTAGGGGCCCCACTTCAAGAAAATGATCAA
Organism: Protopterus annectens; assembly: GCF_019279795.1. NCBI lineage: Eukaryota > Metazoa > Chordata > Ceratodontiformes > Protopteridae > Protopterus > Protopterus annectens. The sequence continues at coordinate 1,021,871,549 of NC_056743.1, forward strand.
AATGATGACAAGAAAATGAGACAAAAAACATATGATGGCTCTTATTCCTTTTGAAATGAAAATTGCCTGTACACCCCAAAAGCAAAGTGTGGAAAAGCTGCCATTTTAGTTACAATAATGCTACTCATTTCTGCGAGCTGCATGTGGTGCACATTTGGACTGCAGTGTTCTCCCACAAAAAGCAGTCTCTAACTGAACTGATGGCATTCAACCATTCTGGAGAGTACAAGAGATCCTTAGGGTATGGTTTAACTCAACCAGGGGTGGGGTACTGCTTTCTGTGCATTTCTGATGAGGATAACAAATGCTTCAGCTATGATGGGACTTAACAGTAGTGGGAAAAGAATGTGTAAATGAGCTAAAAGAAACTATGAAAGAAATACCTACTTACTGCAGTTCCACTTTGTGTATTAGATTTTACTTTACTTGGAGTATACAAAACTTATTTCATGTCACAACAGCCTGTACCAGCTTATCCAAACATATACAAACCTTTTGGTCCCAACTCTCTGATTGGGTGCAATGTCAATAGTGTCTGTGGCAGAGTCATGTCGCACAGCAAGGCCCAAGTCAGCAATAGCACATGTTCCATTCTTTTTCACCAAGATATTCTTTGATTTCAAGTCTCTGTGTGCAATTCCTGGTTTCCCTAGAAAATCCAAGAAAATGAGAATGTTTAAACACATGAGGAGACTCTCCATATTAAACAGATTTTCCCCATCTGATGAAAACATTAACAAATTAAAACATTTTTTTTACTGGGTTACCTATATGGAGTTACTTGGTCAACAAAAATTAAAGACAGACATACTGCTAACATGTACAAACCGTGTCCAACACAACAATCACGTTAACTGAAAACGGCACATCACACTTCATAAAACCTTATATCAGCGGTCTCCAACCTTTTTTGCACCAAGGACCAGCTTCATGTAAGACCATTTTCCATGGACCTGCCATCACACTCGCATAAAAATAAAGCATAATAAATACAGCTCACCATAATGCAGAATATCAATGGGAAAGTACAGTTTTGTACCTACCATAAATGTAGATGTTCGAGTGTCTTCACTGCTGCAGTCATTACACTTGGGTTATCCTGCCATCAGGCGGGCCCGCAGTCGGCCTGAGTTCCAAAGTCTTGGTCCGGCGTCGGTTGCTGTCGCCTCTTCCCTGACGTCAGTGTGCCAGGGGTATACTAGAAGCAACAGACGCCATTTTCTTCAGATTTTCTTGCCCCAGATGTCAGGTGCCCCCAAAATGGTAGGCAATACATACTGCTAGTAAAACATACAGAAAAGGTAAAAATAAAAACCTTCATTAACCAGAAAATACACCACATAGGTAGAATAGGTTAGTCCAAGATAAGAAAGAGGGGCTGGCAGGTGGGTAACCTGGACTGCAGCAGTGAAGACACTCTAACATCTACATTTATGGTAAGGTACAAAACTGTACTATGTTCATCATGTTTCACTGCTGCAGTCATTACACTTGGGTAGAATCCCAAAGCTGGGTTTGGGTGGCTGGCTCTATGGAGGATTTGGTGTGGCTATAAGGCCCTGCAGCACTGCAGTGGCAAAGCCAGCTCTGGATCTAGAATAAAGAGGCAAATGGTAATACTTGGTAAAGGTGTGCACCGAACTCCAAGTAGCAGCTTCCAAGATATCTTTGGTAGATACTCCTCTAAGGAAGGCAGTAGAAGTGGCAGTTGCCCTGGTGGAATGTGGTCTAATATTACTAGGTACAGGTTTCCCATGTTGTGTGTAGCAGAACCGGATACAGTGTCCTATCCACTTTGAAATGGTTTGCTTTGAAATAGCCTTTCCCTGTGATCCTGCAGCATAAGATACAAACAATTGTTCAGATTTTCTGAAAGCTTTTATCTTGTCCAAGTAGAAGTGCAATTGCCTGTGTATGTCCAAGGAATGTAGAAGTCTCTCCCCTTTATTCTGGGGATTTGGATAAAAAGTTGGCAAGTGAATAGTTTGGTTAAGAGCCACACTGGATTCCACTTTAAGCATAAAGGTAGGGTTTGTTCTTAGAGAAACCCTGTCTTGGTGGAAAATAATGAAAGGCTCCACTGCCATTAATGCCTGCAGTTCTGAGACTCTTCGTGCTGAGGTTATTCCCAGAAGCAGAGCAGTTTTCCATGATATATATTTTAACTCTGCTGAATTGGCTGGTTCAAAAGGAGGCAAAGTGAGCTTTTCCAAAACGAAATTGAGGTCCCAAGTTGGTGTTGGTGCTCTCTTTGGCGGTCTTATGTTTTTTGCCCCTCTGAGGTACTGTTTTAGCAATGGATGAGAGAAAATGGGAGGATCTGTGCTGTAATGAGCCGAGATGGCAGAAGCGTGAATCTTAATGGATGAGAAGGACAGTCCTTTGTCCAGCATCTCAGTCAAGTATTGTAGTATCTGAGGAATGTTAGGGACCAAAGGATCAAGGTTTTGAGCCTGGTTCCAGGCACAGAATCTCTTCCACTTGCCTGAGTAAGATTTCCTGGTGCTAGGCCTGCTGGCCTCCAAAATGACATCCATAACAGCTTTAGAGAGAGAAGTAGACTGTTTGGCTAATAAATCTGCCATGCAGCCAGGTTAAAGGTTTTGAGCTGACTGTGCAGAATCTGATTGTTTTGCTGAGTCAGAAGGTGTGGAATTTGAGGCAAAATCCAAGGTGGGCCTTGACCTAAGTTCTTTAAGACTGGGTACCAATGCTGGCATGGCCAGTCTGGAGCAATCAATCATCTGTGGCTTTTCTTGTCTGGCTTTTAGGAGTACCCTTGTAAGGAGAGGCAGAGGTGGGAAGGCATAAACATGTAGGCTTTTCCAGCTGAATGAAAGAGCATCCCACTTTCCATGCTTGTGTGTGATAAGTCCTTGTGCAGAATTTTTGTAGTTGGTAATTCAGTGGTGAGGCAAAAAGATCTATGTCCGGGCACCCCCATTTTTGCATTATCATGCTGAAGATTTGTAGATTTAATTTCCACTTGTGAGGATCCATGATGTTTCTGCTTAAGTCGTCTGCCAGAGTGTTTTTCTTTCCTGGCAGGAATTGTGCTTGCAGATGGACTTGAAAGGTTAGACCTATGTCCACAAGGTCATGGCTTGTCTGCATAGGGGGTAAGAATGAGTGCCCCCTTGTTTGTTTATGTACCACATTACAGTGGTTGTCTGTCTTTAATACTAATTGTCCTGGATGCTGAAGATCCTTGAAAGCTGTAAGGGCATTTTGTACAGCCAACACCTCTTTTTGATTGATGTGAAGATGCATTTGGTCTGTGGTCCATTTGCCCTGAATACATTTTCCTGCCATGTGTGCTCCCCAGGCGTAATCCGAGGCGTCTGTTGTTAAAGTCTGCCTGGCTGTTGGAAGAGTGAAAGGCTGACCCTTGTTGAGGTGACATGCCTGTGCCCACCATCGAAACTCCTGTTGTAGGCAGGGAATTATTGGTATTACTGTCTCCAAGCTGTGAGAATGTTGAGACCAAACACTTTATAGGTACCATTGTAATTTCCACATATGCAGTCTTGCATATGGAATTAGTAGTATGCAGGATGCCATGAATCCCAAGGCCTGCAGAATTTTTCTTGCAGGGAGTTGGGACTTTGCCATCAATTGAAAATACTGAGTCAGTTGTCTTTATTTGTCTGGCGTGAGATAAGCCATCTGGGCCATTGTATTTAAGCTGGTACCCAGGAATATTATCTCTTGTGAGGGCACTAGTTTTGATTTCTTTTCGTTTACTGTGTACCCTAGGCAACTTAACAATCTTTTTACGAATGCCAGATGCTGTAGAAGAATGTCCTTGCTCTCTACTTGTATGAGGCAGTCGTCCAGATATGGATATATTTGAATTCCTTTTTGCCTGCAAAATGCAATTACTGGTGCCAGGCACTTGGTAAAGACCCTGGGCGCAGTAGATCAGCCAAAAGGCAGTGCAGAGAATTGGTAGTGCACTGAACCAGCTATGAATCTGAGGTATTGTCTGCAATTTTGTCTGATAGGGACACGCAGGTATGCCTCTTTGATGTCCAAAGTAACAAGCCAAGCTTTCTTTCCCAACATGGGAAGGAGCTGCTGCAGTGTCAGCATTTTGAATTTCGGAACATCCAGGTAAGTATTTAGAATGGAAAGGTCCAGAATGGGTCTCCAGGCTTTGTCCTTTCTGGGTACCGGGAAGAGTCTTGAGTAAAATCCTTGTCCTTTTTCATGCTGTGGTACTTGCTGAATAGCTCTCATGTCCATGAGAGCTGTAATCTGTTTTTGTGCCTCTGCCCATTGATTTTGTGGCAGGTCTGGCATTCCTTTTAGCCTTGGAAAAGTGTGAAAGTGGAACCAGTAACCTTGAGACACAATATTCAGCACCCATTTGTCTTGGGCGATTGCTTGCCAGTTTTGAGAAAAAAGTGCTAGTTTCACCCCTAAGGGAGCTGCCAAAAGGGAAGAGTTTGACATTGGAAGGGGGAAGTCATTGGGACTGTTTCCTGTAAGGTTGTGACTTGTCCTCACCTCCTTTTGGGTTTGAAGCACCCCACTGTCGTGGTGTGTAAGATCCTTGTGGCTGAGATCTGCCTCTTGGGCGTCTGTATCTGCCTCTTTGTGGCCTGTCTGATACTGGAATGGACCAATTCTTTGTAGGCCAACTTCTGCTAAATCGTGGTGGCTGTACCTGTAAGAAATCCTTCACTGTTTGCATAGATTTCGCCTTATCAACCATTTTCTTTAATACCTCTTCTGCCTTAATACCAAATAAATTATCTTGCTGCAAAGGAGCATCCAATAATTTTGCTTAACATGATCTGGTAAACTTTGTTCTTTTAACCAAGCATGCCTACGAATCACAGATCCTGTAACTGCTGCTCTACAAGAAGCTTCTAATGAATCAAAACCACATTGCAAAGTATGCTTTCCCACTTGTTCAGCTGCATGCAATAAATCCTGCATTTCCTTATAGTCAGGTTGTTCTGCATTTGTACTCATTTTTTGTTTTAGTTGAGACAGTAAGTATTGTTGATATTTAAGCATGTGAAACTGGCAATTTAGAGTCCTCACTGCTAAAGTTGCAGAGGTGTAAACTTTCTTTCCCCATCTGTCTAATGCTCTAGAGTCCCTATCTGAGGGAACTGGATTCTTAGCCGTGGAAGCCTTAACCCCTCTGGGACCCTGGGAAATGGTTTCTGGGTCAGCAGCAGGGTTTCTATAAAGAAATTTGTGAGAGTCAGGAACTCTGTAGTACCCATCTGGCTTGACTGGAGCTGGAGGTAAAGAATCAGGATTTAAACTAGATTCAGAGAACACATCATCCACAATGTCTAACACTGGCGGAATAGCAAGGGGCCTGTGCTGAGGCAGTAAAAGAAAGTCTCTGAGCCTTTTCTTGGATTCTGAGTAATCCTGGCTCTCCCAATGGAAATGTTCCCTCATGGTATGTAAAGTTTCCCCAAAAGAATAATCCTCAGGAGGAGAAGCTGAAAGAATTGATTCTTCAGCATCAGAATCCTCATAGGGGGGTAAAGAATATTCCTGGTCTGAAGAGGAATCAGAGTATATTGAAACCTGGTCAGAGGAATCATAATCTGTATCCTGCCTAGGCCTTTTATCAGGAGGGGGATGGGAACCCCTGATCAGAGTTATCAAGACTTCGGCCATCTTTAGCATCTGTTTTTTAGGCATGGATACCTGTCCAGGTGAATGCTGTACTTGCTTTTTTGTCTTTAATGTAGGTTTAGTCTTGGCTGTAGCTGCAATGGTAAGTTGAGTAGGCTTGAAAACACCCTAATGTAGGTTTAGTCTTGGCTGTAGCTGCAATGGTAAGTTGAGTAGGCCTGAAAACACCCTAATGTAGGTTTAGTCTTGGCTGTAGCTGCAATGGTAAGTTGAGTAGGCCTGAAAACACCCTCAGAAGCCGGTGCCTGCTCAGCGGCTCCGGACCCATCTGAAGGGTTAATCTCCGTTGGTCCAACACCTAGAGTATCCAGAGGCCTAGGCACCTCCACGTGGGAGTCGGTGGCAGCCTGTGATTCTGAGGTAGCGGGTGTCAGGGGCTGCGAAAGCACCTCATTAAAAACCGGAGAACCGGCAACTGGCCTAGAAGAGGCTTCATCGTCAGTTTTGGACCTCAGATGCCTTTCCTTATCTTTATCTTTGCGTTTTTTGTGCATTCCGGTCGTCGGTTGTTCCGACGGCATTGTATAATTAAACCTTCGCCCAAAGTAATGGCGAGCAAAATCAAACCAACGTTTAATAGTGCGTTTGTTAAATCTAGCACAAAACCGACAACTGGTGACGTCGTGATCTGGGCCTAGGCATGGAATACAGTAAGAATGAAAATCCTTATGAGGTAGAAATACAATTATTAACTTTTACTGACATCGGTCTGAGGCAAGAAAAAATTTCCCCAACGGGGTAGTTAGCTTTATTGAAGACTTCGGTTCTGAAATCGAATTTGAAATCTCAGGAGTTGGCCGACCGGCACTTGCGAACTGCTTTTGCTTCAGGCACCGCGCGGCAAGAAAGACTGAAGAAAATGGCGTCGGTTGCTTCTTATATACCCCTGGCGCACTGACGTCAGGGAAGAGGCGACAGCAACCGACACCGGACCAAGACTTTGGAACTCAGGCCGACTGCGGGCCCACCTGACGGCAGGATAACCCAAGTGTAATGACTGCAGCAGTGAAACACTATGAACATCCCTGATTTTGTTTCCCAGCAACCAGATGGTCCCATCTAGGGGTGATGGGAGACAATGACACCCAAAGTGTGTTCCCTATGTCCAGTCTACTCTGTAATTTCGGTTTGGTTGCTGTCAGTGCAGAAAACCTCACTTCACAAAGATAGGAATGTTGGAAATGGAAGCAGGGTTTTCAGTGCTTATTCTACCAACTTTCTAAGTTTATAAGAGCAATATTTAAACTCTGTCCCTTTTAATTGTGGCTCTGTCCAGATTTACTAGGAGAGAGGTTGAGAGGTATGCAAACCTAATGGAAACCTTTTTCTGAATCTAGCAACTTTCTAAGTTTATAAAAGCAGTTTTTAAAATCTGTCCCTATTTGTGGCTCTGTCCAGATTTATTGTGAGGGAGGTTGAGAGGTATGGTCGAGAGGTACACAAACCTCTTAACTGATGCTGCTACTACTGCTGTCAGGGATCGCCCTCACTCTTCTCTCTCTTTCTCACACATGCATGCACACAAACACAGTCTGTTCTGCTTTCATACACACATTCACTCACACATGAAGACAGAAACATACACACTTTTTCCATTTCATTTTTATTTTAGATGCGCTAAACAGCAAGTGTGCCGCTTAGCAAGTGTAAAAGAAAGTACAGTTTTGTACCTACCATAAATGTAGATGTCCGATAGGTATGCAACTGCAGTCCTGACATATGGGTTGTCCTGCCTCAGGCAGCCCTTCGGTCGGCCGGATTCCAAAGTCTGGGTCCGGCGTCGGCTGATGTCGCCCTTTCCCCGACGTCAGAGCGCCTGGGGTATAAAAGCGTCAGCTGACGCCATCTTCTTCAGTGTTTCTTGCCCCAGATGCCAGGTGCCCTCTAAGGAAGGCTAAATTTTGAAAAGAGAGAAATTCCAGACAAGTACAACAACATAAAAACAAATACAACATAAAAGATTACCCCAGGTAGCTAAAATGAGGGGTAGAAACCCAAAAGAATACCACAGAGGGGTAGGTGGGAGGGAAAACCTGACTGCAGTTGCATACCTATCGGACATTTACATTTATGGTAGGTACAAAACTGTACTATGTCCTTCAAGGATGCAACTGCAGTCCTGACATATGGGTTGAATACCATAGCCAACCTGGGGGTGGTAGGCACTAAGACAAAGATGGTGTAGCTAAAATGCCCTGCAGGACTGCAGAAGCAAACCCTGCTCTGGATCTGGAATATAAAGGCAGGTTGTAATGTTTGGAAAATGTATGCACGGAGCTCCATGTAGCAGCTTCTAAAATGTCCTTTGTTGCCACTCCTCTTAAAAAGGCTGTGGAGGTGGCTGTAGCTCTGGTGGAATGTGGCCTGATGTCAGCTGGCACAGTTTTTCCATGAAAAGAGTAGCAGAATCGAATGCAATTTCCAATCCATTTAGAAATTGTCGGTTTGGAAATTGCTTTTCCCTGCAATCCAGCAGCGCAAGCTACAAAAAGCTGGTCAGATTTTCTGAAAGACTTTGTTCTGTCCAAGTAGTAGTGCAACTGTCTGTGTATGTCCAAGGTGTGCAGAAGTCTCTCTCCTTTATTTTGAGGATTGGGAAAGAAGGTAGGCAGGTGAATAGCTTGATTCAGGGACACCCTGGATACCACCTTTGGCATGAATGATGGATTGGTTCTCAAAGAAACTCTGTCCTGATGAAAAATGAGAAATGGTTGTATTGCCATAAGGGCCTGTAGCTCAGAGACTCTTCTTGCTGAGGTTACTGCCAGAAGGAAAGCTGTCTTCCAAGACAGAAATTTCAACTCTGAAGATGCTGCTGGTTCAAAGGGAGGAAGAGTTCATTTTTCCAGCATGAAGTTGAGGTCCCATGCAGGTACTGGTGGTTTCCTTGGAGGGTTGATATTCTTTATACCTCTTAGAAACCGTCTTAGCAATGGGTGAGAAAATACAGGCGGATCAGTGTTATATTTGGCAGATATTGCTGAAGCATGTATTTTTATGGAAGAATATGAAAGGCCATTGTGGAGCATTTCAGCCAAATATTCTAGGATCTGTGAAATGCTCATCACTGATGGGTCTTGACCCTTTTTGCTGTTCCAGATAAGAAATCTCTTCCATTTTGCTGAGTATGTTTTTCTAGTGGAAGGTCTGCGCGCCTCCAGGATGATATCTTTTACCCTTTTGGAAAGTGTATCCTGAGGAATAGTCATGGAATCTTCCAAGCGGTCAGCTTCAATGTTAAGCTGGGGTGTAGTGTCCTGTAATTGTGCTGTGTCAGAAGAAGTGGCCATTGAGGAAGGAGCCACGGATTGGTGTGTGTCAAGCTCCGTAGCAATGGGTACCAGTGTTTTCTTGGCCAGTCTGGAGCTATCAGTATGACTTTCGGCTGCTCTGTCTTGATCTTTAGTAACACCTTGGTCATCAAAGGAAGAGGTGGGAAGGCATATAGTGTTAGAGAGTTCCAACTGAAGGAGAGAGCGTCCACCTTCCATGCTTGAGGATGGTATGTCCTTGTGCAAAACTTTTTCAGATGGTGATTGAGGTGGGAGGCAAAAAGATCCATGTCCGGCCTTCCCCATGCTTGAGTTATTTGTAAGAAAATGTCTGGATGCAACATCCATTCGTGTGGATCCATGATGTTTCTGCTTAGGCTGTCCGCCAGAACATTGTCCTTCCCTGGTACAAACTGGGATTGTAGCTCTATTTTCAATTGTAGGGAAATATCCCAGAGATTCACTGCCAGTCTGCAAAGAGGGTAGGAATGGGTACCTCCTTGCTTGTTTATGTACCACATAACTGTGGTATTGTCTGTCTTTATTAGTAGATGGCCCTGATGCATGAACTTTTTGAAGGCCTTGATTGCATGTATCACTGCCAGCATTTCTTTCTGGTTGATGTGCAGGTGCTTTTCTTTTTGTGTCCATTGTCCTTGAATGCATCTGCCCTCCATGTGCGCCCCCCCATCCATGGTCTGAGGCATCTGTTGTTATGGTTTGACTTGTATGAGGCTTGCTGAAAGGCAGACCTTTGTTTATCTGGCTTGCTTGGGCCCACCACAGAAATTCCTTTTGAAGGCATGGAATGAGTGGGATCAATGCTTCCAGGCTGTGGCTGTGTTGAGACCATAGACTTTTAGATACCATTGTAGTTTCCTCATATGCAGCCTTGCGTGTGGAATCAGAAGAATGCAAGATGCCATGAAACCCAGGGCCTGCAGGATTTTCCTTGCAGTCATCTGGGTGTGTGTTGCTAATTTTCTGAAGTATTCTGGTAATTGTTTGGGTTTTCTTTTGTCAGAAACGCCATCTGGGTGTTTGTGTCCAGTGTGGCACCCAGGAAAGGTATTTGTTGGGATGGTACGAGACTTGATTTCTGAATATTGACTGTGTATCCCAAGGCCTGCAGTAGGTGAATGACATAGTCCAAGTTTTTAACAAGGCTTGTTGGCTGTCCGCTTGTATAAGGCAGTCGTCCAGGTAAGGGTATATTTGTATCCCCTGAAGTCTTCAATGTGCAATTACTGATGCCAGGCATTTCGTGAACACTCTGGGTGCAGTAGATAAGCCAAAGGGCAATGCTGAGAATTGATAATGCTCTGAGCCTGCAAGAAATCTGAGGTATCTTCTGCAACTTTGTCTGATTGGGACATGCAGGTATGCCTCCTTGAGGTCCTGAGTTACCAGCCAAGACCCCTTGCCCAGCATGGGAAGGAGTTGCTGTAAAGTCAGCATTTTGAATTTTGGCACAATAAGGTAAGTATTCAGTGCGGACAAGTCCAGAATGGGTCTCCATTGGTTTTCTTTTCTTGGAACAAGGAACAGTCTTGAATAAAATCCTTGGCCTTGTTCTGCAGAAGGAACCTTTTCTATTGCTCTTATTTGAAGTAGGTTTGTTATTTGTTTGAGTGCCTCTGCCCTTTGATTTGGTGGCAGGTTTGGCCTGTCATGTCTTGTTGGTAGTGTATGAAAATGGAATCTGTATCCTTTGTCTATTATGTCCAGTATCCATTTGTCCTTTGTAATATTGTGTCAATTTTGTGAGAATAAAGATAATTTTCCGCCCAAAGGTGCTTCTAATTGAGCCCTGGATGGCGGAGTCAAAGTCAAGTCATTGAGATTGTCCCTGCGGACCAGTGGAAGGTCCTGCCCCACCTCTCTGGTTCGGGGTCTGCCATTGACGTCCTCTGTAGGAGCCTCGAGTTTGCCCTCTATCTCTGCCACTTCTGTTTTTGCCTCTTTGAAATTTGTCTGTGTCTGGAAAGGACCAATGCTTAGAAGGCCAATTCCTGCTGAATCTTGGAGGCTGTACCTGGAGGAAATCTTTGACTGTTTGCACTGATTTTGCCTTTTCCTCTATTTTCTTTAAAACCTCTTGTGCAGTAGCACCAAATAGCTTATGTTTCTCTAGTGGTGCGTCCAAAAGCTTAATTTTCACATGGTCTGGCAATGTTTGTTCCTTTAACCAAGCATGTCTGCGTATGACTGCACCTGTCATTGCTGCTCTACATAAAGCTTCCAATGCATCATATCCACACTGAAGGAAATGGTTGCCAACCTGCTGAGTATTATAAACCAATTCCTGTAACCCATTTCTATCTAATGGTTCAGGGGAAGCCAATTTCTTTTGCAAGTCATCCAACATGTATTCCTGATACTGAATCATATGAAATTGACAATTTAATGCTCGCATAGAAAGGGTGGAAGATGTATATACTTTCTTGCCCCACCTTTCTAAAGCCCTAGAATCTCTTTCCGAAGGAAGTGGATTCTTAGCAGTAGTGGAGGAAACCCCTTTAGGCCCCTGAGAAATAGTTTCAGGGTCAGCAGTATGGCCCTTGTACAGAAACTGATGTGTGTCTGGGACCCTGTAGTACCTGTCTGGCTTGACAGGAGCAGGGGGGAGGGAGTCAGGAAACACTAGATTCTAAGTACACATCATCTAAAACATTTAAAACTGGAGGAATAGCTAAGGGTCTATGCTGAGGTAGCTTTAAAAATTCCCTTAACCTTTTCCTAGAATCTGAGTATTCTTGGCCTTGCCATTTGAAGTGTTCCCTCATGGAATGAAGCGTTTCCCCAAAGGAAAACTCCTCAGGAGGAGAAGCAGAGGGAATGGATTCCTCCGCATCAGAATCCTCGTAGGCCGGGAAGGCCTCCTACTGGTAGTCTGAATGTGCAGAATCACCTGAGGCCTCATCGGAGGACTGGGGATCTACCTGCTCAACCCTAGGCCTCTTGACAGAAGGCGGCTGAGAGCCTCTATCTGGATGTGGCTGAGAACCCCTAATTAAAGAATAAGGTCCTCAGCTAAACTTAAAATTTGAGAACCAGAAGTGGATCCCAGAGAAACAGATCTTGGAGGGAGAGACTTAGCCTGTTTGGCAGCCTTAGCACGTGTGTAGGCCTTAATGGACATAGACACTGGAGGCCTGGCAGCTCCACGTGCTGGAGTAGTCTTATCCACTGAAATGGTGTTAGAAATATCCTGGGCTATGGTCACAGAGGGGAGAACAGAAACCGGCACCGAGCTGGTCTCCAGTACCGAAGTAACCGGTGGGGCGGTGTCGTCGGTCTGTAGCGGTTGTGAAACCGGCTCAGAAGAGACCGAGACACTCGCGGTAGGCCTAAGCGTGGTGTCGGCCGAGACCACAAGTGTTGGTCCTTATCCTTCCGTTTTTTAGGTAAATGTGCTGTCGGAAGCTCCGACGGCATGATATAACAGAAATCTTCCCCAAAATAATCCTGTGCAAACTCTGTCCCACGCCTAAGAGTGCGTTTATTGAAAGAAGCACAAGCTGTACAGGCCGAGACGTTGTGTTCTGGACCTAGGAAGGGTAAGCAGTAAGAGTGGAAATCCTTATGAGGTATTTGTTTCCCACAAGTTAAACAATTATTAACTTTTACAGTTTTATCTGACATCGGCTGAGGCAAGAAAAGGTCCCCAATGGGGTACTTAGCTTTTTTGAAGACTTCAGTAGCTGAAAACACAGGAGCTGGTCGACCGGCACTTGCGAACTGCTTCTGCTTCGGGCGCCGCGCGGCAAGAAAGACTGAAGAAGATGGCGTCGGCTGATGATTTTATACCCCAGGCGCTCTGACGTCGGGGAAAGGGCGACATCAGCCGACGCCGGACCCAGACTTTGGAATCCGGCCGACCGAAGGGCTGCCTGAGGCAGGACAACCCATATGTCAGGAAGTTGCATCCTTGAAGGACATCAGCTAGATTGATCTCACTATTCACTCTCACATACACATACACAGTCTCGTCTGCTTTCACATACACATGCATGCATTCACACACAGGCGGAAACATAAACACACACACACATTCACATTTTTGTTTCACTCCCTGCCTAAATTTTTCCATGCAGCCCGGTACCGGTCTGTGGCCCAGTGTTTCGGGACCACTGCCTTACATCACAAAAAAAAAAACAAAAGTGACTCTTTCTCAGTATTTGGTTTCTTTAGACAGAATGGGGCTAGCGGTTATATTTTGTGCACCATGCACTCTCTAAAACAGTTGATTTAAAGAGAATCTGGGAACAAGTAAAGTAGCCCAATCTCTTGAAGATTCTGCTTCACTTGGTTTTAGGTTAGGGGAAAAAATAAAAAGGCATGACTATCCAAAGTCAGACACTTAAGTGAAAAGTACCACTCCAACATGCTTAATCCTAGCCCCCTGTACTTCAGGCTGCTGACTATCATAAATCATATCCTTACTTTCTCAGTGTTGTAACACTGCTTTCTATCTGCAGCCTAGCTCATGAGACACATGGGAGGGTTTCTTCAGATATCAGGACATTCCACGTACCTCTTAAATAAACTCCTGGTATCAAGGGCAGGATTTTGTTCCAGTATCATTACATTTTCGTATTTATTTTAGCTAAGTAACTAATTTTCAGATGCTGAATTATTTAATAACAAATGAATCCAAACTACTGTCAAGAATACTGTGTTGTATGTTATAAGTGCACATTCTTGGAATTAAATTTGGAGTTTTGTTCTTACTTCTGCTGTACTCCGCTTCCTTTGTGACTTACATTATATCTACCTCACGTAACTACAGCGTTTGCTTGCTGAGCAGTGGATTTTACTTTACTTTATTTTTTATTCAGTAATACTAAAAATAGTTAATATGTCTGAATTCTGTGGGTTACACAACAAGTAAACTACAAAATTCAGTGACAAATTATGTACTTTCTTTTGCTACACCCAGTTACTTCAGACAAAAGCTTGGTAATTGCAGCACTGCATTTGCCAAGGGCAAATGGCAAGGACATTCAACTACAAATTTTTGCAGTATACAATCAAGTTCTTCTTCGAAGTGTTTTAAAATAAGGGTTCATTAAGCAATACCACAGAAACAATTCTACTTAGCATTGCTGTTGTCACCCCCTAATACACACACAAAGTCCATTAACCTCATAAGGAAAATCTACATGGTAAAAACATAAGAATTAAAAAGTTAAACAGAACCATCTCCCATTCTTATTCAGTGCAGGATCACAGTTAATGTTTTCATTAGAAAATATGTGCACTGCTCTCCAAGTTGCTAAATCAAAGACGTGCATTCAAAAGAATAAGCACCAACCTGAATCATAAACTCTTGTTTCCCCTCGCTCTAAGGTAGTTACACAGCTGTAGTGATGCAACTGACACATGAGAAAAAGGAACATGTCACCTATCAAACTTCCTTACAATAGCAAGTAAATCAGGAAGCACGGCAGATGCAAGTACATTAAAGATAATAAACCCGGACTTCTAGGGGCATGCATTCCTAAACCTTAATCCTGCTACTAAGCCAACTTCTCCACATTCCGTATACATATAATCTCCAGCTACAACCTGTTTTGAAAAACTACAGAGGATAGTCTCTAGATGTTTTTGTCAGTTTGTTTTTTCTTTATATTTATCAAACTGAGTAAAGAGATGAACCTGCTCTACTACCACATGCTTGATTTAATAGCATTACCACTCAGTTCTTTAACCCACACCACTCAACAGGTCCAGAATTCAGCTCTAGACCTTAAGGTTTTTCCTATGAAGTCTGTCTTTTTTTAAGCTGCTTTTCTGTAACAAAAAAGACACAGGACTAATTTTACCTTCCATGTGTGCCAAAGTTTGTTTATATTGTGTCATTCCTAGAAGCAGCCCTGGTGAGGTGAATCAAGCATGGTAATCCAAACCACTCTAAATACTGCTTGCTTCTTCTCAGATGCCTTGCATCTGGAGGTATTCTCACAATACATGATGACAAACCACCTACAGGAACCCACTGTCCTTAACAGATAATGGAAACTTGGCTCCCAATGTACCCCATCTACTAAGAACGGGGAAAAACAAAGTCCTCAAGTGCTACTCAAAATTCTGCCAATATGACAAGAAAAACAGAGCTTTATCTCTTGGTCTACAACAAATGTCTCCACTCCCTCTACACCCACTCCCCTTTGATCCACTCCACCCTCTCTTGTTTTTACCTTAAAAAACAGTTCAGCCCATTTGTTTTGGGGACACGGGAGCTGGACATTCCCAGACGGCATGAGAGCCCCAAAGCCCCATTCATTCCCATCCAGGAATTCCAATCAGCCATTCCTTTCCCAGATGAGAGTTGATTGGTAGGAAGTGAGCCAGCTTGTTGGAAGATGGTCTACCCTCTCCCCCATTGGAAGTGCTCTCTTCCCCTTCAGCAGCTCCTGCAAGCCTGCTATTGCTGCCCCTGAAGGGAAGCATGCCTCCACATCCTGAATTATCCTCAGCTTTATTGGTGCTAAGCACCATGACAAGACGGGCTTGATTACTCCACTGTGTTACACCTAGTGTGCTTCTGTTAAATGGCACCCTTGTGGTGAGCCAGAGCCATCTCACTTCTCCCCACCCCCCAAAATGGGTAACTTGGCAATGCCTGTTCATTTCCAACATCTTGTCAGCACCTGCAGGCAAGCAACTGAACTGCTACTCAAACTCATGTTGCAATGTAGGAAGGACTTTAACACTACACCACATAACTGGCTTAAAAGTTGCAAAAATCTTGACATCCTTCTTAATCAAAACAGACACAGATCTAACAATCAGTTTGCTTGGTTCATTACCATATTCTCCAGGTAATTTATTTTCTCTTTAAGCTATTCCTGTGTCATGGTGCCTTCCCCACCTTTTGGAAAGGAGTCCTAATTATCTCTACCCCTGCAATCAATTCCTCCTGATCTAACTGCTGATTACAGACTCGTTTGCTTGTTTCCTGTAAACATCAAGCTCCCAAAGAGCCATTTATAAGCACCTCAAACTACCTTACCAAATACTTGCTCACTAGACATAAACATGGTTTCACTCCTGGTAGAAGCACCTTCAAAAGCCCTTGTAATACTCTCTATTTCTATACTCACTGCTACACACTCTGGCCAACTCACATGCACACTTTTTATTGGTTTTACTAAGGCATCACATCTGATCAACCACAATTTAGTCATCAGATGTCTCTTGGCCACTTCCTCTGGATCTTCAACAGCAACATGGTTAATAAGTTACTTAAACACATCAATCCACGGGAAACTGGGTCATAACCTCCATCTAAACCTCCTATTCAACTCCCTGGGATTTTCTTTAAGCCTCTTCTCTTTAGCATTCTTATCAACTCCCTTCTCTCTGACCTCCATCTCATTAACTTACTTCTCTGTTGTAACAAACTTTCAGATCTTCAGGTGTATAAATTCCATAACAGACCTGCTACAGTACCTCAGTTCTCTTGTTATCTGGCTCATAAATACCTCATCCTTAAATGGACTAATAATACTCAAGCCATGATTTCAGCACAAACTCAAAATATTGCTCCTTGTCCCTTCTTACCCCTCTAAAACATCTATACTACTACGGTCTCCATATTCATAGCACAGCATCTGCTTTGATTCTTCTCTAGGACATCTGATATACAAAACCTAAAGTCAAACATTAAACTGCTCCTTAATTTGCCACCATAAGCTCTGATGTCTTGGGAAGCCATAGGAAAAAGCATCCTCCAAGGGAAAATTTAATAAGGTTTTACCTTCCTCATTTATAGCTCTGCAAATAACCAAGAGGATCTTCAATTTATAGAAATAAAAAAAAAAAGTCAACCATCAGAACTTGACAGAGTACTTTTATAAAATTAGACAAGAACTTTAAATATTAGATGTTTTTACTGAATGATGCTCTAGATTTTAAAACAATCTTCTATGACAGACCTTAAATTAACTGAGTATTTCCTAAGAAGATTCTTGGAATGGTTAAAATGAATCTTGTAGTTATTTGATTTTGCTATTTAACACCAATTTTTAACTGAAGCTTTAGCAATGGATTTTGTTAAACATTCCTCTACAACTTCGGTATTAGCTTACTGATACTAGTTTTACATTAAATGTATATACTTTGGGAGCCATGGCAGACACCATCAGGGAACACAGCAAGCTAGAGAGCAGATACCTTAAAATTAAAATAACTTTCAGGACGGTACCATCTCACCCTTTTGCCAGACTAGAAGTAGGGCCCAAGCACTCAAGTTACCTACTCATAACTGATGTAATAGCCATTGTGCACAATAGACAAGTGTCACCTTAGTCTGTGCTGGCTGCATATAAAGGATAAAGCCTGGACTACAGGTCAGGTGGCTAGAGTATGACTAGTGGCTTGGGAACTTGATGACCAAAGGAGGATGGGCAACATTATCTTAGGGGTTGGATGACAGTTCCCACTCAGCTTGAGCCCCTGCGCTGATGACAGGGCCACTACTGAACAGCAGAGTATGTCATGATGTACCATGAAGACGTGGGCCTGGCTGCCTAAACCAAAAATAACAGCCTCTGTAGGCACATATGTGTGGACTAGGCACAGAGACCTTCCCTGTGGAGATGCAAGTGGTACCATCACCACCAGGGTCACGGTTAAGCCTTAGAAATGAAAGAAGAGTGGTGATAACACACAGAATCCTCATGGCTGCCTGTCTCCCTTGGGTAGTCTAAGGTGGGAGGGTGGCCTAATGGTTAAGGTGTTTGCTTTACAAACACAAGGTGCAGGGTTTTAGTCTCACAAGGGATAATTGGCTAGGCTTAAAATGGCTCACAAGGGCAGTTAGCCTAGTACTAATCTATGAACCTATAACTGAGGGAAGGCTTGATAATCAGCAGGCATGGGGGTAAAAGTGACTCCATTCAAAAAAACAGGTGCTATATTTAAAAGTATTATTAAGTCCAAGTCTATTAATGGGCTTCCGCATCATATTTATTTATTATTTACTTACTTTATTTTACATTTGTTGACCGGGATTGTCCAACTGAGCTGAAGAGCCCTTTTTCAGCGGAGGCCCTGGGAGAAAAGCTCCAACATATTATACAATTTTCATTAAAATTAGCATTAAACAGCAATGTTACAGGATTATTACAAGGCATTAAGTAGCAATACAATGTTATACAGTGTCAATAATCAGGAGTATAGCATAACTATTTCAAGTATAAAAATAAATGTGTCATTAAGATGAGTATAGTTTTTGGGTAAGTGGTTACAAATACCCAGTTTTATCATGATGTAGTTGCATGAAGGCAAGACAATTACAATAGAATGTTTCTCTGAGGCAATTTTCTTAATAGATTTTAGAAGACAGTAGAAAGAGTAGTCAAGGAAGAGTAGAGACAGCTAGTGAGAAGAGTGAGTTAAGGGCAGAAAGTAGATTAAGGTATGAGAAGTAGGGGATGTTTAAGGAGGGAGAGTGCAGTGACAGGACCAGTGACTTTTAAAGTGCTCTTTGGTGGCTGTCAAATTGTTTAGGATGTGTAAGGGTCCTGATCTCTAGTGGGAGCCTATTCCAGGCAATAGTGGGGTGATAGCTGTACATGCTGTGTCCAAATGTAGACTTGGGTTTGTAGATTTGTAGTAGGTCTTGGTTAGAGCTTTGGAGATGTCTGGAGGGAGAATAATGGGAGATGAGAGGGGATAATGTTGGGCAGTAGGAAGGCTGGTACAGGATAGAATGGATGATCTGGAGCTGAGAGAGAAGAAGCTGGTGGGGTAATTCAAGCCAGTTTAGGTGTTTTAGAAAGAGACAGTAATGGGATTTGTAAGTTTGTTAGGCAGTAAATCTAGCTACCTTGTTGTAGGTAGATTAGAGTTTGGTCAGGAGTGCTGAGTTAAGATTTGTGAGAATTTGAGAACTGTACATTAGACTGGGTAGAAGGTAGGTAAGAGAGAGAGAGTAACCTTGGCTTCAGAGGTAAGGAATTTCTTGTTATGGTAAAGGAGCCCTAGTTCTGAACGAGTCTTTCTGATATAGTTATTAACATGCAAGTCAAGTTTAAGCTGATCATCTATGGTTACTCCTAAGAGCTTAGTACTGGACTCTACCTGAATGGGAGTGTTAAGGGATTGTATGGAGAAGGAGGGTTTAATATTGTTGAACTTTTTAGGTAGGAAGAGTAACAGTGTTGTTTTTTTAGGGTTAAGGATGAGCTGGTTGTTGGAGAGCCATGTTTCAACTAAGTTAAAAGATGCCCGAGTAGCTGAGAAGAGCTTAGAGGGAGAGTTGGCTGTGGTGATGGCTGTAGAGTCATCTGCGTATTGCACTAAAAATGACGGAGGACAGGTGGTATAGAGCTGATTAGTAAAGATATTAAAAAGTAAAGGCCCTAGGATAGACACTTTAGGTACATCAATTTTTACAGGGAGAGGAGGGGAGAGTGCAGAGTACCATCTCACTGATTGAGATCTATCAGTGAGGTAGATGGAGAACCATGCAACGGTATCAGAGAAGTTGAGGTTATGCAGTTTGTGCAGCAGAAGAGAGTGAGAGACAGTGTTGAAACCTTTTGAGAGGTCCAAGAATAGGCAAGAAATAAGTTTATGGTCGTCCATGACTATAGAGACAGTGTTGAGGAAGAGAGCTATAGTGGTGCTATGTTTAGGTCTGAAGCCATGTTGAGTGGGTGTAAGCAGATATTCCTGTATTAGATACTGCATAACTTTTTCTAGTACTTTAGACAGAGGATAGAGGATAGCAATAGGTCTAAAGTTGGAGATATCAGAGGAGTTGCCTCCTTTGTGTATAGGTAGAGTGTAGCATTGTTTCCAGATGGAAGGGACTTTAGATTCAGAGATAAAGCGATTAATTAGGATAGATACAGGGAGAGCAAGAGAGTCAGCTGTTAGTAGAAGAAAAGTGGAAGGAATACTGTCAGCTAATAGGTTCATAGGTTCATACTAGGCTATCTGCCCTAGGGCATTTATAAGCCTAGCCAGAATGTGTTTGGCTTTCGCCACCCATTTTAAATTTATTTTGCTATGCCCTTATTCGAGGTTAGTATACTGTGCCTCTATCTAACAGTGACACAGAAGTGATACCCGGGGTAAACCTACGATCTCCCATCCACTCATCAAGATTCCTCTTGAAGAGAGTCAATGAGGGACTCTGCCTAACCTGGACTGGGATTTTATTCCAGAGTGAAGGGAGCCTCTGGGTTATGAATCTGTCCCTCCAGCATGTCCTATTTATTTCAGTGCTGAGGTTCAAGTCTCTCGAGCGCGTAGCTCGATGGGATTTGGATTTTCTGAGGTGCAGCATGTCCATTAATTCCGGGTTGGACATGGCTTTATACGTCAGGCACAGATCGCCTCTGAACAGGCGGTATGCCACTGACTAGAGCTGGAGTTTCTTTAACCGGGCAGCATATGGCATCTGTTTGAGCCCTTTGATCCTCTTGGTGAGGTACTTTTGGGGTCTTTCCAGTTGCTGCAGGTGTCTGGTAAGGTACATCCCAAAAGGGGCATTGTACTCAATTATGGGCCTGATGAGGGATGAGTAAAGAGGCACGATGACCTCCCCTGATCTAGATGTGAATCCCTTCATGATTAGGTGGGCTATATAAAATGTTTTTCTAACCACTTTGGCCACGTGGTTGTCAAATGAGAGATTGCTATCAACTTGGGTCCCCAGGTCCCTAATTACTTCTTCTGTACTTAATGGATTTCCACCTATGTGGTAATTTGTGGGCACTTTGTTTTTGCCAAAGGGGATGACTATACACTTTTTGGCATTTAGCTTGAGGCCATGGCACTGGCACCAGTTGTCTGCTTCTATGAGGCCCTTTTGAAGGATGCTTGTGTCGGCTGGAGAGTCGATTATGGCACCCAGTTTGCAGTCATCTGCGAACTTGGTCCGCCACAGTCCTTCCGTGTTGGCCTGTACCTCCGAGAAATATATACCGAACAAGAGAGGTCCCAGGACTGAGCCTTGTGGGACACCACTTGTAACTGGTTTGGAGTCTGACATGGCTCCAGCAATTCTAACCATGTGGGTTCTGTCCTTGAGCCAGTTTGCAATCCATCTAGTGACATAGGGGTTTATATTTAAGCTGGTGAGCTTATCTATAATGCCGAGTGGGGTATTGTATCGAAGGCTTTTGCGAGGTCCAGGTAGGCTGTGTGGACCACCTTCCCCTCGTCAATGGCCTTGGTGACTGTTTCAAAGAAATCAACCAGGTTTAAGAGGCAGGATCTGCCCTTAACAAAGCCGAACTGGGTAGGATCCAGTGTTTGTAGGTCCCCAATATCTTTATTTATGAGGTCCATGATGATCCTTTCCATAGCTTTGCAGACCAAGCTAGTCAGGCTTATGGGGCGATAGTTTCCAGGATCCGTTGAGGCACCACCTTTATGGAGAGGGACCACTGTTGCTGTACGCCACTCTTTGGGCACATATCCTGTAGTAAGGCTGAGATTGAACAGTAGTTTTATGTTTGAGTTTAGCTCTTCTTTGAGTTCATGTAGGACACAGCCCGGGACACCATCTGGTCCCATTGATACTGTGTTTTTTGCTTTGGAGAGGGCGGCTCTTACCTGAGCATCTGAGATGTCAGGGGGGCAGCACTCTACTGGGATAGATATTTGCCCTTTTGGTGGGGAGGGGGGGGGAGTTTGCGCTGAACCTGTCAGCTAGGATGTTGGCAATGTCTGTGGGTTCGGTGTATTTTTTGTCATTTTGGACTAATTCTGAGCATATCTGGGAATTACCACCCAGGTTCCTAACATAACTAAAGAAAGCCTTGTGATTATCCTTAGTGTCCTGTGCAATTTTTCTCTTGAAGCTGGCCTTAGACAATTTTGTGTGTGCCCGTAGTTTTTTGCCAATACTGATCAGTGATGCCTTCCCTTTTTGGGATTTTGCTTTATCATTTAGTAGCTTCCTCCTTCTATTGTATAGTTTGTTTATGGCTGGGGTCCACCAGACAGGACGTCTGCCTTTGGAGGATTGGGTCTTGGTTTCATTTGGGATCGCATGATCCATGCATTCCTGAAGGTGTTCATAGAATGCGTTTATAAAGGATTCTGCGGTCTGGGCTGTATTTTCCACAGGCCCGGGGGCTTTGAAGGATTCCACCTCAGTTTTGAAGAGTGTAAAATTTGCTTTAGAGAAGTTTTTCACTGTGGTTTTCTGGGCAGGGGGTGGGGTCGGGATGTGAATATCCAGTGAGATTAGTTTATGGTCTGATCTTACCACTGAGGGATACACTTCTGGTCTGGAGCATAGAGTCCCCATGTTGGTGATGATCAGGTCCAGTATGTTTTCCCCTCTTGTGGGAGTGGTAACAAGTTGTTCCATAGCATTTGAGTTTATAAATTCTAGGAACCTTTGGGCTAGGGTGCTGGAGCTAGAGTAATGCTCCCAGTCTATGTTTGGGTAGTTGAAGTCGCCCAATATAATGGTGTTTGGAGAGAACTTCATATTTTCCAGTGTTCTCAGGAAGGCCGAGTGGGGTTCCTGGGTTTGGGAGGGTGGTCTGTAGCAGGCTATAAACTGGAAGGCAGTTTTACCCACTGTTAGTTGCACATGGATAGTCTCTGATGCTTCGTGCTTTGCCACCAACCTGGAGGTGTGGGTATCTTTGATGAATATCGATACTCCCCTCCTTTTGTGGTTCGGTCCAAGTTTTGGGGCGAAAAGCATGGTATGAGGTATAACCTGATAGTGCTGGGGTGCTCTCGGGAGCCCTGAACCAGGTTTCTGTTACTGCACAGATATCGATGTTCTCCATGCTAAGGAGAGTTTGAGTGCGTGCATCTTGAGGTTTAGACTTCTGGCGTTGAGTAGCATTACTCTTAGTTTCTTATCCCTTGTGATACCTATGGAGGTGGGTTTGTCTTTTGAGCCTTGCCTAAAAAGGCACTATGGGGGTAGCAAGAGCCTTTGCCAATATCCGAAAGCCCAGGGGTGACAGGTGCAAGCCGTCCCTAGCGAAGCATCGTGGCTTGTCAAGCATATCATCCCAAGCTGACAGGCATTGGATCCCCTTTGAATGACACCAGTACTTAAGCCAATTGTTGAAATTGATCATCTTGTCTTCATATTGTGGCATCATTCTTGGTGAGGGTAAGATGCTACTCAAGGTCAGGGTCATACTGGCCTGGGCTACATGCTCAGAGAGCTCCTTTATGTCTCTTTTCATGTAGTCCAGGGAGGTACGTCTCAGGTCATTCACACCAGCATGGACAATGACTGAGTCATATTTGTACTTGCCTTGGAGTGACCTGAGTGCTTGTGTTATGTGGCGGATCCTAGCACCCGACAGGCTGCTCACCGTGACCCGCTCCTTGTTCAGCCTGGTGGCGGGGCGTCAGTGTGCCTGATGATAGAGTCACCTATTACAAGTGTATCAGGTGTGTTGTTTAGTCTTAAGGGCTGTGACTGTTTGGCACACTGGCTTTGTGAGATATGTGTTGCACGTGTTTTGTTTTGGGGTAGCGGCTGCTTGGGTGTCTGCTTTGGAGGTCTCTGCTGCTTGGGAAGATCTTTATTTACAGCCTCGAGTATGTTTTTGTGTGATTATGTGTTTGGTTTGCTGTCGTGGTAGGTCTATGTGAGACTGGAATTGTAGTGAGTATGGCTTCCTTCTCCTCCTGACTGGTTATGCCAGTACTGAGTTGAGAGAGCTTAGCCTCCAGTTTGGCTATATGGTTGCATCTCTCACATGTGTTGGAATTTGTTGGGAGGAGGAGAGGGTTGTCTGTGTACATAAGGCAGTTGTAACATTGCCTCAAGATTCCCAGATTCACCAGCTGGACCAGAGAGGAGATTGACAACTGACCTTTGGACATGCTAGAATAATATTGGGAATTCCTTAATAATTGAAAACCAGGGCCAGTGGGGAGTGAGGGTGTCGTGCTTTTAATTTTTAGTGCTGACTTATATAATTGCTTTAGTGAGCAAGTGCCAGGTAACTTAAGTGCAATGTGTTACAGGTAACTTAAATGCAAAAACGACAAACAGTAACTTTCTTTCAAGTGAAACAAGGAAATAAGTATAGTAAGCAATGCAGATATCACTAGTGAGCCACAGAAGCTGAGAAGCCGCGTATTAGGTGGAATTAGCGTTCCAGGAAATAACAAGCAAACAAACAACAAGCATATAAACAAAGCTATATTCAGCAGGCCTGGATCTAGTCTATGCTACAGCAAACAAGGTGTACCAATTTCAGTAAGATACAGTTCAAATATTCAGGCACTATAAACCTTCAACCAGAAATTCCCAGCTCAGAAGGGCAGAGTCCAGCCTCTTCTCCCACAAGAGTGCAGACCACAAACCTTCTTAATGTAAAATAACTGGCCTGAAGCCCAAGTGCCTAAACCAGAACTAATACACTTTAAGAACAACAGACACTGGGCTCTCAATCAGCAGTTCCCAACTTAGAAGGATGAAAGCTACCTGTCCTGCCACCACAGTGCATGCCACAAACCTTCCTAATGTAAAACAACTGGTCTGAAGCCCAAGTGCTTAATCCAAAAGACTTAGAATGACAGCTAAACTTTAATCAAGTTACTACCAAGCAGTAATAAATACAATTGAATACTTTAGAGAATGCCTGGATTAGTGCTCAAGTTACACAAACAAAGCTAGATCCAGCAGGCCCGAATCCAGTCTATGCCACAGCAAACAAGGCGCACCAACTTCAGTAAGAAGCAGTTCAGATATGCATGCACTATAAGCCTTCAATCAGAAATTCCCAGCTCAGAAGGGCAGAGTCCAGCCTCTCCTCCCACCAAGAGTGCAGACCACGAACCCTCTTAATGTAAAATAACTGGCCTGAAAGCCTAAGTGCTTAAACCAGAATTAATACACTTTTAGAATAACAGACACTGAGCCCTCAATCAGCAGTTCCCAACCTAGAAGGATGTAAGCTACCTGTTCTGCCACTACAGTGCAGACCACAAACCCTCTCAGTGCAAAACAACTGGTCCGAAGCCCAAGTGTTTAAACCAGAAGGCTTAGAATGAGTTACACCAAGCAGTAATAAATACAACTGAGTACTTTTAAGATGATGAAAAAGTAAAAAAAAGTAGGTAGAAACACAAGTACAGTAAAAGCAGATTAAATTTTTTTTTTTTCTGAACAAGTGCTGAGATCAAAGAAACAGATTTGACTGCTGAAACTAGAAAACTGGCTAGTTATAGGGAAAAAAAACTAAGCTAGAAGGCTTCCCTCCAACACAGAAGGGCTTGGGGGCTCAAAAGCCTACAAATAGTCTATACCACTTAACAGGAAAGGCAGGAAACAAGCTTAAATTTTTTTTTTTCTGTTTCCCAGATGCTCTCTTTGTACACAGTAGGAGTGCCTGAAATCAGAATATGATCTCACTGCACTCAGTTGAGTGAGCAAATGAGATGGGCCCAGAAGGAGTATCCAAACACAAATTTACAAGACGGGCGGGCAGCTGCAAGGCCACCAAGATGAAGAGCAGAGTGAAAACTTCCAGTTCAGCTAAATATTCCTTCCACACAGTTAAAATCAATTTAAATACTGTATTTTTTAAAAAAAAAAAGCAGATAAAGGTACTTAAATTCTCTTATACGTCCAGTTGAATATAGCAAGTTGTTAGCCGGCCAAAGCTGAGGTTTTTAAGCAGAAAATAT
This sequence comes from Protopterus annectens, assembly GCF_019279795.1. NCBI lineage: Eukaryota > Metazoa > Chordata > Ceratodontiformes > Protopteridae > Protopterus > Protopterus annectens. The sequence goes on from NC_056743.1 coordinate 1,021,897,135, forward strand.
TTCACACTGTACCACTTAAATAGGCAAGGACAGGAAATCAAAGAATGTGACTACCCCCACACCTGTAATTACTAGCAAATAACAAAATTCAGCAAACACTAACTACCAGTTCAGCTAATATTCCTTCCACACTGAAGAGCAGAGTGAAAACTTCCAGTTCAGCTAAATATTCCTTCCACACAGTTAAAATCAATTTCAATACAGTATTTTTTTGAAAAAAAAAGCAGATAAAGGTACTTAAATTCTCTTATACGTCCAGTTGAATATAGCAAGTTGTTAGCCAAAGCTGAGGTTTTTAAGCAGAAAATATTTCACACTGTACCACTTAAATAGGCAAGGACAGGAAATCAAAGAATGTGACTACCCCCACACCTGTAATTACTAGCAAATAACAAAATTCAGCAAACACTGACTAACTACCAGTTCAGCTAATATTTCTTCCACACTGAAGAGCAGAGTGAAAACTTCCAGTTCAGCTAAATATTCCTTCCACACAGTTAAAATCAATTTAAATACTGTATTTTTTTGAATAAAAAGCAGATAAAGGTACTTAAATTCTCTTATACGTCCAGTTGAATATAGCAAGTTGTTGGCCAGCCAAAGCTGAGGTTTTTAAGCAGAAAATATTTCACACTGTACCACTTAAATAGGCAAGGACAGGAAATCAAAGAATGTGACTACTCCCACACCTGTAATTACTAGCAAATAACAAAATTCAGCAAACACTGACTAACTACCAGTTCAGCTAATATTCCTTCCACACTGAAGAGCAGAGTGAAAACTTCCAGTTCAGCTAAATATTCCTTCCACACAGTTAAAATCAATTTAAATACTGTATTTTTTTTGAAAAAAAAAAAGCAGATAAAGGTACTTAAATTCTCTTATACGTCCAGTTGAATATAGCAAGTTGTTAGCCGGCCAAAGCTGAGGATTTTAAGCAGAAAATATTTCACACTGTACCACTTAAATAGGCAAGGACAGGAAATCAAAGAATGTGACTACTCCCACACCTGTAATTACTAGCAAATAACAAAATTCAGCAAACACTGACTAACTATCAGTTCAGCTAATATTCCTTCCACACTGAAGAGCAGAGTGAAAACTTCCAGTTCAGCTAAATATTCCTTCCACACAGTTAAAATCAATTTAAATACTGTATTTTTTAAAAAAAAGCAGATAAAGGTACTTAAATTCTCTTATTCGTCCAGTTGAATATAGCAAGTTGTTAGCCGGCCAAAGCTGAGGTTTTTAAGCAGAAAATATTTCACACTGTACCACTTAAATAGGCAAGGACAGGAAATCAAAGAATGTGACTACCCCCACACCTGTAATTACTAGCAAATAACAAAATTCAGCAAACACTGACTAACTACCAGTTCAGCTAATATTCCTTCCACACTGAAGAGCAGAGTGAAAACTTCCAGTTCAGCTAAATATTCCTTCCACACAGTTAAAATCAATTTAAATACTGTATTTTTTGAAAAAAAGCAGATAAAGCTATAAATTCTCTTATCGTCCAGTTGAATATAGCAAGTTGTTAGCCGGCCAAAGCTGAGGTTTTAAGCAGAAAATATTTCACACTGTACCACTTAAATAGGCAAGGACAGGAAATCAAAGAATGTGACTACCCCCACACCTGTAATTACTAGCAAATAACAAAATTCAGCAAACACTGACTAACTACCAGTTCAGCTAATATTCCTTCCACACTGAAGAGCAGAGTGAAAACTTCCAGTTCAGCTAAATATTCCTTCCACACAGTTAAAATCAATTTAAATACTGTATTTTTTTGAAGAAAAAAAAAGCAGATAAAGGTACTTAAATTCTCTTATCTGTCCAGTTGAATATAGCAAGTTGTTATCCGGCCAAAGCTGAGGTTTTTAAGCAGAAAATATTTCACACTGTACCACTTAAATAGGCAAGGACAGGAAATCAAAGAATGTGACTACCCCCACACCTGTAATTACTAGCAAATAACAAAATTCAGCAAACACTGACTAACTATCAGTTCAGCTAATATTCCTTCCACACTGAAGAGCAGAGTGAAAACTTCCAGTTCAGCTAAATATTCCTTCCACACAGTTAAAATCAATTTAAATACTGTATTTTTTGAAAAAAAAGCAGATAAAGGTACTTAAATTCTCTTATACGTCCAGTTGAATATAGCAAGTTGTTAGCCGGCCAAAGCTGAGGTTTTTAAGCAGAAAATATTTCACACTGTACCACTTAAATAGGCAAGGACAGGAAATCAAAGAATGTGACTACCCCACACCTGTAATTACTAGCAAATAACAAAATTCAGCAAACACTGACTAACTACCAGTTCAGCTAATATTCCTTCCACACTGAAGAGCAGAGTGAAAACTTCCAGTTCAGCTAAATATTCCTTCCACACAGTTAAAATCAATTTAAATACTGTATTTTTTGAAAAAAAAAGCAGATAAAAGTACTTAAATTCTCTTATTCGTCCAGTTGAATATAGCAAGTTGTTAGCCGGCCAAAGCTGAGGTTTTTAAGCAGAAAATATTTCACACTGTACCACTTAAATAGGCAAGGACAGGAAATCAAAGAATGCGACTACCCCCACACCTGTAATTACTAGCAAATAACAAAATTCAGCAAACACTGACTAACTACCAGTTCAGCTAATATTCCTTCCACACTGAAGAGCAGAGTGAAAACTTCCAGTTCAGCTAAATATTCCTTCCACACAGTTAAAATCAATTTAAATACTGTATTTTTTGAAAAAAAAAGCAGATAAAGGTACTTAAATTCTCTTATACGTCCAGTTGAATATAGCAAGTTGTTAGCCGGCCAAAGCTGAGGTTTTTAAGCAGAAAATATTTCACACTGTACCACTTAAATAGGCAAGGACAGGAAATCAAAGAATGTGACTACCCCACACCTGTAATTACTAGCAAATAACAAAATTCAGCAAACACTGACTAACTACCAGTTCAGCTAATATTCCTTCCACACTGAAGAGCAGAGTGAAAACTTCCAGTTCAGCTAAATATTCCTTCCACACAGTTAAAATCAATTTAAATACTGTATTTTTTGAAAAAAAAAAAGCAGATAAAGGTACTTAAATTCTCTTATACGTCCAGTTGAATATAGCAAGTTGTTAGCTGGCCAAAGCTGAGGTTTTTAAGCAGAAAATATTTCACACTGTACCACTTAAATAGGCAAGGACAGGAAATCAAAGAATGTGACTACCCCCACACCTGTAATTACTAGCAAATAACAAAATTCAGCAAACACTAACTACCAGTTCAGCTAATATTCCTTCCACACTGAAGAGCAGAGTGAAAACTTCCAGTTCAGCTAAATATTCCTTCCACACAGTTAAAATCAATTTAAATACTGTATTTTTTTGAAAAAAAAAGCAGATAAAAGTACTTAAATTCTCTTATACGTCCAGTTGAATATAGCAAGTTGTTAGCCGGCCAAAGCTGAGGTTTTTAAGCAGAAAATATTTCACACTGTACCACTTAAATAGGCAAGGACAGGAAATCAAAGAATGTGACTACCCCCACACCTGTAATTACTAGCAAATAACAAAATTCAGCAAACACTGATTATCAGTTCAGCTAATATTCCTTCCACACTGAAGAGCAGAGTGAAAACTTCCAGTTCAGCTAAATATTCCTTCCACACAGTTAAAATCAATTTAAATACTGTATTTTTTGAAAAAAAAAAGCAGATAAAGGTACTTAAATTCTCTTATACGTCCAGTTGAATATAGCAAGTTGCTAGCCGGCCAAAGCTGAGGTTTTTAAGCAGAAAATATTTCACACTGTACCACTTAAATAGGCAAGGACAGGAAATCAAAGAATGTGACTACCCCACACCTGTAATTACTAGCAAATAACAAAATTCAGCAAACACTGACTAACTACCAGTTCAGCTAATATTCCTTCCACACTGAAGAGCAGAGTGAAAACTTCCAGTTCAGCTAAATATTCCTTCCACACAGTTAAAATCAATTTAAATACTGTATTTTTTTGAAAAAAAGCAGATAAAGGTAAACAAATTCTCTTATACGTCCAGTTGAATATAGCAAGTTGTTAGCCGGCCAAAGCTGAGTTTTTAAGCAGAAAATATTTCACACTGTACCACTTAAATAGGCAAGGACAGGAAATCAAAGAATGTGACTACCCCACACCTGTAATTACTAGCAAATAACAAAATTCAGCAAACACTGACTAACTACCAGTTCAGCTAATATTCCTTCCACACTGAAGAGCAGAGTGAAAACTTCCAGTTCAGCTAAATATTCCTTCCACACAGTTAAAATCAATTTAAATACTGTATTTTTTTGAAAAAAAAAAGCAGATAAAGGTACTTAAATTCTCTTATACGTCCAGTTGAATATAGCAAGTTGTTAGCCGGCCAAAGCTGAAGTTTTTAAGCCGGCATGGTTTTAATTTAGAGAGTAGAGTTTTGATATAGCTAGTAGGTACAAGTTTGAAGGAGAAGGTATTTGTGGAGATAGCATTAGGAGTAGGTTCAGAAAAGTTGGAGATGTTAGTAGTAGAGGAGTTTGGGTTAGGGTTCAGTAGCTTAAATATTGAATCGATAAAATAGGTATTGAAGATAGTGGCAATTTCTTCAGATGTCTTGTCTGGGCATGGATTGGGGGAACTAAGATTACTGGGATGTAATATTTGGTTAGCAGAGTTCCAGAATTTTTTAGGATTAGATTTTAGGGCTGTGGGAGGTTTGTTATAGAAGTCCTTATTAAAAATGACAGGAAGCTCTTAATGGGAGAGGCACCATATAGTTCTCTGTACATAGGCAAGTAAAGACAGGACAACACAGGGTCCCAAGACTTGGGGGAAGCCAGGGTCAGCTGGGTCAGTAGACAAGAACGTCTTCATCCAACATCATAGTTGAGACTGGGATGTCAGCAGGGGTGCAAAAAAACTCTTATGGATGCCTGAATTCCAGCCTCTCACCCCTGCACACTACTGGGTTCATCTTTTACAGAGGTTAATAGATGGATGAATGTAATTTGGGGATGCTTAACAGTCAGTAAGCGAAGGGAGCAAAAAGATATAGAAACCCCCCCCTCAATCAAACCACTGGATCCACTGATTTTTGCACATCCTGTGTCAGTGGTTCACGGAATACAGTATGACACAAAGCAGTACAGTCAACAGAAATTACTGAAATCCAGCCACAAAGACAGAGTTTTTTTTACTCCTCAGAAATTTTTTTTTTTTTTAATTTTTCAATTAACAATTCTAACAGATGCCAAAAACATTATAAAATAGTTTTGCTCTTTTCTCTTGTATCTCAGATGTATCTTACAGCAGACCTGTAGTTTAAATACAGGCCCAGACAATTATTAACACCATGAAAGGACAAATGGTCCCCTCTTTCTTGATGTAGAGGGATAAAGTCCTTACTGAACCCCAGATGATCTTTGCTTGATTAGCAGTAAGGGTGCTGGAAGAACCCGGTGGGGGAGGATGTTAACAGAATGACAGATACTAGCTTACCCATCGGGGGGAGGGAAGGCAGCCTGGCATGCCGCAAAACAGTGGACGAGCCTACAGAGTCTCCTTGCTGCAAGCAGTGTTCTGCTTGGTCAAGAGGTTGCACATGTGTGGATGCAAACATTTACCTCCCAAAGGCAATGCAGAGCCTACAAAGTTGCTCTGGTGGAGGAGGTGAATTAGGGCATACCCATTCCCTGGTAGCCGCATAATGACCCCCAAAATGGGTCTGTCAGAGCCATGTGGAAGCTAAGGCAGGGCCAGAAAGACCATTGAAGGAGGAGAGGAGCTGGTATGAAAGTTAGCTAAGGGGAAGTTTGGGGGGGGGGGGGGACAACAACTACGACGATGACTAAATGTGAAGGAAGAAAAGGATTCAAACTTACAATACTTGAACACATGCATCAAAGGCTATGTCACTGGATTAGAGATATCATCCAAACTAACTGCAAAGGAAGGCAGTAGAGGTAGAAACAGCCTTGGAAAAGTGAAACTTTACCATCACAAACACATTTTTATCTGGACAGTTATGAGACTGCTTAGATATTTTGTACCAGTCTGTTCTCTGAAACAAAGACCTAAGAATCCTTGCCAAGTAAGTTAAAAAGTACAGAATTTCTTGGAAAATCTGAGAAATGCAGTAATCTTTCTCTGGGACTTCCCACAGTATAGTATTAGACTGGAAGATTAATAATTTGGTTAAGATTAGAGACAGAAGTTACACTAGTAATGAATCTAGGGTTATTTGCCTTTGTAAAAGCAACAAAAAGCTTCTCTGAAACCAGGAGCCTGCACTTCCAACATTCTCTTTGCTAATGCACTACTTACCAAGAAAAGGGTTTTCCCCAAAACAAACATTTTAAATTGTATGTTGATGGTGACTTGAATGGATGAAATAAAGAAGTTATGCACTCACCATAATGTTCCATCTGTGTTGACCATTTTCATTCTTCCTGAACTGATAGGTTCGGATATGACCCCATGGATCGGATTTGGCAGTTGCTAAAGCTCATGGCAACCAAAAACTCTCAAGCTTCTCCTTTACCCATAACACCATAACACACCAATCCCAAGTACCTCAGATCTTGTCTGCTGATTTTACCAGAATGGAAATATTTGCAGTCAAATAGAAAGAAGACAATCTGGAGCTCAATATAAAGGACAGTCATGCCCTCTAATCACTCATTCTTCCAGGAGTATGGGGGGGTTGGTGGGTGGGGAGTTGAAGAAGAATGAAAATGGACAACACAGACGGAACACTATGGGGAGTACATCTTTATCTTATGTTGTCAATTTTCATTCTCTCCTCAATTGACGGGACAGAGTCTCCAGCAACCTAAGATCCCGGGTAGCTCATATGTCTGGAAGAATCATGTCTGTTGGGTGAGACAGGAGATCTGAAGTCTGATCCAGATTTCAAGATTGAAGTAAATGAGGCCAAAGGAAAAGGAACCAAATCTGTTGAGGCCACTAAGCCGCAATGAGAATTACGCTGCTCTTCCACATGGCAGCTTTCTGTAGGAATTACGGAATTGGTGGGTAAGCATAAAGTACACTGGGTAGCCAATCGTGAAGAGCATCCCTCTGTGATTCCCCCAGTGGAGGGATTAGGGTAAAATAGCTGTTGCATTTGTTTAGGGGAGAAGCAAAACGATCACAGCAAGGTCGGCCCCACTGAAGAAAAATCATTTCCGTTATGGTCTTCTTGAGGGGCCACTCAACAGGTGCATTCTTCTACCTTACAAGCTTGTCTGCTATCACTTTGAACTTCCCTGGAATGTGCATTGCTGTGTGTAAGCGGATGGATGACATCACGCATTGCCACACTCTGAGCGACAGAAGGGATATGATCTGGTTCATCCCTATTTGTTGCCGTACCAAACTACTGATATATTAGCTGTCTGAATTGCAATCACCAAAGGGAAAGCATTCCGAAAGGTCTGCAACACTAAAAGCACTCTAGGACATTGATATGCAAGTTGGCCTCTTCAAGGGACCAAATGCCTTGGACTGTTTTCCCCAGAAAATGCTCCCTCACCCCACCCAAACTGGGAAGCGTCCGTGGTCACTATGGCCTTAGACTGACGGGAATGAACTGATGGCCTTGTAGAACCTGGTCTAAATTCACCACTTGAGCTCCTCTTTCGTGATTTGTACTGGAGTAGACACAGGCTGGTGAGGTACTGACCCCTGTGTTGCTAGCATCCACTGTAAAATCCTCATGTAAAATCTGGCTAAAGGTACTCGTGTCATTGCTGCTGACATAGATCCTAGAGCTTGAAGGACCAAGCGAGCTGAAATCTTAATACTGCAGATTATTTTTCTGACCGGTGAATCTTATAGTCTGAACCCCTGACAGAGGCACTGAAGCGATCACTGACTGTGTTGAACAGTGCTTCTATAAATTCCAAATTTTAAGTTCGCTCCAGTTGAGACCTTTTGTAGTTTATGGTTATACCCAGATGAGAACATGTTTGGAGAACCTGATCTCTTGCCTTTATTAACTGATGCCTGGTCAGGGTGGTAATGACCCAGTCGTCTAGATACGGAAATACCAGGCATTCTTATAGTCTCAAGTGAGCTGCTACTACTGCAATACATTTGGTAAATACCTTAGGGGATGTGGTGAGACCAAAGGGCAGAACTCTGAACTAGTAATGACTGGCTCCCAGCCTGAAGCGCAAGAACCTTCTGGATCGCTTGTTCATCTGTGTGTGACAGTATGCATCTTGAAGGTCTACCGAGCACATCCAGTCATCCTTGCCTAAAAAAGGGAGAATGGACTGAATCGTGACTATCCGGAACTTGGTGCATTGAACTGACTTGTTTAGGTTGCTGAGATCCAAAACTTGGTCTCCAGTCCCCTGTTTTCTTCGGCACTAAAAAGAATCTTGAGTAAGTTCCGGATTCTAATTGGTCTGGTGGGACCTCTTGAATTGCACTTTTTTTTAGCAGCTTTTGTACCTGAATTGCTGCTTGTTCCCTCTGACTGGGTGGAACATCGGGGATTTTTCTTGAAATTGTAGGAAAAAGAGGAGGAAAAGGGCATTATATAACCTTTGGAAATTATCCTCTGCACCTAAGTATCTGTTTTTATTTCTAGCCAGGCTCTCTGGTGCAGGGACAGATGACCCTCAGATTGGCTACAGAGTAGAGCAACAGGGCCTTCTTTCAGCAACGCTGAAAAGGTCTGTCAGAGAAAATCTCTGGACTCCTGGTTTTGCAGGCCACCTCTGCTGCAGGGGTGGTATCTACCATTAGAATGCCCCCTCTACCCCTGGGAGAACTTCCTCCATGTGTGTCCTAGAAAGGTCCCTGGGATTTCTTGAACTTCATCTTTCAACAGTCTTGTTGAGTCCTAGAAAATAATATTTGAGGGGTTGAAAAACATACACCCAAGGCAGACAAGGTCTTTTCATCCTTCTCACATCTGGGTAATGTGTCCTTCACTTTGGGGCCAAAGATGTGGCACCAAAAGGACATTGACAAAGACTTGAGGGGCTATGCAAAATCACAAAAGTGCATCCAGGCATGCCTCCTCGTAGAAATGTCTGAACTTGCTGCCCTTGAGGTTTCTTCAGCTACATGCAAAATGAACCTCATGGAAGAATTGGAAATAGAGTGCAGCGTATCCAACCGAGAAGTCACAGATGATTGTAATTCTTCAGAAACTGATACGGAGAGGGTATCTGAGAGCTCCTTAATCAAATCCTGCTGTAACCTTGTGAAAAGTGCCAAATAATTCACCGTCCTTAAGACAATGTTCGTTAAAGCATAGACACACTTCGCAAACCTGTCCATTGCCAGTGACTCCCTGTTGGGAGGATGAACAGTGGAACTCTCCTCGGCAAGTTCCTTTCTAGTGGCTGCCACCATGACCATGGCATCAACTAGCACCCCTTTTCCCCAAAACTGTTTGTCTATAGGTGGTGCCATAATTTTGCCTGGTTTCTGACATATAGGTTCAACAGTGTCAAAATCCTTCCACTCCCACTGAGGGATCAACTCAATCAGCTTGTCAGAGGGAGGAGTCACCCAGGAAGTAGATGGGCCAGTATCGAAAGCCTCCTCGGACAAAGGGTTGCTGGGCATCTAACCACTTCTCTGCCTTAGGATTTCAAGGATGTCACCAAATGAAACATCTTCAGGAGGTAACCTTGGAGACTCTTCAAATTAAGTGAAGTCCGTATCTTCTGTGATAAATTCCACTGGGGAGTCCAAGTGCTTCCTCTTACACATCTTCTTACAGACATCCTCAGAGGGATGCTCCGGGGAGGTATCAGAAGAAGTCTGGCTACCCTGATGGGAAACCTGGGGTTTCCATATTGGCTGTCCCTGTGAAAAGGAGAGATGAGACTCCTAGCGCACATATGTCAAGTCTGCAAAATGATGATCAGAGGGAGTAGGAACAGTCTGTGTTGCTGAGGCAGGCAATGCTCTCTCCACAGCCTCAAAATACGACCTCTCCAGAGAGGGAAAGGACCGCAGATCCAAAAAGGCAAGCTTTTGGACCATTGTCCCTTCCTGCTCAGAAGACAATCCCCCCCCATGGCAGAAGCTGGAGCAGAGCTAACCTGTGACGAGGATCCGACAACCTCGGAGTCCACTCCAACTCCTCGGATCTGACAGGGAAGCCTCAGCTCCAAGAGCTCTCCAAATCCAACTGAACTGGAGAACTCCGAGCGAACTTGGGATCAGAGGATAAAGGTTTCCTTGAATCAGAATCAGACAGCTCAGACCCAGGACTCTGAGACAGTAGGAAGAGTCCTAGGAGAAACTGGCAAAAGGGTTGTGATGGAACAGTGGACTACCTGACCTGAAGGAGTAGGAATCGGAAAGGCACCCGTCAGACTCTGCACCGTTAAACTCCTAGAAGAGCGAGTGGAAATTACAGACAGGGACCTAGGTCTCTACAAAAGGATGAGGGGACCCTGGATGGAACAGCGTCCACAGAAGGTGAGCATCTGGTACTTGGCAGGTAAGAAATGCTTGAAGGATCAGTTGACTTTTTCAGTGGATCCCAAGTAGTCGGATCTGATAATTCTTTTTTCTGCTTCAGATCCGATAAATCTCTTCCTCTACTTCAGATTGGAGGTTGAGGTCTCATCTGATAATTTAGACCATTTCCTATTAGGATCTGATGGGAAGGTCAGATCGGATCGAGGTCTTTTTCTCGACTGCTCTGATGCCTTGGAGGAAGAGGTAGAAGGACTCTGAGGAGATTTAGACTTCTTAGATTTAGGTGACAGCACCAGCATACCTTTCAATCGTACTGAATTCCTCAGTACTTACTGGTTCTGAGGGCAAAATAATGGGGAGAGGGGGCCACAAATTTCCGAGTGGTCCCTTCAATTCCCGATTTTTTTTTTTTTTCTTTTATTTAAATTATGGCTGAGGTCATCACACCCCCCACATCATCAACGTGCAGGGGAGATGTGTGTGATGACATCAGACTCATTTGGAGTAGACTCGGATGGCCAGTACTGTTTTGGATGGTGGCTGGTGGGAATAATTAACAGCAGCAGCACAGCAGCGAGTGAAACTAGCCTGTGGCCTGCCCCTTATGTATAAATAATTTAAGTATTAAGTTCTACACTGCACTGAGCAGAGACAGCCATTGTCCACCCAGACCCATAGCCTGCTGCAACTGTACACAATAACCAGAATGAGAAATTTTACTTCCAGCCATGGCTCAAGCTCCTGCAGGTAAGTCTGTTTGTTTGTCTTTTTGGCTTTTCACGGTTAGGGGTCGCCACAGCGGAACTCCTGTCCGCTAATGATTGGCAGTAGATTTTTATGGTGCTGAGTTGCCAGCCCAATGCCCAACCTTCAGCGAAGGCACGCATATTCATGCATGTCTTTCGAATGCCACTCAACTGCGGGGAGGACATGCAGACTCCACACAGAAGGCACTCCAGTCGAGAATCGAAAAGGAGAACCTCTTGCTGTGAGGCAGCAATGCTACCGTGGCTTCAACCTCCATCAGGTAAGTAAAAGTAAAAAAAGAATTAAGTTAGAAACTGCAGCAAAAATAATTAGTCTTTTTAGCAATATGCTGCAGCTGTACACTTCTTAATAATATCTTTTTGTTAAAAGTTAAAAACTTAGTGCCAGTTGCCATTTTCATTCATATGATGATGAGAATGACATGTGACACTGATATTCCACTTCCATATAAATATGTCCCCACTCCCAGCAACACTTGACGTGCATCTTTTCGTTTTCTTTTTCACCTCCCGGCTTCTACTCAGGTTTTAACTCACTTCTAAGGCAAATACATTATTCCTGTACTCACCCAATCTGATGTTAAAGCTGGAGGTGCTAACCGATGTGCACTTCAAGTCCTGAGTGGTCAGTGGTCAATGCCAGAAATTCTGAAACACTCATCTGCTCTGGAAAGGTGACAGACTGGCGGTGTAAATCCTATGCCTACTGCAGGACAGACAACTGGCACGTTAAAATGATATAACAAGGAAAAGAGCAGAGTTCCGCCAACGTCGACAAAACCATAATCACAAATAAATCCAGATAACAATAAAAACAAAGGGGAAGCCAGCACCACAAGACTTGGTAAAACTGGACTTCATTGAATGCTGCTAGTAAAACAAAGAAAATAAAGCAAGTTTGCCTGAAGAAGCCTTTGGAGATGAAAGTCTTTGTTTTACTAGCAATGCTCAGTAAAGTCCATTTATATGGAGTCTCATGGTGCCGGATTCACCTTTGTTTTAACGTTAAAATGACATGCCAATAATCTGTGCAAAGCCAACTGATAAATCCTACATTCCAGATGCAAACAGACGTGATGCTGAGACTAGTCAAGTGTAGGAGTTCACTTATATGCACCAACTTCAGAGAGCAAAGGAAAAAGCTGCTGCTGAGAAGCTGCACAGCCTACTGGTCTTCACTTGACTCTCGGGAACTCCGAGCGTTTCTGTTTAGCTAGTAAACAAGGGAGTTACTGTGTAATAGTTGGGAACACTGCTTAACCATAACTTGGCATTTTATTCCTCTAATTTTCTGAATTAGCAATGAACTTCTAAATAAAACTTTTTATTAAGATTTCATTTTCCCATAAATTCGGAAACTTGTTTACAGGGAGAAGGGGAATCATGACACAATGTCTTGGCACAAGTGTCTAACTTTAAGGCAAAATACAAGGCTGTGTGATGACAGGCTTTGTGTCTTTTGAGATTTATACATGTAAAATTTACTTATTGCTTAGGCATTTCTTCAGTCAGTAATAGCAGCTTATGTTGTGTTGACTGGGATGTTCAAAGTTTGGTTTAACATACACAGTTATATGATCTATATCTAGTAGTTAATTTTTCTACCTAAATACACTTACTGCAGAAGTTAGTGTTATCCAAAGAACTCAGTGCAGTGAACAAAATGCCTGTAGTAATACTGTACTTTGCATGTGCATATGGTTGGCTTAACAGCAATAGCAATACATACTGAGTGAATTGCTAGTCATATAAACAATGACACAGGAAAATAAGCAGATTAAAGCATGTAAGTTGTTTTAGCATGTGTCTCTCTTTGTGGGGAGGGGGCAGTGGTATAAAAAAAGGCAGATGTAAATTGTACAGAACTAATGTGATGTAACTGCAGGTGCTGTACTAGAAAACAGGAATAGAGGGAAATAATTTTGATTTAATTACAGCATTCAGTCTT